>NW_006293249.1:314701-325490 GCF_000327345.1 Myotis davidii | reverse complement strand
GGGGGGGCGGGGGGGGGGGGGGGGGGGTGGGGCCCCCGCCCCCTGTCACACACAAGAGCTGCAGGGCGATCAGGGGGTTTGGGCGCTGCCCCCTGTCATGCTGATCCCGGTGCCGGGAGGTCTCTCGGCTCCGCTGATCCCGGTGCTGGGAGGTATATTACCCTTTTACTATATAGATTAGAAGCCTGGTGCATGGGTGGGGCTGGCTGGTTTGCCCTGAAGGGGGTCCTGGATCAGGGTGGGGGTCCCCACGGGGGGGCCTGGCCAGCCTGGATGAGGGGATGATGACTGTTTGCAGCTGGTCACACACCCTCAGGGTGGGGGTCCCCACTGGGATGCCTGGCCAGTCTGGGTGAGGGGCTGAGGGTTGTTTTCAGGCTGGGGGTGACTGAAGCTCCCAACCGCTCGTTTTTTTCTTTTTTTTTTATTCTGGGCCAGCTTTAGCTCTGAGGCTCCAGCTCTTAGACCTTTGCTCCTGAAAGCAGGTATCTGGTTTGTTTCGGTTCTATAATCGAAACAATGTATAACTCTAGCTCTGAGATCCCGGCTAGCTGAATGCAGGTTTCTGGGGTTTTGTTTAGCTTCTATATTTGTAACAATGTTTCAAACTGCAAACTCAGAGGCCGCTACCAGTGCTCAGAGGCGGGGAACGTTGGAGTCCTCTGTCACTGAAGCAAGCAAGCCTCATGTTCGCTTCAAGCTGCCTGGCTGCCGGCTGCCATCTTGGCTGGCAGTTAATTTGCATATCGCCCTGATTAGCCAATGGGAAGGGTAGCGGAGGTATGGCTAATTACCATGTTTCTCTTTTATTAGATAGGATATTTAATCTGTTGTGAGTTAATTTTTGTATATGATGTGAGATAATGGTCCAATTTCATTCTTCTGTGGACTTATTTTGAAAGAAGACTCTCTTTATCCTAAAATTATTTTTTTTTAGGTTTTCTTCTAATACTGCCTTTATAGAATTGGAATTTATTGTATAGTGTGAGGTAGGTCCCAGCATCACCTGTTGAATCCTTTTACCACAAGGTTTGAATGCCACCTTTATTGCACACTAAATTCCCTTATGCACAGTTCTATTTCCGAACTCTGTTCTGTTCCTCTTGTCTCTATTTGTTTTTATTTTTAAAATTTATCTTTATTATTGAAAGTAATACAGAGGTACCCTTTTTTCCCCATTGACCCTCCCTCTAGCCCACCTCTTACAGATGTCCCCCTTTCCCCCCCATTAACCCCTCTACCCTGCACCTGTCCACCCCACCCCACCCCCAAGCCTTCACCACACTATTGTCTGTGTCCATGGGTTATGCATACATGCACACATCTTCTTTAGTTAATCTCTTCCCACCCACCACCCACCCTCACCTTTCCTCTTTGATTCATCATTGTGTTCCACGTTTCTATGTCTCTGGATCTATTTTGCTCATCAGCTTATTTCTTTAGATTCCACATATGAATGAGATCATGTGATACTTGCCTTTTTCTGACTAGCTTGTTTCGCTTAGCATAGTACTCTCCAGGTCCCTACCTGATCCACTCATCTATTGATCTTAGCTATTGTAAATTGTGCTGCTATGAGCATAAGGGTGCATACATTCTTTCTGATTGGTATTTCAGGTTTCTTAGGATATATTCCTAGAAGTGAAGTCACTGGGTCAAATGTCAGTTCCATTTTTAATTTTTTTGAGGGAACTCCATACTGTTTTTCATAATAGCTGCACCAATCTGCATTCCCACCAGCAGTGTACTAGGGTTTCCTTTTCTCCACATTCTTGCCAGCACTTGTGTGTTGATTTATTGATGGTAGCCATTCTGACAGGTGTGAGATGATAACTTGTTGTTTTAATTTGCATCTCTCTGATAATTAGTGACTTTTGAGCATGTTTTGTTTTAATTATTAGAATTTTAAAGTATATCCTTCTGTTCAGAAACTTTTTTGGGTGTGTGTTTTTTTAACCTTTGTTTCAATCTCCATTCCCAGGCTTCTTCAGCTTAATTAGCTACAAAGAGTGATTTGTGTATAAGCAAAACTGAAAAGAGCTGCAGTATCTAAGTGGCTTAAAAATATTAGCGATCTAGATTTTATCAGATCCATATGCAAAATGTGAACAAGCAGTCAATATAAAATAACAGCTCCCAGTAACTTCTTCAAGGTAATCTTCTTCAGAAGTTGACTGTATTCAGTTTGCTTTATTCTTAGCAGCCTCATCAAAAATCTCCTCAAGATCTGGAACTTCATCGTCATCCTCACCATCCTCTCCAGAAGCAAGTGGTGCTTTTCCATCCACAGATTATTTGGGCAGAGCTTCACCAGTCTCCTTAAACTAGTCAAACTTGTCCCATGCTGGTCTGAGATGCTGGGTCCTAGCACCTGTCAGCTGCCTTGTCTTCACACAGCCAGTAACAGTGAAAGTGGTCGCGGCTGAGATGCCTGAACTTTAGGGCTGTTAAAGGGAACATTGTTCCAGGTTTTGAACATATTAACCTCTTCAATACCAGATGTATTGTTTACCCCTAACTTCTTTAAGGAGAACTGAAGTTTTTATGTCTGCTGTAGCTGCTCTGTGAACCGCCTTCTTCCTAGGAGTGTTCCTTTACCATTATCACGCACTGGTGCCTGCAGTTTGGCGAGCTTCTCCTGATTCAGGATAGTTTCTTTCATCTCCTTGTGGAGAGGAGACAGGGCTGCACTGGGGGACGAGGCTTAGCTCTCAGGGGGTCTTGGGCAGACCAGTTGAGAATTTTTCTTTTTTGGATGAATTTTAGGATCAGTCTGACAAATTTTATGACTAAATAATGTTGGGACTTTGGATTGCATTGAAAATATAAATGGAGGAGAATTTTAAGGTATCGAATCCTCTCATCCAGAACATAATATATATATTTAAAATATATTTTACTGGTTTTCTACAGAGAGGAAAGGAGAGAGATAGAGAGTTAGAAACATCGATGAGAGAGAAACATCAATCAGCTGCCTCCTGCATACCTCCTACTGGGGATGTGCCCGCAACCAAGGTACATGCCCTTGACCGGAATTGAACCTGGGACCCCCCAGTCCGCAGGCCAACGCTCCATCCACTGAGCGAAACCGGCTACGGCAATATGTTTTTAATAATATATACTGTTATACTATTATACAACTTTTTTCTTCATGTAGATTTAGCATGTTTGCTATAGATTTATTTCTAGCATTGTTTCTGTTTTGAATGGGATTTTTTCATATTCACTTTTTAAAATTGAGTTTATTGGGGTGACATTGTTTACTAAAATTATATAATATAGGTTTCAGGTGTACAATTCTATAATACAGCATATGCATATTATATTGTGTATTCACCACCCCAAGTCAAGTCTCCTCTACTCTCTTTTCTATTTAATTGATGTTGGTGTGTAGGAAAGCCACTCATTTGAATATGTTGATTTTATTTTTGGTCACATAATAGTAATAATAATGATGAAAAATTAGTATTCATTTTCATATTGTATTAATTTTGATTCACTTGGATTTTCTAGGAAGGTGAACTCATAGCATCTACAACTAATGATTGTCATCTCTTTCTAATATTTTTACTGCCTCTTTTATGTCTTGTTTTATTGCATTTGCTAGCATTTCTAGGAAACTGGTAAATAGTAGCAGTGTCAGTAGGCATTTTTGTCACATTTTTTACTTCAGTGTGTGCTGATTGTGATGCTTAGGACTTGTTTCTGGTAGATACCAGTGATCACAAATTCTTCTCATTCCTTCTGGTGCTCTCAAGGTGTTGCTGAAGTGTATTTTCTGTGTTACAGAGATAATGGAAACTCAGAAAAGTTCAAGGACTTGAAATGCCCATTTAGCAGATAGAGCTGATGATTCTAGTGAGCTCTCACTCTGCTCCTAGAACTGTGTAGACTGTTAGCAACCCTGGGTGCATTTGTTCCTTTGCCTTGCCAGGTTCTGGAGTTGCTCCAGGATATTTAGAGGGCCTTGTAGGCTTCAGCAGCTGTGCAGCCGTTAGGTCCTCGCTAAGAGAAGGACACTGAGTCTCTAGGGAGGAGGAACAGCTATACACGGTAGCACTAAGAAGCGGATCCAGGCTCAAAGTTATTCCATTATACTCTGCTGCCCCTGCAGATATATGCAGCTATTCTGGATGAGCTTCATTTTTGAATGTCATTTATTTTCAGATCTCAGAGGGAAATAGTTGGGTCAGTTGTATTCCTCATTTTCTAGCACCTTATACCTTATCACCTTTGTAAGATTCTCTCTTGCTTTATTATGTATTTTATTCCCTTTTCCTATTGCCATCCTTCCGCCCCATCAGTTCTCTTCTGTTTGATTTGTGAGTTTTTTTTTCTTTTATGTGTTCCTATGAAACATGTATTGTTATTTTTGTACAATATTTTAAATCTGTGTAATGAATCTCACTTGATTTTTCCTGTTCCCCTCAGTGTTCTGTTCCCTACTGCTCCATATTGCTGTGTGTGCATGCATTTACCTGCACATTGTCACGTGGGCATCTAATCTGTTGTATCTGACAGGTAGAGTCCTACATGGAGATGTCTCTAGTTCTCTTCCCCGACTCTTCCAGTGCAACTTCAGACTTCCTCCACGTCCCTTCCACAGAGACACTGCAGTGCACAGCTTTGTGCCGGCTGCGTGCTGGGCCTGGTGAGGACCCCCCTGGAGTGCACACCCGGGCCCTAGGTGATGTGCACATTTCATTGTGAGAGTCGTGCCAGTTCTCCATCCAGACTGGCTGCCAGTGCCCACTGCCACCTCAGGGCACATTGACTACTTGTTCTGATTTTTTCAGTTTAAAAGATATTTTATGTTGGGGTTGTTTTTTCTTGTTAATTTTCACAATGTTATTATATTTTCTCAGTAGCAATTCTTTGTCAGTTGTAGACATTCCAAAAATGTCTCCTAAGTTGTCAGCAATCTATTATATTTGTTCATGGAGGTTTGTTATACAGAGAATTTTAATTTTGAGGTAGTCAGATTCATCCATTAGTGTATGGTCTGTGCTTTTGAGTTTTAAGACGTTCTCCCTGCCCTCGACTCCTCCTATCCCCCCCAGTCACTGGGATTCTCTCTGTTAACTTCTTAGTTGAGTTGTAAACTTTGCTTGCTGGGGCTGTTGCTTTGTTATGCCTTGTCCTGGATTGGTGACTTAGGTCAGGCTCCTTAGAAGCAGAGCCTGAGTTGGGGTCCTTGTGCACATGCTGGTTCGGGGAGGTGCAGGGAAGGAGCTGGACAGTGCTCCTGGTCCCACAGGGAGCTCAAGTGTGAGTGGCCCCACAGGGCTGTTGCCTCTGTGTTCCCATGATACTCACTGACTGGCTGGTCTCCTCCCAGCCCCCACTTCTGTGGGGCCAACTTAACCTCCCGGGCCTTTCTCCAGAGGAGCTTTCAGTTGTGTGCTGACAGCCAACACGCAGAGGGTGAGTTACCTGCCCAGTGATGGGCGTGTGGACAGGTCCCGGCAGCATCTGCTATGTTGGTTGACCCAGATACTTTGGAACTGTATGCCTCCAGTAGGGTGGTGACTCTGCCCGTGTTGCCACCCACAGTCTCCACAAAGGACCTGATCGAGACTTGCTGCGCAGCTGGACAGCAGTGGGCCATCGACAATGACGAGTGCCTGGAAGTCCCTGAGAGTGGCGCCGAGGGTGATGTCTGCAGGTAGGGCGGGCAACCTGGGGCAGGCAGAGTTGCCCATTCACCTTCTCCAGATCCCGGCTTGCCTTGGACTGTGGGCCCTGACAGTGCACATGGTTCACCTGCTTCCAGGTGCTCAAGGGTGATTGGATATGGCAGCTGTGGCCCAGTTGGTGAGGCTTTCTGCAGGTGCAGAGAGCCCAAGACTGGACCCCAAAGTAAACTAGCCACATAAATTCATAGTGGGCCTGATGCACATAATCAGGAGTGTACAGTTTGGAGCAAGTATTAAAGGACCATTGGCACCCAGGAGTAATGGTGTGCTTCTCTAACTGCTGGGCAGGGCTCCACCCACACAGGTTATACTCACTCAGCTTTGAGCTGGGAGCTCAGTCCTCTTTCCCCGCTTTGCTATCCCTGGAGTCTCTAAAAGGGTGGCCTTTCACCATCCTCTTCTACTGCCTGTGCTGATTGTTTCTTCTGTCTCTGGTATCTCAGCAAAGGCATCATTTACACGCAGGCCAGCCTTGTGCCAGGCCTGGAAGACGTGTTGATCAGCCACTCACTATTTCTTTTTTCTAGAGACACCATCTTTTCCAACCTACTCATTTTTCCAGACAAAGGAAGACAAGGTTCAGAGAAGTAATGTGATTCACCCAAAGCCATACAACTCATTGGGAGCAGGGCCAGGAGTAGACCCCATGTTTCCTAATGTCCAGCTCACCATACCTCCTTTAGAAACACTTGAATGCTAACCATGTCCCTTTCCTTTTCTTCTGTTGTCCCACCAGTTTGGGGCTATTTAGGAGTTAGAGCATGCACCAGTCACAGTCCTGGAGTTTTGAGCTGAGTAGCCCTTATAAGTAGTGGATGCTTACAATCCTATTGTGATGGGAAACTCACTGCTTCATGGGCAACTGGTTGTCACTGGTAGCCCTCCCTGGGACATGCTCTTCCTCAAGCGGAGCTGAACCCTGCTTTCCCACAACCCCTGACTCTGTGTCCTGGCTCTGCCCTCATGCTGCTGGCTCATCAGCTGCCTTTGCCCCAGGGCAGCCCTACTGAGATTGGGAGGCTTGACCAGGAACCCTGCAGGCTACGCTCCTCCATGCCAACCAGGATTGGGTCTTCCTGTCTTTCTCGGCCCCATGTGGAGTTTGGAGTGTGAATTCCCCTTTACTCATTGGTCAGGACATACAGCACTGAGACCAGTGGGGCCCAGACCTAAAGTCTTCTTGGTTAAGGAGAAACAAACCCATGTGACTCAGAGGGGGATGTGCTGGCCTTGCCAATGCACCTGCCATCAGCACTGCCCTGCTCATATGGGCTTCCCTTCTCTGAGCCTTGGTTTCTTTCCCTGGGAGGATGGGGTGGGTGCTCAGGTGGGGCTGAGGGCACTTCTATTGCAGGACAGCTCAGAAGCACTGCTGTGCATCCTACCTGAAGGAGAAGAGCTGCATGGCCGGTGTTGTGGGGGCCAAGGAGGGCGAGGCCTGTGGGCTTGAGGACAGTGACACCTGTGGCATCTCCTTGTATAAGGCAAGTCCGACTGCAGCCTTTGTGGCCTGAGAGTCTTTGAGGACTGGGGTTTGGGTTCCCCTGTGGGACTCCACAGTGAGGGTGACCCTCTCACATAGGTCAAGGGTCTCTTCATCTGCATAGAGAACATCAGCAGTTATTATATTGACCTACTAATTCACAAAATATTTACTGGACACCAGTGTATGTCAGGCCCTATTTTAGGCATGAGGGATGCAGAAACGAGTAACACAAAAATCCTTGCTCTCTCTGGGTTTTCCTTCTAGTCAGGGAGACAGATGGAGATCAAGGTGAGTATGTTAATGTTCACTATATTAGAAGGTGATGGTGCCAGGGAGGAAAAACTGAAGAGAGGATAGGGGCAAGCTATGTCAGAGATTGGGAGGTTCTGGAGTTTCATCTACAGTGGCTAGAGATGGCCGCACTGAGAAGGGGATGTTTGAGTAAAACCCTGCAGGAGGAAAGGGGTGAGCTGTGTGGACTTCTATGTGGGAAGTATCTTCTAGGCCTGGGGTGCAGAACATCTGGCCCGGGGACCATATAAGGTCCACAAAAATCTTTTGGTCTGGCCCTGCCAAGGCATTAGGGATGAGTTAATTAAATGTTTTACCAAATATAGCAGGCTAATTTTTAAGTTGATAATTTTGTATGGCTTTCGAATGATGTTATAAATATCTGATGTCCCTTGGCAGAAAAAAAAAGGTTCCCCACCCCTATTCTAGGCAGAAGGAACAGCAAGTGCAAAAGTCCTGAGGCAAGTATATGCTTGGCATGTGTGAGGAGCAGCAAAGAGGCCTGTGTGGCTGGAGTGCAGTGAGTGAGGAGGGAGTAGTAGGAGCTGAGGCCAGAGAAGTGATGGGGCAGACCCTGTCCAGCATTATAAGGATGGTGGTTTGCTCTCAGTGAGGTGGGAGACACGGAGAGTTTTGAAGGACATTATCTGGGTCCCTTCTGCAGTTGTGGGGACCAAGGGGTTCTTCTCCATGGACAGTGTGATCAGGATGGAATCAAACCTCACCAGGCAGTCATGGAGCAGAGAGAAGAGGAGGGCACTTCTAGCAGAGGGAACAGTGTGAGCCAGAGGCAAGAGCCTATGGCAAAGAGATGTGGGTGGAGGTTGGGGGGAGGCTACCAGGAGTCCTCTGGCTCTTACATGAAGGACAGTAACTACTGTCGTGAGATATTTTGGGATTTTGGACTCCAGGCTGCAGGTATGCGATTTACAGAAGACCAATTAGTGTGCTAGGGCTCACGTTGGCCTCAGGTGGCAGGTCTAGGGACAAGACGTCAGTTTGGCTGCAAGTAATGGAAACCTCCCTAAACATTGCTTATTCTGTCATATGCTGGTGGTTGCAGGCAGCCGGGCCAAAACTGACAGAACGAGTGGCTCTGTGGTCTTCAGGGGCACAGGTTTGTTCTGTCTTGTTGCCCAGCCAACTGGAATATGCTGTCTCCTGGTCCAGAATGGCTGCTTGAGCCCCAGGCAGCAGGCTGCAAGGATGGGGAAAGAGCCCCTCTTTAAGTTATTTTTCATTGTGCCAAATACACAGAATGTAAAATTGACCATCTTAATTACTTTTTAGTGTATAGTTCAGTGGCATTAAATACACTCACAGTATTGTACAACCATCACCACCATCCATTTGCAGAATTCTTTCATCTTCCCAAACTGAAACCCTGTCCTGTGTAACACTCACCCCATACCCTTTCCCTCCAGCCCCTGCAACCACGCTTCTACTTTCTGTCTCTATGACTGACTACTCTAGGGACCTCATATGTATGGAATCACAGTCTTTGTCCTGTGTGATTGGCTTATTTTACTGGGCACAGTGTCCTCCAGGTTCACTTATGGTGTTGCAGGTGTCAGGATGTCTTTTCTTTTGAAGTTGAATACTATTCCATTACGTGTATAGAGCACATTTTGTTCATCCGTTCATCTTTTGATGGACATTGGGTTGTTTCTACCTCTTGGCTGTGTGACCAATGCTGCTGTGGACACAGGTGTGAGAAGAGGCCCTCCTTTGAGGACAGACAGTACTTCCACTAACAGCACATTAGCTAGAACTTAGGCCAGTGGTCACACCTAGCTGACAGGTGGCTGAGAAATGTAGTCTTTATTCTGGAGAGGTCACATGCTCCACTGAAAATTGGGAAGAAGGGAAAGCAGACACTGGGGGCCAACACCTGGCTGGTTGTGCAGCAGAGGACGAGGCAGACTAGGGCAGTGGACAGTGTCAGGAACGTCACCAAAAGAGATGTTTAGGAGAGAGTATAAGGAGTTGAAGAGGGGTCACAAGCTTGCATGAATAACAGGGACATTTGGAGGAGGGTGACATTTGGGAATTGCTTTGGACTTTAATTTTTATCATGGTGGGTTGATTTTTCCTAAAAACAATTGATATTAGGGAAAGGACTTTGGTGACAGAAAAGTTTTGAATCCCATTTTTGTCTGTATGTTTGATCCTGAACCAGCCTTTTTTGAGCCTCAGCTTGTCCATCTACAAAATGGGGATAATAATGTATGTCTTATGGGGTGGTTGTGAGCATCAGAGGTAAGGCAAACTGAGTATTTATTAAGTACATGATGGGTCTTGACTAAGTGGAAGTGGCCACTATTGGGTGATGCAGGTCTGGAGTACCAGCTATTGCTGTGTAACAAACAATCCCGAACCAAGTGATTCTTGACTGGCTCATCTCATGAGGTAGTTTTGCTGACCTGGGCCATGCTCAGCTGATCTTAGCTGAGCTCACTTATATGTCTGCTGCCAGCTGATGGCTCTACTGGCACTTTCTGATTTAGGATGGCTGCAGCTGGGATGACTTTTCCCTACTCTATGTGGTCTCACAACTTGTAGCAGACTAGCCTTGGCTGTTCAGTTAGTGGTGGCCAGGGTTCCAACACAGGGAATAGAAGTGTGCAAGGCCTTTTGAGGCAGAAGCTCATAACTGGTATATTGTAACTTCTATCTCATTGTATTGGCCAAAGCAAGTCATGAGGTACCACCAAGAGTTTAGAAAATAGTCTTCATTTTGATCGGAGGAACTGCACTATCACATTGCAAGACAATGGATACAGGGAAGAGGACACGATTGGGACTATCAGTCAACCACAGTAGTTTAAACAATTGAAGATTTTTTTTGAGGTGAGCAGTCCAGGACAGGGGTGTAGCTACACAGTATCTTCAGGAACTCTGGCTTCTATTTTTCTATTCAGTCATCTTTAGCTTTCCCTTCCATCTCGACAGTCACTTCATGTCCCAAGATGGTTGTTAGAACTCCAGCCACCATATTTGTTCCAAAAAGGAGGAAAGGGCATGTGAAAAGGATGTGCTTTCAAGTTGAGTCAGCCCCAGTTCAAGCTTTCCTGAAAGCGCTACCCAGTGGTCTCCTAGAATCAGTTGCTAGCAAAAACAGGGTGAGAGGAGTGGATGTGACGGGCTAATTTGCAGTTCTTTTCATAGAGGCCATTGATTAATTATTTCAAAAGACTTGCATTAGCCCTACTCTGAGCCAGACATGGGGAATGGAGAGCACATACTGAACCGAAGAAACAAGACAAGCTTAGTTCACTCTCATTTATTAGCTCCTCTGCTGCACATCCCAGGATGC
>NW_006293249.1:298701-314478 GCF_000327345.1 Myotis davidii | reverse complement strand
TGCTGAACCTGACCCAGGATGCTTCCTGGGGGCTCTCAGTGAGCCTCATAGGGGCTCAGAGACCTAGGGGAAGGCAGGTGGGCTCTGGGGGCCAGGCTGTAGCAGTAACTGCATGTCTCCCTCCAGCAATGCTGTGACTGCTGTGGCCTGGGGCTCCGTGTGCGGGCTGAGGGCCAGTCATGCGAGTCCAACCCCAACCTGGGCTACCCCTGCAACCACGTCATGCTTTCCTGCTGTGAGGGTGAAGACCCCCTTATCGTGCCTGAGGTCCGCCAGGCTCCGGAGCCTGAGTCTGCACCACAGAGAGGTGGGTGTTGCCTCACCCTGAGCCAGGGTCTATAGGATGGTTGGGTGAGGGGGAGAGAGCTTTTGGGGCTTCTATCCAGGGCTGGGTGACCCTGGCCTTCCATGGAGACTCTGGGTCCATGGCCATTGTAGTGTGGGGCACAAGTTCTGCACCACATAGTTCCCCTCAGTGGCTGCTGAGAATGGACTGAGGCCTGTCATTTCCAAGATGGTGATTTCATTCAGTTTTCCAAGTACCAGTCACTTCACCCACTGAACTACCAACTACCTACTACCTATCACCTTCCACTCTCATCCACGCTTTTATCTATCCATCATCTCACCTATCTCCCACCCATTCTCTGGTCTATTTCACCATCCATATCTCCACCCACTATACCATTCCTCTACCATCCCTCATCTATCCATTCCCACATACACTCATCCATCCATTCATCTCCCCCACCCATCTGCTTACCTGTTTGTCTACCCATGCGCTCACACATTCATTTAGTTATCCACCTGTTCACTTACCCATCTGTCTGTCCATCCATCCATCCGTCTGTCTGTCCATTGGTCTTTCCATCCGTCTTATTCGTCTGTCTGTCCGTCCATCTGCTCATGTATTCACCACCTCCAAATCTTTCACGTATCCATCAATCACTTACCTTTGTTCATCCATCCTCCATTCCTCTCACCTATGCCATTCTTGTGTCCTCAGGGACCAGGGTATAATTGGTATGGAGAATGCATTTATAAATGTTGCCCCATCTGCCTGGTCAGCCCCTTCAGGCTAGCACTGTCTTTTATGTCTATATTCTCAGTGCCTGGCCCTGTGCTTGTCCCAGAAGAGTCACTAGCAAATGACTAAATGAAAGATGGGTTTGTTTGGCAGCTCCCCCTTCACCAGACCATGAGTTCTCCGAGGGCTGATCAGACTTGTGCCCTTACCCTCTCTATCCTTACCTGGCACTGGTCCCCAGAAGCCATAGGGGGACCAGTGTGTGTGTGGGGAGGGTGGGGGAGCAGGTTGGGGGAGGAGGAGGGAGCTCTAGGTACCAGTGTGGGCCCTGGAGCCTACGTTTGCTCCTGCCTGAGGGAGGAGCTCAGGTCTTAGAGCTCCAGTCCTCAGTGTCCCTGGGGTCTCCTCCCTCATGTGCCCTCCATGTGCTGTGATCATTGTTTCAGCTGCCAGGTTCAGCCTCTGTCACCCTATCTAAGACTATCTCCTGGACTCAGGGCCATTAGCCTTCTTTGTGCCTCTGGGACAGCAGGAGCCCAATCAAGGTGTGCCAGTGAGTCAGCAGGTGTTCTTTGTGGAGCTGGGCCTGCAGCCCTGGGGCTGGTGCCATGAAAGCCCTGGCTGGCCACTTCTGCAGATGTTCATACATTCTGCCTTGACCAGCCAGGGACCAAGTGCCCAGAAGGTTCCAGCCTTTTCTGCAGCTGTGTGGACCATCTGGGGCACCTGTGGGTCTGTCCTGGGCACTTCAAGGATTGGGAATGAAAATACCAGAGGTGGTCCTAACATCAAGGTTAACGTGTGGCCCTTGGAGTCCAGCAGACTGGTTGGAATCCCAGCTCCACTGTTCTCCTCAGCAACTCATGGACCTTCTTGGAAACTTTGTCAGACACAGATTCTGCTCTCCACCTCACTCCCTGTGGGGAGGGATGGCAGGATGCTCATCAAGGGCTTGGGTTCCTTACCCTGTTACTGTCACTATGTTTTCATAGTCCAGGTGAGGAAGCCTCACTTTGCCCTTCTGCAAATCGGGTGCTTGGCATAGTTGGGACTACCAGTAGACTCCTGTTTTTGACCTGGACTCTGGTATACTGGATTTGACCAGACCCAGTCGTCCCTGGGACTCTGTCTTGATAATGCAAAACAGTGGAAATCTGGGCATGGGAATTAGATGCCTGCTGTCCAAAGTCAGGGGTTCCTGGGAGAAGACCTTGTATCCTGTGGGTACAAAGTTTGCTGGATGTGATGGTGGGCCCAACAGAAACCTGGGTCTCCTAGCAGGGCGGGGCAGTGGCAAGCATATAGAGGGTGGACCAGGCCAGGGGAAGCTGACAGGACAAAAGGACTGGCTAGCCTCACCAGCCAGCATGGGCACAAAGGCTGGTCAGTCCAAGGAAGTGCCACATGATGAGGTTAGATCTAGGGGCTGTGTGAGCATGGGTGTGAAGGCCAGGGTAGCACCATAAGCCTGATTCAAGGTAAAATTTGGGAGAAAGTCCAGCTTCAGGGGTCAGAGGGTAGACATGGGGCCAAGAAGGGTCCAGAGCCAGAGGTTCGTGTTTCTCTCCTTCAGTGACTAACTGGTGGGTAACCTGGGCCTCAGAGGACACAACTGGCAGGTCAGATCAACCTGGTGGCCAGTCCTGCTCAGATGACCTTGTGGAAATCAATATGCACCTCCAAGCTTCAGCATCACCGCTGCAGGGGGGATTATTGTGAGAAATGTGCTGAGGAAGCAGGCTGAGCACGAACCCTGAAGCATGGCCAGCAGTTTGCCCAGCAGAGCTGGGCACAGGGTCATAGGGCTGGAACATCAGCCATCACGACCCGCCTGTAGGTGCCAGGCCTGGCCTGATTGGGCCGGAGCTTAATGTAAATGCCTTCAATATGGGACATGGTTGTCAGATGTGAGCATATGCAGTTGCTCCCTTGAGGGGCTTGGTGGCCTGGTGCTGGCAGACAGAATTGGGGCCCCAGGCTGACATGGAGCGTGGAGGGGTTTCTGGCCTCTCCCTTTTCCATGACTGTATATCAAGAGCTTTCTAAGGCAGCTCGGCCCTAGAAACCTTCTCTCCCACTCTCACCGGCTCCCCAACGCAGCCTGGAGGGCATGGAGAGAACTACTGCTATTCAAAGTGACACAGCTGGGAAAGCCCGAGTGATGGTTCAGATCTTAATTTGATGGAATCCAGGTTCGGGGCCCTTTCTGTTGCTAGCTGTTGTCCTCCCTGATGTCCCTGAGGTCAGAGGTCTGAATCCTATTTATCACTTTAGCCAAAGCTTCCTGAGGGCTTTTGTGGACCTGGCTCTGATGGGTTCACTCTTATTGCTGAGGTTTGTCCACCCACCCATCCTTCATCCATCCATCCACCCATCTTTCATCCATGCACGTTGCCTCAGCTGGGCACGCAGAGTCCTGATGAGGACCTGCATTGATTTTCGGGGGGCCTGAAGTCTCAGCCTCCTGCTGGGGCCAACCCAGCTCCCATCATGAGCACTGACTCCTGCCCAGTTTCAGAGGTGCAGTTGGGGAGCCAGGAGGCCCTGTCACTGGGCATGGAGACTGAGCTGCCCAATAGCCTGCCCGGTGATGACCAGGATGAGTGCCTGCTCCTCCCGGGGGAGCTTTGCCAGCACCTCTGCATCAACACTGTGGGCTCTTACCACTGTGCCTGCTTTCCCGGCTTTTCACTGCAGGATGACGGCCGTACCTGCCGCCCAGGTAAGTACCTGGATAGTCCGGGGCCAGGGCCGGGGCTGGTCTTGCCAGGCATTGTGGCATTCCAGCAGTGGGGACTACGGGGTACTTCTCCCACCACCCCACATATTGGAACCTGCAGGATCTGGGGGCCTCTGGCAGTGGGCTTTGTGAGGCCAGGCAGATAGGCTCCTCTCCAGAACTGTCTGCAGAGTACACCCCAGTGCCCTGCTCTGGATTCGGGTGCAGAGCTAGGACCCAAGCCACAGAGACTCCCATCAACCTAATCTGTGTCCCCATTGTGGGGCCCATGGTGGTTAAGCCCCAGTAGGCAGCCCAGGAGGTTGCCACCACCCCGGTCTGGGAGGACTTTCTCTCTGCCAGCTTCCAGGGATAGATTTGTCAGTCTAGAAATGCACTCCTCTTCTTCCTTGCCTCCCCTGTCCTAAATATCATACCTAAAGTGAGATTGCTACCTAATGTAAATTGCTCCCTGAGCCTCAATTTTCTCTCCTGTGAAATGGGTGGGGGAGGATTTAAATGAGGCAATTCCTGTCAAGTGCTGGCATGGGGCCTGTTAGAGCCTGTGTCTGGGCTGAAGATGTGAGACAGACCTTCCCTCCTATCTGCTCTGCCTGGGACAGACAATGGCTCCCCACAGCCAGCGGCTGCAGAGGAGTCTGCACTGAGGTCAGAACCCTCCCAAGCGGCCCCCAACACCATCCTGCTACCACGGCCACAACCCAACACCTGCAAAGGTAAATTGTGTCTGGGGGTGGGTCTGGCCATGTGCTAGATGGGGTGCTTCTGCTTGGGGGGTTGGTTGGTCTTGCCTATCAGAACTCAGTGTAGTTGAGAAGGTGAGAGTTGTGGGGAGGGTCAGCCGGGGTGAGAGAGGATATGGAAATAGAGGACAGCCTGGGCGATTATAAGTGACCCCAAGCAAGCCATTTAGCTACTTTTTTGGTCTTAGTTCCTGTGAAATTGAGAGGATACGTTCTTGCTTGTGGAACTGTTATGCAGATAATAATGTGTAAAAGCTCTTTTTTCTGCTCCTCTCTTTCTTGGTCCTGCTCTCTGCCTCTGCTCTGTATTCTCTTTTTATCTCCTCCTCAATCCCATCCCTGTTTCTTGAGGGAAGCTTTGGTGTCTGAGTGGTGGTGGTGGTGGCAGGACATCTAGTCCATTATCTCAGACACAAGCTGAGGTATGAGCCAATTTAACAGTGAACTTGGAAAAGGGGGCAGGAGTGAGGCTCCTTGGTGCCCAGTCCCTACTCCTGTAGGTTAGAGTCAGAAGTGATGAGCCTGCTCTGATTTCTGTGCATTTCCTCTCAGACAATGGGCCTTGCAAGCAGGTGTGCAGCATTATTGGAGACACAGCCATGTGCTCCTGCTTTCCCGGCTATGCCATCATGGCGGATGGTGTGTCCTGTGAAGGTGAGTACCATGCAACCTGAGTTTCCTGTGGTCAGGGCCCCAGGGTGGAGATCGGACAAACAGAATGAGGGAGGTGGTCTGGATCTAAAACTTGGAAGGTTAGTGAGGTTTGGCTGCATTGATGAAGAGCCCCAAATAGCTTACCCAGAGATTCCTCTCATGTCGTCATGCACAGGTGTTCGCTCAGTCTGGGGTGGACACACAGATTGGCCAGGACCCCACACCTCTTTTGTCATGTCTGCTGCTCTCTAGAGCAGTGCTTCTCACCTTTGAGCCAGCTGGAAGCCTGGCGACAGATGGATCCTGAGAGTCCTGTAGAATCCCCAAGAGCTTCACCCAGTAGGTCTGGAGTGGGGCCTGAGAATTTGTATTTATCACCAGGTCCCTGGACCACACTCCAACTGCCCTATTTTTGAAGGTTGCCTGTCTGCATGACCAAAGTCTATTCTGACCACATTGTCCCTGTTCCAGCCATGGGTGGAGAGAGGGAGTGCACATCCAATTACTGTAGGGCAGGACCTGGAAGTGGTATTCACTCCTCCCATTTGTCTCTGATAGGGGGCAAGACTAGGGAGTAAGAGTCCCAAATGGATGGCGTGTACTCAGTTCTGTTACTGAAAGCAAGGAGGGGACAGTGGATGTTGGTGACAATTAGCTACCTCTGCCATGAACAAAGGGTTTGAAGAGGTTCCAAAAGCATGTCTCTTCATGCCTTTGACCCTGCTGGTCTGGATCTTGTCCCTGTGGGGCCTCTGTCAGCCGGCCCTCCTCCTGTGAGATGGGGCATTGGGCCCAACACCTGCTGGGTGGTTTCCACAGTGAATGGTGCCTTGGGAACAACCTGAGAGGCCTCAAGACTGCACCTCTTCATGTCTGGAGTCAGGACAGACATGGAACAGGCACATGGTCTAACATACACTTCAGTTCAGGTTCAAGTTCAGGAAAGGTGTCCCTGGTGGGTTTCGGGGGTACCAGGACTAAGTCTGTCCAGGAAAATGCCCACATCCCTGCCAGAAGTGGAAACCCATATCTTAGGCCCTCGGCTTAGACAGTTTTCTGATGTGTATGAAAACCATCCAGTGCCCAGAGAGGACAGGAGACATGCCCAGGGCACACAGCATGGTGATGACTGGCAAGCCTTGATCTCAGGTGATAGGGTCAGATCTCAGGTGCCCTCTGGGCTTTGTTCCCCATCTCTTGGGGTCTTGAAGCCAGGATGTATCTCCTGGGCTGGGATTCCCTTGGGTCTGGCCAGGCTGCAGGCCAGTGTCTGCGTCTCTCCAGATCTCCCTTCTCTGCAGTCTCTGGCAATAAAGGCTGTGGGTTCCAGGCCAGAGGTTACAGACAGGCATTCTGAGGGTGCAGCTTTAGCCAGCAGGGGAGTCCTGCTGGGCTCTATCCTATTTAAAATAATCAAACGAGTTCCCAACCATGAAAACCTCAAGAATTTTTTAAAATGTCCAGATTTCCGTTTTCTCTTGAAACTTTGTAAAAACTGCCTACTAGGGGCCCACAGTTCGGTCCCTCTGAAAAGAGCACAGGCCCCGCAGTGCCTGCAGAGCCTCCTCTGGCTCCTCCTCCTATTATGTTGCCAGCCTGACCTCCGAGCACTTGAATTTGCAGTCCCTGCTTGTGTGGCCCCCAGGCTGCCTGTGGAGGTGAGCACCTCCAGGATGTGGGGGCAGACAAACGGCATCTGCCCACTTCGACAGTTTGCAGGCAGGCTGCTTACCCTCTCTGACCCTGATCTTGCCACCTGTCCTTACTGGGATTCCAGCTTTGACTGTACAAACTCAGACTTGGGCCCAAAGCCCAGAGCCGTGGTCGGCAAACTGCGGCTCGCGAGCCACATGCAGCTCTTTGGCCCCTTGAGTGTGGCTCTTCCTAAGCCTTAGGAGTACTCTAATTAAGTTAATAGCAATGTACCTACCTATATAGTTTAAGTTTAAAAAATTTGGCTCTCAAAAGAAATTTCAATCGTTGTACTGTTGATATTTGGCTGTTGACTAATGAGTTTGCCGACCACTGGCCCAGAGGTACCACTGATGGGCTGGGAGGTCCCCAGCTGTGCCGCCCCTCGCTAGGCCTCAGTTTCCCTGTCTGTGACTGGATGCTCTGTGACAGGCTATGCCCTCTAATGGCCCTTCTGTTTTTCCTTCTGCGGCTGTCACTAGACCGAGACGAGTGCCTGCTGGGTGCTCACGATTGTAGCCGGCGACAGTTCTGTGTGAACACCCTGGGATCCTTCTACTGTGTCAACCACACAGTGCTCTGTGCTCAGGGCTTTATCCTCAACGTGCACAGGAAGTGCGTGGGTAAGCGAGAGCCCCTGCTGCCGCTCTGCGCCACCAAGCCCATCACACGCTCCAGGGCCTGCCCTCTGCACTTGAGCTCTCAGCACAGCTGGCTCCCCATGTCATGTCCTGTGTGTCCTGGTGTCCTGTCCTGTTTCTCCACCGACGCCCCCGGTAGGCTGCTTTCCTTAAGGACCTGCCTGAGAGTCAGAAAACTCTAATATGACTTGGCTGGATCACTGGAACAAGGAGGTCAGACCTGTGGGCAGCAGGAGAGTGTGTGAGGCCTAGAGGCAGAGGCCTGGGTGTGAAGCAGGACCCTCTAGTATCCCTCTGGCCTTGGATAAATGACTTCCATTTTCCAAGCCTCACTCGGTTCATCTCTAAAAAGAAGGCACTGAGGGCCCCGATCCTCCTCAGAGGTGTGTTACCTGTGTGTGTGATGCAGCGGAGGCGGGGCATAGTGACCATGTGATGGCAGCTGCTGAGATTGCCCGTAGATGTATCCAGACTCTGCTCTAGAGGTGAATGGATGAAGCTGAATCTGAAAGATCAGCTTTGCACCCCAGCTTAGTGTTCATTTGCTGTGTTACCATGAGCCATGGGGCTCTCCTCCGAGACTGTTTCCTTCCCTCTAACCTCAGAGCATGGAGGACTGGGCAGGGCTGGTGCCCCGTTCCTGGTCTGTGCATGGTGCTTGGTAACAGCCTGTCCTACCTGCCTTGCGGTGCCTGTGTAGCTGGGCACTGGGGCTCCCAGTGTACTCTGTGGCCAGCAAGGTGGGTGGACTTGATGTTGACCCATATCTGGAGGAAACATCATAGACCCGAAGTCACAGGGACTTGGACAGACTGGGATGTGCTCCGGAAGAGACAGGCCAAGGGAGAGGCCATCCTGTTTGTACCTGCCTCCAAGGATGGCTAGGACTTGCCGGTGGAAGCAACAACTTGCACAAAGGTGTGGTAGTAGGAACAGTGCAGGTGCGATCAGGGCACATGTCCAGAGCCCAGTCCGTCCTCTGTGTGTTTTGGGACCATGTCCAGGCTGAACATGTCTGTTCCCTCGCACCTCTGCTGCTGGACTGATAGGCCGTGGTGCTGGGCTGTGCAGCCACTGCAGACATGTTTGCCCTGGCCTCCAGCCATTGGCACAACATGTGCCCTCCATGTGCTTGCCAGCGGTTGGGCACTTCTTCCTGTCTGGGCTGTGTGTGTGTGTGTGTGTGTATGTGTGTGTATGTGTGTGTCTGGGAAGGCGGGTCCCAAGCCTGCCAGCACCCCTCCCAGGATGCCTGCCTGCTTGCCATGGCGAGGGGTACAGCTCTTGCTAGTGGATTGGAGAAGAGACCATGTGCTAAAGAGTTCCTGGGCAGCCAGAAAGCAGGCTCTGGGATTAAAGGAGCAAAGGTGCATTTCATTTATCAAGTTTATGAGTGCACATTTTCACTCATCTCTTCTCTCCTTACTCATCCTGCACAGACTTCTCAGGGTCTCTTCTTTGTCCTCCTTATACACTCACATGCTCATCTTATCTGTTACAATCATTCTTTCCATCATTCTTCATCCACAAATGTATACTTGTATCTTCTGCAGTTCACTTGTTAGCTCCAGGCATGTTTGTTAGCCCAAGCTGGGAGATGGGAAACTGGTGCCCAGATGAAGAGGGTGTCTGCTGCAGCCAGACTGCCTGGGTTCAAACCCTGGCTCTGCCACTTTCTAGTTATAAGACCTTAGACATGTCATTTAACCTCTCTGAGCCTCAGTTTTCTCACCTGTGAAATGAGATAGGAATAGCACCCACCTCAAAGGGTCACTGGGAGATTAAATGTATAGAATTTACAAGTGTTTGATGTCATTATTGTGATTCAGTACATGTGTTATACTGAGGCAGCCTGCTCAGGTAGTGAGTTTTCCATCACCAGAGGTAAAGTAGGACAGTGTTGAGTGGTGCCAAGTCCAGAGGCCCTCTAATGGACTTATGACCTCTGTGAGCACTCCCCTGTGCCTTGCTGTTTGCCTTTTGTGCCTTGCCCTTTAAGAACGGTCTGGACTCCTGGGAAAAGTGTCCAAGGTGGGCTGGGCTTTGAGAAGATGGGAGGGGAGCAGTCGCCAGCTCTGGGGCCTAGCCCACAGCAGGAGAAAGGGCACAGTTCTGGGCTGGGCCCTCAGGGATCTGTTCTTGCCGCTGTCTGCTGCCCGTGCAGGTTGTGTGGCTTTGGTCCAGCCACACCCCCTCTGGGAGACGTGTTGGCAGAATGGCAGCTCCTGTGCACTGCCTGATGCCAGGCAAGCCTCAGTCAGAGGTGTCTGCTGCTGTTCACACCATGATTCCTCCCAGGATCTTGGCCCCCGTCTTGGCTCCTGGTCTCCGGTGTCTCTAGGGTCCTGGGAATATGTCTCCTTTTGTTAATCCAGCCTGCAAATCAGAAGTTCTTATTTTGCCAACCAAGCCTTCCTTGGAAGCCACTGACCCAGAACTCTCTCTTTTCCTACCCCATCCCCATCCAAACCAGGGTTGGCCTGGCCTTAACCATTTGTTTCACCTGTGAGTTTGGGAGAGTCTCTTTGCCCACAGCCCTGCCTCCCTCCTCTCCACCTGGTTCCATCATCCTTGTGGACTAGGCTCAGATGTTGCTCCTCCTGAGCAGAGACTTACAGTTTGGCCCCGAGTAGATGGTGCTCTGTCCTGGGTCTGGAGACAGCTTTCCTCCTGAGTCACCGCCCTGCCTTTCCTGTCTGCCCTGCCAAGCTGACAGTTCCTTGAAGGCAGGGGCTGTGGTGACACTCCCACTTGACCACCTGGACCTAGCATCACAGAACGGGCACTAGTGAATGTGTGTCCAGGAATGACAGTGAGTGACTGCCCCCACCAGGCACAGCTTGCAGGCCGGCACTGCCATGTGTCCGTGTGTCCTCGCACCAGATCTGCGGTGATGCCAGAGTTGAGAACTCTCCATAGTCCCTCACCCTCGCCTTCGTTGCTGCTGCTTCTCTCTCCCTTCCCCACTGCTCATCTGGGAGTCAGTCCTTGGCCTCTTCCTTCTATGCCCTGTCCCCCCAGATGAGCCCAGCAGCTTTCTGCTCTCAGATTAGTACCTTTAGGTAGACCCCTTCAGTGAACTCAGAGGTTTGTCTCCAGCTGCCTCTTGACTCAAATTCACTGTGGCCACAGGGCTCCCGACCTTCCCCTGTGAGCCTGCTTCTCCTGCCACCCTGTCCCAGCTGCTAGTGCTCACCTGTCACCTGCTTGACCAGGAAGCTTTGAAGACCTCTTGGCTCCTCTTTTCTCTCACCTTATCTCAGGTACTGGTGGATCCTGTCGGTCCCATCTTCACTATATTTTTCAGAACCGACTGCTTTTCCTTGCCTCCATGGATGGCAGTCCAGCATCTAACAGCTTCCATTTTCTTCCTTGGAGTATTCACATCCAGCCAGCTCCTACCCTCTTCCACATTCCCTAACACTGTTTTCTACCCTGCAGGACACCCCTCCTGGCTGGCCCTTGGGCCTGCCTAGCAGGCCTCTTCAGGGCCCTGGCATTGGCTGTCCTCTCTACCTAGAATATTTGCCGGCCTCATTCTGTCACTTCTTCAAATGCTTACTCTAATATCCTCTTCTTTGAGGACCCTCCCCTGACCTCCTACTTGATGTGGTGTGTGCCCACCGCCCTCAGCACTCCTCCTCTCCTTCACCCACAGTGCTCCTGACTGCCCTTCCTATTACACGTCTGCTTACTCAGCCATTGGGCCTCCACTTTTTGAGTGTCCCCAGGATGGCCTGTTCGTCTGTCTTGTTCACCATGAAATGAACCCCTGGTGCCAAGAACAGTGCTTGTTGGCACATGGCAGGTACTCAGTATATCTCTGTCCAATGAATGGATGCCTAGACAGGTGGATGTCAGCACTGTACTACTCTGGGTAGTGAGCACCTTGAGGGCAGTGCTGGCTGCGCTCAGCAACCACCTGGGAAGCACCCTGTATGCAGCCTCTGATGGCATCACTCTCCCTGCAGACATCAACGAGTGTGTGACGGACTTGCACACGTGCAGCCGGGGTGAGCACTGCGTGAACACAGTAGGCTCCTTCCGCTGCTACAAGGCTCTCACCTGCCAGCCGGGCTACACTCTTGAGGAAGGCGAGTGTACAGGTGAGGACAGGTCTGCAGGCCTTACCCCTGATCTGTCACCTGACTTGCTGTCTCCACCCTCCCGCCCCTTCAGACCCATCCCTGACCTGCCCAGAGTCACGTGCTCCCAGCACTTAGGTTTTATGCTTCTGGGAAGAACCACAAATGATGATGTTTGAGGTAGAGGGGGTGTCTGAGGCCGATGCGCTAGGCTGGGGTGCGCTCCCGGCTTTGCTACTGTGGCTGGTGTCTGGTGCCACATATCCCCTCGCCATGCCTCAGTTCCCATTTGTATGTTGGAGTGGAGCTCCATGGGTCACTTCTATCCCTTTAACTGGAAAATTCTAGCTTCCTAGAAAGAGGGAGAAGTTTCACTGAACCTCTTCCTGTGCCTATAGGGTTCTGGGTGGCAGGGACATGTGGTAGGCATGGTGTCCTTGTTCCTGATCTCCTAGTGAGGGACATGAGGCCACACAGGCAAACAAGAAGATGGCAGAGCAGTCTTGGCTGGGTGCTCTATTAGGTGGGGATTCAGAGGGGGCCCCTGTGGAGGTGAAGTCGGAGTGGAGACCTACATAATGAGAAGCTCCTGGGAAGGGTGTTCTAGGCAGGGGAACAGCAAGTGTGAGGTCTTTTGAGAGGAGAGAGATCTTGGCACAAAGAACAGAAAGAGAATTTTGAGGGTTGGAGCAAGCAAGCCGACAGCTTGGAAGGAGGGCACAGGGTCCGCAGACCCTGTTAGGAAAGGAGCTTAGAGTCTGTTTCACATGTGATATGAAGCATTTTGTTTTTAACTGAAAATGTCCAGAAGAACATCATCAGGGAGGGAAGACCTCCTGAAACGCTTGTTTGTTACAAGTCCCCGAGGATGATGAGAAGGAGCCCTAAGGTTAGGTGTGAGCTCAGGGAGGTGGATTAATATTAGTACAGTCCTGTCTGGCTCTAAGCTGATCTCCGAGTTGGAGGTTGGATGAGCTAGGAGGAGAAATGAGCCCAGCCCCCTTTGCCTATCTGAGTGCACACACCTGACCAATCACAAGGGCAGACGCAAATCCAGGGCCAGCCCCTCTCGAAGAAGCCAGACGCCTGGGGAGGGGTGCCACCTCCCTGAACATGCCCCAGCATCCCCTGACCCTCTCTCAGCACAGGGTGCTGGGCTCCTTGGAGTGCGGAGAGGCTACCTCTCAAGCACCAGGTGATAATCAGAAGGGCTGTGCATGTTCATGTCCAGCTGCCTGGAACCCAGTACAGGGCCCCCAGAGACTGAGCTACTGTGGGAGTGGTGGAAGCTTTGGAAACCAGAGAGGGGATGGGTGGACAGAAGACATACAGACTCATGGGCCTTGGTCTGGCTGTCAGTGAAGCCTAGTGAGTTTCAGCCTGCCTTTACTTCTGTGTCACCTTTCTGCTCTGCCTCTTTCCTGGTCTGTAAAGAGCGGCCTGAGTGCCCGCTGTGCAGGAAGTGCGGGAAAGCGGAGGGCCAGTGCTGGGTAAGCCAAGGAGCACTGTGTAGAGGTGGGGCCTATTCACCTGCTCAGTGCCATAGTAGGTAGGGGCAGCAGCTCCATCC
The DNA here is from genome assembly GCF_000327345.1 of Myotis davidii. NCBI lineage: Eukaryota > Metazoa > Chordata > Mammalia > Chiroptera > Vespertilionidae > Myotis > Myotis davidii. Next base: position 301,326 of record NW_006293249.1, on the reverse strand, counting down.
AGGTCTGGCAGCTCCACCCTCAGAAGCCATGAACCTGGCTGCTGCCAACACCACTTCCAGAGAAGCCTGGGCACTTGCCCTTAGGGATATGGGCTCAGGTCCCCATTTTTGCCTATCCAGGGAAACTTGGGGCAGTGGTTAAGGGTGCAGGCCCAACCAGCACCCCCTAGCTATGGAACTATGTCTGTGCATCAGCTCCCCCTGTGTAAAAAGGGGCTTGCCATAGCCCCTACTTTTTAGGGTTGTTGTGAGCCTTAAGTATATAAATACATCTGTGTGCAGGGGACAGTGCCTGGTACCATGGAAGAGCTCAGTAAATATGGTGATGCCATTATTTCATTGTTATTGGGTGTGGGCTGGCAACGACAGTGCTCTGCCCGATTCCTATGATGCAGAATACCTTAGTAACCATCAAGTTCATGGCTGGATATGCGGGCAAGGGCCCACCAGCCTGCCAGCCCCTGACTCCCTGCCTCTGTGCCAGATGTGGACGAGTGTGAGCTGGGCACGCACAGCTGCCAGGCGGGCTTCACGTGCCAGAACACCAAGGGTTCCTTCTACTGCCAGGCGCGGCGCTGTATGGAGGGCTTTCTCCAGGACCCCGAGGGCAACTGTGTGGGTGAGTGGGGTGGAGAGTGCCCTGTCCCGGGTGTCTTTCCAAAGGGCCGTGGACCAGAGATTCTGAGGGTTTAGAGATCAGAGATCTGGCTTGCTGCTCTTACTCTCGCCCAGCCCCAGGTGTCACCTGCAGATCAGAAGCTCTTTTCCTGAGCTGTTGAACCTTGGCTGAGTTACTTCTCTTGTCCTCAGTTTACCCATCTGTGGGGTTGGACTGGATGAATGTGAACCCAGTTTCTTTCAACCCAGTTAATAGGAAGGATATATTTTATATCTTGACATGGTGCACGCACGCACACACACACACACACACGCACACAACTGGAACACAAACCTCACAAAACATTACTGCATGTGGTACAGCTATGGGACCTGGAGGCCGATTGCATGTGTACTCATGGGTTGAGACCTGCAGTTTGACAGATACTGGCCTCGTTGTCCCCATGTGGATCTGGAGGTCTCACTCTCTCTTCCCATCTCTCTTCCAGCTCTTCCCATCTCTCTTCCATGGCTTCCAAAGAGCCTGTGGTCTGCAGCCAGGAGGCTCCATCCACCCAAGGCTGCTGACCATGAGACCTGGAGGCGTAGCACCTGTATCCCAGAGGCCCAGTACCATCAAGGCCACACTCACCTAGGGAGCGTGGAGAGGCAGGCCCTGTGTGGGCCAGCCACTGGTGCAGACAGAAATGGATCTGTTAGAATACAGCTCTGTCACATGCCCTCCCAACAGGTTGTGGGATGTGTGTCCCCATCTTACAGAGTGGACACTTTATCTGAAAGCTTCCTTTAGACTCTTCAGGGATCCCGCTAGCCAGTCTGGGATGTGGAGCACTTCCTGAGGCACCGCCTTAACAACTGTGTCTCAACATTGTCACAGGACGTGGGAAACCCCTCAGGACACTACAAGCTATGGACATGAGAAGGTTGCTGTGGTTTGCCCTGGTACACCCAGCCAGGGTCCGGGCAAGGTGGGGCAGGGTCTGCCCGACTGAAAGCATTCTTCAGCGATTCACTTTCTGACATTTCCTTCACCACTGCTAGATGTGTGAGTGGAACAAGACATCTTAGAGGGGAGAGATGAAATAAGCAAACACATTTATACAAGTGGCAGCTATTCAAGGGTGCTTTTCTCAGTAATAAAACAAGTAGGGATACAATAGTCAGGCAGGGCATCCCTGAGGAGGTGACATCGGGGCAGGGCCTGAGGAAATAAGGGAGCCAACCATGAAAATAGTAGGGGGCAGTGTGTGCCAGAGGAGGGGAGAAAGAATGTGCAAAGGTCCTGCGTGGTGCTGTGCCCAGGCCTGGTGGGACGAGAAGGAGGCCAGTGGGCTGGGTACAGTGTGCAATAGCAATAGAGGGTGAATTTGACAAGCTGGCAGGTGTGGAGAGGCCAGAGGTGGGTATGACTTGCCACAGTTACCCTAGAAGTCAGTCTTGATTCCCCCCACTCCCTGGCTTTAGCTGCTCCATTAGAAAGCAACTGGCAGGTGCGTGGGTTCTGAAAATTGGAGCCTTCTGTGCTATGGAACAATCTGACCCCATAGTCCTAACCTGGGCTGATCTGGAGCCTAGGACCGGTCTCCTCCCAGTGTAGCCCTGGACCCAGATGCTGGGGCTGGGGAGGGGCTGTGCAGGCTCCCTGTCACCCACACCTACCTCTGCAGACATCAACGAGTGTACATCACTGTCTGAGCCATGCCGCCCTGGCTTCAGCTGCATTAACACGGTGGGATCCTACACATGCCAGAGGAACCCCCTGCTCTGCAGACGTGGCTACCACACCAGCCAGGATGGAACCAAATGCGTGGGTAAGGCCAGACACCTCTCTGCCCCCACACCCCCAGCCAGCCTTGGCCTTCCTGGGTTCCTGGCCTGTGGGAGTTCCCTGTAGGGGGCGAGTTTGGGCCTCAGGGCGTCTTTCTTACCTTCCCCTGGCAGATGTGAATGAGTGTGAGGCGGGCATGCACCACTGCAAGGAGGGCCAGGTGTGCCACAACCTCCCTG
>NW_006293249.1:293359-298659 GCF_000327345.1 Myotis davidii | reverse complement strand
ATGCCTTTGGTCGGGCCTGTGTAGGTAGGTGGAGGCTGGTTGCCAAGACGCCTATCCAGCTCCCTTGAGCGGTGCCCACCTGCCCCAGGCCAGCCTTCTGGCTGCCGCCTCCTTTCTGCAAGCCCCTACCTCACCCTGTCCTCTTGGGCTTGACTGCTCTCCTGCCTCTTGTCTAGCTGTGGCTCTGCTCCCTCTGCTCTTCTCAGCCTCATCCCCATTGTCCTCTTCTCTTGCCCCTTGCTGTGTCTATCTGTCCCTCTGTCTGCCTCCAGTCTCCCTCCAACATTCTCACTGCCTTTCTCCCCTGTCCTCAGTCTTTTTGCTCCCCACTCTCTGTCTGGCTCTCTCCCTATCTCTTCTGGGTCCCTGGATCCCTCTTCCAGCCCCCTCTTATACTGGGGGTGGAGGGAGCCAACTTCCGGGAGTTGCCCACCTGCCTTCATGGCCTGCCCACAGATGTGAATGAATGCTGGACCTCCCCTGGCCGCCTGTGCCAGCACACATGCGAGAACACACTTGGCTCCTACCGCTGTTCCTGCGCCTCCGGCTTCCAGCTGGCTGCTGATGGCAAGCACTGCAAAGGTACCAGACCCGGCCCTCTTCCCCGGCCCTCCTCACTCTCCTCCTGGGAAAGAGAGTCTGCTGCGACCCTTGGGGAAGCTGTGCACCTCTCCCTGACCACTGGGCCTGGCAAAGGAGCTGGCCCTGCCATGGGTCAGGACCTGGCCAGGACAGAGGAGTGTGACCAGGCCCAGCTGCATCAGACAGCATTTGAATGTACTGCGAAACCTGACCTTATTCTCACTCATTCATTCATTTGTATTATAATCACATGTGAGCACCTCCTTGTTGTAGGGATGCGGCCTCTTCCTCCAAGGCATTGCTGCAGTCATTCATTCACTTTCTGGCCCTTAAGCCTTCACACACTCCATCCCTACCTAATGCCCTTTGTCTACTGCTCTACTGGCTGATCTGCCCAGGTTAGGCTCTACAGAGATGAAACCAGTGTGGCCTCTGGGCCTGGAAGCTCAGAGCCTGGCAGAGATCATTCATTCATTCATTCTGTGTGTTGTGAGGTCCTGAGGATCTAGATGGGAATCAGTGGCCTGGGAGGCCCTGCCCAATCTGATTTCCTTTCTCCCACTCCTTCCAATCACTCTGTTCTGACCACACCCACCTCCGCTCTGTTCCTTGAGGGCACCACGCATGTGCCGAGTGCCATGCGCCATCTCAGGGTCATTGCTCTTGTACCTTCTTCTGCCTGGAATGCTTCCCTCGATGCCCACATGGCTTCGAAATTGCAACCCTCCCAGGCACAGTGCCTGCCTCCTTCTCTGCTCTTTCTCCATTGCACTTGCTACCTTTTGACACACTGGTTATCCGACTCATTTAATTAGCTCCATCTCTCCTCCATTCCTCTGCAACACACATCAGTGGGACTTTATCCCTCTTGTTCACGGTGACATGCCCAGTGCCAGCAGTTCTTAGCTGGGTGAATGAAAGACCCATCTTGCCCAGAGTCCAGTCCATGTTCCATCTAAGCCAGGAGGCGACCCTTCACTCAGTCACACACTCATTGTTCCGCACACGTTGTCCTGCACACCAGCACTTGTGCCTCCCCTCCCCCATGTAGTGGCTGATGTTAGAGGCCTGCGGGGTTCCTTGTTAGCACCTGGGTGGCACTTGGAGAGCCATGTGTGCCATGTGCTGAGGACCCTCAGTAGGGAAGCATCTAGTTCCTGACCAGGGATCTGAGTCCAACCTGTGGCTGCTTCTTCCAGGCAGCAGGCCAGGCCAGGACTCCATAGTAAGTCCAGCCCTGCCCCTGCCTCAGCTGCCTGCCCTAGGTGTGCCACTTGTCCTTATCTGGGCCTCTGATTCCTCATTTGTTCGAGGGGAGGCTGGGGCTAATGTTCTCACAAGAGACACCCCAGGTGAGCCTGGAGTCTGGTTTTCATCTCTGGGTTAGGGGATTCCACTGTGACCACCGCTGCTCTCCCTGCAGATGTGAATGAGTGTGAGACCCAGCGCTGCAGCCAGGAGTGCGCCAACATCTATGGCTCCTACCAATGCTACTGTCGCCAAGGTTACCAGTTGGCCGAGGATGGGCACACCTGTACAGGTACCTCAGCTCTGCCCAGGGCCCCTTCCTGAGAAGCACCCCTTCCCTGAACACCCCTTCCCTGAGGCACCCCTTTCCTGACCTGAGTGGGATGAAGGGTTCAGTTGAATACATCCAGACCTGTGTTTGGTACCTGATTTTTCCTTAGCTGGTAGTATTTTTGGAGCAGCCCCCGGGAACAAGCACTAGAATGGGAGTCCTGTTTTTGCTGTGTGGCCTTGGGCAAGTCTCTTCCTCTCTCTGAGCCCTATTGTCCTCCTCTATAACATGGACCCCTGAGCTCACATGGCTGTGAGTGGCTGGGCCCTGCCATTGGGCAGTGTCACAGGGTGAACCTCTCTCTGGCAGACATCGACGAGTGTGCTCAGGGTGCCGGCATCCTTTGTGCCTTCCGCTGTATCAACGTGCCAGGGAGCTACCAGTGTGCATGCCCAGAGTGGGGCTATACCATGATGGCCAACGGCAGGTCCTGCAAGGGTAAGCAAGGGGTCCCTTCCCACCAGAGCCTCAGCCAGGACCTTAGCAGACTTGGAAAGCCTCAAACAGCATTCTGTGCACTTGGAAGTCTGACATCAAGGGCTAAGTACAGAATGGCCAGTGCCTCTGGTGATCTGTGGCTGGGATGGGAAAGGTGACAATCTTTCTGCTTCTTGACCCAGCTTAGAATTTTCCAGACTTGGACTCAGCTCTGTGCCTTGCCCTAGGAGCAGAGCAGAGATCCTGTGGGTGGTTCTAAAAGACACAAGAGACCTGTCTAGTGAGAGGTGTGCACAAGAACAGCCTTAGGGGTCCCAGTCTCTGTCCCCAAGTATTCCAGATGCTATCCAGAGACCAGGCCAGCCAGGTCTTTGGGCCCAGAGGGTGAGGTGGGTCCCCCAAGTGTCGGCAAAGGGATCACAGAGAGGCTTATCTCAGAACCACATACTGAAAAGACTCCCCAGTCAGAGGTGTGCAGGGCTGGGAATGGATACAGAGGAGAAAGTGGGCTCCCTGGCACTGGAGACATGCAGAGAGGATCTGTGCAGTCACCTGTTCAATGTGCAATTGAGGGACTACTTCCCTGGAGGGGGAACCAAGTTCTGTGATATTTGATCTTCTAAGTTGGAGAGCTATAATCTTTAGTTCCATCGGAATATACTGAGGCCATAAAATTCTGGCAAGTGACCAGCACAAGGTGGAATGGTCTGGAATCCACCTGGGGCAGGTTATAGCAGCAGCACTGGCAACCCCTGGGAAAACCAACCACTCAGCTCCTCAGACCATGGCCACCTGTGCCTCCTGGCATGCATGACCAAGTCTTTCCAGGCGGTGGAGCTGAGAGCCTCGAGGCCCCTGGGTTGCAGCTTTGGTCTCCTTGGGCTTCTCGGTGGCCAGGGGTCAAGGTTGAGGCTTGGAAGGGTACAGAGCTAGACCAATTGTTGCTGCATATAAGTGAATCCTGAGATCAAATTCATAGGTCCCAGCCAACCGTGTGTGTGTGTGTGTGTGTGTGTGTGTGTGTGTGTGTGTGTTTAATGTAGAATAGGATATAGGATCAGGTAGGGTGAAATAGACATGATGTAGGTCAGAGTGCACTGTGCCCATAAGGCTTGTTTCAGTTCACATGTGTGTCCTTAGTTCCAATTCAAAAGGATTCCTTACTGTAGGTTGATGTAAATTAATAATAATAAATTAAAAGGTTCTGAGAGATAACAGGTAAATTAGGACTTGGAGGCCTGCTGGGCTCATAGAAGCTGATCTGGGTCTCCCTAGCTGCAAACCACTCTGCTTTTTAATTTTAAAAAATAATTGGTATAGACTTCATAAAAGGTAGGGATTTTACCCACCATAAACTGAGCTGTGTGGGAAATACTTTATGTTCCCAGAATATGACTTCATTCTTGAGATCGAGGCTCTATCCCTGACGGAAGAACAGTGTGGTCACTTCTAAGAAGGCTGTCAGAACCGAGTGACTTTTGCTCTTGATGGCACTTCGGGTTGAAAACCTGGTCACATGCAAAACTGTCTCTCCCTGGCCCCTCCTCCTGGCCCATGCTAGCCAGGGTCAGAGGATTGCCCAGACATCCAAGGTGCCTGTGCTATTCCAGAGGGCATACTGGGCCCAGGCTGTGCTGGCCATAGGCGCATCTGATTGCAGCGCTGGCCTTGCCCTCTTGTCCCCTCACAACCTAACCAGTGGCCCACTTCTTTGAGATGCAAAAGAGCTGGTGAATGCAGGTCTGCTCTGTAGTCCAAACTGCATCATCAGCCACCATCAAAAGGTCCTCCACACATGCCACTTTTATTTTCTCTCCAAACTGTTTTTGCTGGAAGAGTCTGTGTCACAGGTGGACAAGGCAGAGCTCGAATGCTGGTCATGTCCGTGTGGTGCCCCTGCCTGCAGCCACTGACCTCCGAGCTGAGCAGATGCTCCTTTGTGCTCCCTGGTCCTGTTCTGTGCCCTCTCACAGTCTGGGACCCCTAGGGAGATAACGACCTGCTGGCTTAGGCCTGCTCCCGGGTGGCAGAGGGCAGGCCCAATGCCTAGGTGCAGCCCCTGGGTGGACTCAGAGCAGGGCCGATTGGGGGTTGGGGCACCATCCCCTGTCACACTCAAGGCAGGGTCAATGAGTAGGTTGCAGCGCCACCCCCTGTCATGCACAGATAGGGCCCATCAGGGGGTTGGGGCACTGTCCTCTGTCACTCACAGAGCAGGCCCACCAGGGGGTTGGGGCTCTGTACCCTGTCACGCACAGAGCAGGGCCATTCAGAGGGTTGGGGCTCTGCCCCCTGTCACCTACAAAGCAGGGCCCATCAGGGGGTTGGGGCGCCACCACTCTCACATTCAGGGCAGGGCCGATGGGGAGGTTATGGTTCTACCCTGTCACACACACAGCAGGGCCCGTGGGGGGCGGGGCTTGGGGTGCCGCACCCCGTGACACACAGAGCAGGGCTGACCAGGGAGTTGGGGCGCCTTCTTCTGTCACGAACAAAGCAGGGTGGATAGGGAGGTTGTGGCACCACCCCCTGTCACACACAGCCGCAGGGCTATCAGGGGGTTTGGGCGCTGCCCCCTGTCACGCTGATCCTGGTGCTGGGAGGCCTCGTGGCTCCGCTGATTCCGGTGCTGGGAGGCATATTACCCTTTTACTATATAGGATAGAAGCCTGGTGCATGGGTGGGGGCCAGCTGGTTTGCC
>NW_006293249.1:280611-293058 GCF_000327345.1 Myotis davidii | reverse complement strand
TTTCAGGCTGGCGGGTGACTGAAGCTCCCAACCGCTCCTTTTTTTCTTTTCTTTTTTTAATTCTGGGCCAGCTTTAGCTCTGAGGCTTGGCTCCACCTCTTAGACCTTGGCTGTTGAAAGCATGTATCTGGTTTATTTGAGTTCTATAATCGAAACACTGTTTCAACTCCAGCTCTGAGATCCCGACTGGCTGAAAGCAGGTTTCTGGGGTTTTGTTTAGCTTCTGTATTTGTAACAATGTTTCAAACTGCAAGCTCAGATGCTGGCAGCGGCAGGCGGGGAATGTTGGAGTCCTCTGTCACTGAAGCAAGCAAGCCTCATGTTCGCTTCAAGCTGCCTGGCTGCCGGCCGCCATCTTGGCTGGCAGTTAATTTGCATATCACCCTATTAGCCAATGGGAAGGGGAGCGGAGTGACACCAATTTGCATGTTTCTCTTTTATTAGTGTAGATACATATATACAGTAGAGCAAAAGTAGGTTTACAGTTGTTTGTATGGAAAATAATACAATAATTAATAATAATGCAAGAGTAAACTCTGTTTTGTTTACCCACAACTGTAGACCTACTTTTTTCCCCACTCTGTATATACAGAATATAATATTAGTTAAAATCATGGGGAAAATAACCTGGAATCCTGCTTTCTTAGTGCATGTGAAGCTTTTACCAGCATTCCCCTCACTATGGGCTAACTTTTAGCAATGCTGTTAGTCTCCCCACTGACTCTGTCCCCCATTTCTGCATGTCTGCTGTGGCATCAGCACCCCGGATGGGGTTACAGTGGCGCCCCTGGGTGTCCGACCCTGTTGGCTCTCCCTTTGGCTTCAGCTCTCCAGAAGAGGCTTCAGGATCAAAGCACCACAGATGCCAGAGGCCTGGCAGCACCAAGGGGCAAGGACCCTGGGGTCCTGGGGAAGTCCCTTCTGAACACATCTGTCAATAGGGCCATGGCAGACAGTAAGAAGCTGCTCCCACCGTGTTCCTGCTCCACCCCACCCGGCTTCAGGGTCAGCACCTCCTGCTCCCTCTGTGGTATCCAGCAGCGTAGAGTGAGGAAAGAAGGAGGCCATCCCTATGTGTACATTGAATTATTGAACCATCAGGGCAGCAGCCACACCCATCCTGGCCCCACCAGCTCTGGCCGCCTGCCATATTTTCTCCCAGATTGGGATCGTGACATAGTTGGCAGAGGAGGAAAGTGGGGCTTGGTGAGATGAATAGTGTGAGCTGGTCTGCATTGTGAAGCATGGTAGGCAGGGCCTAGAGCAGTGATGGTGAACCTTTTGAGCTCGGCATGTCAGCATTTTGAAAAACCCTAACTTAACTCTGGTGCTGTGTCACATATAGAAATTTCTTGATATTTGCAACCATAGTAAAACAAAGACTTATATTTTTGGTATTTATTTTATATATTTAAATGCCATTTAACAAAGAAAAATCAACCAAAATAATGAGTTCGCGTGTCACCTCTGACACGCGTGTCAGAGGTTCACCATCACTGGCCTAGAGTGAAGCAGGCCGGAGTCCAGCCATGGCCCTGCCCTGCCGCAGCTGTATGACCCTGGGCACATCTGTGCATGGGAGGTGACCCCACACCTGCCTCATGGGGTTTGAGGATAGAGGTGTGACTAAGGCTGGCATGCCTTGAGCATTGAATGGAAAATAATACATTATTTTCATTAAATAATTGTTTCAGTTCACATGTGTGCCCTTAGTTCCAATGTAAAAGGATTCCTTAGTGTAGGTTGATGTAAATTAATAATAATAAAAGGTTCTGAGAGATAATAGGTAAATTAGGACTTGGAGTAAACTTGGGGTACCAGTTGGCTATTGCTGTCAGTGCTTTTATGCTGTGCCTGCTATTGTGAGGAGTCAGCTTAGCATCATGACTGGGGCCCACATTTTGGCATTCGGTGGACCTGGCTTCAGCCCCCACTGCCATGCTGACTGTTTGTGATCTTGACCTTGAGCTAGGTCATACCCTCTCAGATTTCCAATTCCTCCTCTGGGAGGCCAGTGACTCTTATCCCAATGGGCTGGTAGGAGGATTGGGTGAGGAGAAATCCCTAAACGGGGTCAGTGTGGAGGACTGGAAAACAAATCTGCAGTCCTCCAGAGAACTGCCAGGTAGCCCCCGATGCCCCCACCCGGCACAGCCTTGGGCCTGTTGAAGCTGTGCTCTTTGAGCTGAGCTGCTGATCTTTACAGGAAGGTCTCTGGAACCCATTTACTTGATCCATGGGTCACCTGTGGAACACACACACACACACACACACACACACACACACACACACACACCTCATGCTTGCTTCTCTGAGCGTTCCTCAGAGAGATTTACCCATGTGTTCATGTGTGTGTGTGTTTCAGGTGTGTGTGTGTATCTATGTGGGTGTGCTTAAGCACATGTGTGTGCCCAACCATGTGCACAGGAAGCATGAGCATGTCTGTGCAGTTTATGGGACATTTGTGTCTGTGCATTCGGCATCTGTTTACAAGTGATGAGTCTTGAACTTCCATCCAACAATACATGGAGAGTACATGCTCTGTGCCTGGCCCTCTGCTGGGCTGGGGGCACCATAGGACTGAGGAACTCAGACCCTCTCCCCCCGCCCTCCTGGAGCCCACACTGAGAAAAGGGTGGGTGGAAACTGGACATACAAAATAACTAGGTGTGTTTGAGAGCAGGACAAGCAGTACAAGGAGAATAAAATGGCTTGAAATGGAGAGTGATGGGGGAGGAGGACCACTGCAGGATAGTCAGGGAGAACATCTTTAGGGTACGACCCTGAGCTGAGACCTGAACGATGAGAAGGAACCAACCATGGGAAGATGTGGGGAAAGTGTTGCAGCAGTGGGAACAGCATGTGCAAAGCCCTGAGGTGGGACAAGGGTCAGAGCATTGGGGAATCTCAGAAGGGTCTAGCAGAACTGAAGCCGGAGTGGAAGGAGAGGGGTTGTACCATAGGGCTTGGTGTCAATAGGCGGGCCAGAGTGTTTATACTGGGAGCATGGGAAGCCCTCAGCGAACATGACAAAAGACACTTTTCATTTTAAAGCCAGGTCCTCTGGCTGCTTGCTGGGCATGGAGGGGACTGGATGGGATGTGAGTGGCACAGGCTGGAACTGTGAGCTGTGGTCTCGCAGTCAGGAAGAGCTGCTCTGAGGCCCAGGTCTCCAGCTTGGGTGATTCAGACAAGGGTCCCCAACTGTGGGGGAATTCCTCCCATAACTCTCCTCTCCTCCCCTCAGATGTGGATGAGTGTGCACTGGGCACCCACAACTGTTCTGAGGCCGAGACCTGCCACAACATTGAGGGCAGCTTCCGCTGCCTGCTCTTCACGTGTCCTCCCAACTACATCCGAGTCTCTGAAACGTGAGTGTCTCTCCCTGCCCTGGGCCCAGTCACCCTGCAGACACCACGCTGCCCAGGGGTGAGGCCAGTGGCCGTGGGCCCTGCCTTAACCACCTCCTGCTCTTCACCTGCCCCCACTGCTGAATCTGTGGTCAAATTGACCACAAATGGCACAAATGAAAGCACCTTGCAGAAAGTTCAGAGTCTAGAGAAGGAAGAGAAGGTGCATAGAAAATCTCCCTCCCTGTTTTTCTCACACACGCACATACACGCCACGTTCATCATCTATTGGTGTGTAACAGGTTATCCTAACACTTAGCACCTTAACCTGACAACCAGTTGTTCTTTAAACAGTTTTGGAAAGGCAGGAATCCAGGAACAGCTTAGCTGAATGGTTCTGGCTCAGGGTCTCATGGGCTGCAGAGTCCGCCGTCCAATCACATGGCTCTGGACAGGAGGTCTCAGCTCCACACCATGTGGGCCTGTCCATGGACATGCCTTCCCCAGCACAGGTCAGGGAGAGAGCGAGGGACATTTTGCAAAAGTGACACATGCTTATAAAAACATTCAAATAATAGACCCTGGCCAGTTTGGCTCCGTGGTTAGAGCATTGGCCCGTGGACCAAAGGGTTTTGGGTTTGATTCTCAGTCAAGGGCATGTACTTGGGTTACAGGTTCAATCCCCAGCCCCAGTTGGGGTGCCTGTGGGAGGCAACCAATCCATGTGTCGTCTCTCTCATGTTGGTTTCTCCTTCTCTTTTCCCTGCATCTCTCCCTAAAAAAAAAAAAAAAAAAAAAAACTCTCTCTAAAAATCAATGGAAAAAATATCCTCGGGTGAGGATTAACCAAAAAATTTTTTTCAAACAATTAAAGTGTGCCAACCAAAGTTTTTGTCCCACCCCTCTAACAAATCATACAGTCGCCGACTGGTTGGAGTGTGTCCATCTTCTCTTTGGTCTGAACATAAAGTGCACACAGCTGCCCTGTCCCTGGTGCATTCAGCCATTCTCATCTGGCTTTCTCTGCTTTGCAGCACTTGTGTCTGCATGTAGCCTGCTCCAAATGGTGTTTCCTGCAGGCATGTGTTCATAATTCATTTACCGCTGTCCTGCTGGCAGTTTCACATTTTCCACTATTATACACTAGAGGCCCAATGCAGGAAATTCGTTCAAGAATAGGCCTTTCTTTCCCCAGCTGCCGGCACCGGCTTCCCTCTGGGACCTGGGCTTCCTTCCGGCCGCGGGCAGGCACCCAGGACCTAGGCTTCCTTCGCAGCCCCACTTCGTCCGAAGGTCGCCTGGAAGGACGCCTGGTCTAATTAGCATATTATGCTTTTATTATTATAGATGGGAAATGTCCATGTGCATGTGTGTTGGGACATTTAGGGAATATGCCTAGGGGACTCTGGGCAAGTGACCTCCCTTCTCTGGGTCCTGGCTGCCACATCTGCAGCATGGGAATGATAGCAGCACTGTGGGTTGGTGTGAGCATCAGGTGACTGAAGATGCGAGTTTCACACAGTGGATGGCATGGCGTAAATGTGGCGTCTGTGCTGCTGGCTGTTGCTCCTGTGCCAGCCCTGTGCTGCGGCCAATTGGAGAATTCTGCTCAGATCTCTAGAGTTGCTGAGTTCTGGTGCCTAAATAGCATCCCATTTTGGAAGTAGTGAGCTTTTATATTGATTTAACAATGGAGGTGCCAGTGGCTCAGAGGGCCAACATGAGGTCAGATTGTTGCTATGCTTAAAAATTGAGGCCTTGGCCCCCTAGGGTTTGGCTTTCTCACCACCTTCATCCAACAGTGTTGGTGTTGAGGCTTCTACCTGAAAAATGGCAGGGCATCCCAACTCAGAGGAGGAATTGGCCCAGAAGCAGTCAATTAATAGAAGAAAAGGAATTTGAAAAATGATTGCAATAATAAAAAACACTCTGGCCTGGGAATCTATTCCAATGATCAGTGTGCCAGTAAAGAAAAGGCAGGGAGGAGGAAGCATAGGGTGCACCAGAGCTGCTCGAGAGCTGCGCCAGGCACTGTGGTGCGTGCTGTATAAACTCACTCCACCCTCCCAAGGAAATATCTTACAGATGAGGAAGCTGAGACCCGCATAGTAAGGAGACTTAGCAGATGCTACAAGGCTATTTAGAGCAGAGCTGAGGCCAGCTGGCCCTTGAGCCTGCCTCACCATGTCCAGGATGGTGGACAGCAGGGGTGGGAGAGCCCGGGATGGTTGTTCGTGAGCCCTGGCCCTCTGACCAAGCCCCGTGCATCCTACAGGAAATGTGAGCGCACCACGTGCCATGACTTTTTGGAGTGCCAGAGCTCGCCAGTTCACATCACGTACTATCAGCTCAACTTCCAGACTGGCCTCCTGGTGCCGGCTCACATCTTTCGCATCAGCCCGATGCCCGCCTTTGCAGGAGACACCATTGCCCTCACCATCACCAGAGGCAACGAGGAGGGCTACTTCGGCACACGCCGGCTCAATGCCTATACAGGTGTTGTCTACCTGCAGCGGTCAGTGCGTGAGCCCCGGGACTTCTCCCTGGACGTGGAGATGAAGCTCTGGCGGCAGGGCTCTGTCACCACCTTCCTGGCCAAGATGCACGTCTTCTTTACCACCTTTGCCCTGTGAAGTGCCTGCCTGAACACCTGTGCAGGGCCGTAGCACTTGGGGTGCCCCTGATGGTCCCTGTGGCACCCTCCACACCACCCTCCAGTGCACCTCTTTCTGTGGGTGCTCAGCACCGTGTGAGTGGGGCCTGGTTATCTGGGTGGTTTTTGCTACAACTGGAAAATAGCCTAATTTTGCTGAATGGATTCCTCTCAGGTTCCTGGGAGGGATCTTGGCAGCAGGAGGTCGAAAGCAACTCAAGGCACTTCAGGTGCCTGTGGGTAGAGTGAGAGGACTAAAGGCTACATAATGATTAAAGGCGGGAAACAGACCACGGGGGGCTTTGGACTCAACTGGATAGCCTGTCCCCAGTATTGATATTCTATTTCATGTTTCACTGTGATTACTTTTCCACTTTAAAAAAACATCTTAAGTGTTTTTGTTTAATTATAAAAGTAGTGCACATACACTGCAAAAAATTTCCAATAGTACAAAAAGGTTATAAAGTAAAAAGTGACAAAAGAAAAACCCTTACTTCTGTCAAGTGTTTGAATCTGATGGTGTGTCTGAGGGCGCTGGGTCCCAGCCTGGGTGTTGAGTCAGTCTGTTGATTAAGAACCTCCTTGATGTCTGATGAAAGGAGTAACTCCAAAGTAGGAGTCCCATTGAGATGACAAGTTTGTGGTGTAAACATGCTGGCATTCTGGTCCTGTCTTCTTTCACCAATGCTTCTCCTCTCTCCTTTCCCCTCGCCTTCTGGAAGGACGCCTGGTCTAATTAGCAGCTAGTGTGCCACCTCCCCAAGTGTGGCCCTCAGGTAGTATGTCACGTTGGATATTGCCCAGAAACTCCAGTACTGGTCCCTCTCGCTAAGGCCTGTACACATCCACTTAGGCAGAGGCCTTGGGCAAGATCCTGAGAGATGAGAGAATTCATTTTTTCTCCACTGTGCACCTGGGGCTTTGAGCTGCTGTAAGGAGGATGCCTCAGGTTGGGAGGCCCCCAAGTGCACACTTGCCACTGCTCTTGGCCCTTTCTCTAAAGCAGGGATTCCAGCTGTGAGCAGTGTGTGGCTCCGTGGGCCTATGTGTAGTGGACATAGTGGACAGCAGCTGGTGTTGAAGAAATGGAATGGGACACTGTCAGTACGCTTTCCCTGGTGAAGAAGGCGTGGTCAGGAAACGGCAATGCGTGTGTCTCACCTCCAATGCCACCGCCTTGAGCTTGTGATGTAAAACTATTTCTTACTGTGTGTGGCCTATTAGAATTGTGGCAAACTGGGAACTCATGCCCTATGTGGATGGTGGCACTTTGCAGCTCCAGAAACTGCCACCTTCTGGAGATCTGGGTCCAGAAGGCCAAATATTCCCATTCTTCAGGGCAAGTTCCCTAAGTACATTTTGATGTAAAATCTCCCAATTTTAAGGTGTGATTAATTAAAACTTTGTAACCGCAGGTGTGAGCCTGCCATGGAAGGCCCACTGCCTTGTGCCCTTTGACCCTCCCCTGCTCTTCACTAGCTCTGGCCGAGGCATTGCACAGAAGCCAGGGTCGCATTCTCACTGGCTGGCTGCCTCCATTCCTTCTGCTTCTAGAAACCAGAGCTGGCAAATCTGCCAGACACATTCACTCACCAGGAAGGAACAGACTTCCGCTCAAAAGGCAGATTGGGGACACCAGCAAGGGATGGGCAGCAACTGGCTACCTGGTAGAGGCCCTCACAGGCCTGCAACAGACTCCCACACTGTCCCGGGCCTTCTCCCAGTTCACAAGTGCTCCCCATGGGCCCTCGGTCAACTGACATCACTTCCCAGGGTTTTGTCTACCTCAGCAGGTAGTCCCCACTTTTCTCTCTGGGATGTTGTGCCCATGGAATCAGCACACACAGCCTAGCTTGGCAGCAGCTCATCTGAGGCTCTCCTGATATGAGAGTTTCCAAGGTTCGGTGATTCCAGGATTCCAGGCTGCAAGGAACTGGGCAAGCTACAGTTGGAAGAACAAGAATCTACAAGGGTGTCCTCACTTCAGATGCCAGACAGAAGCTGGAGGGTTCCCCCACCACCCTCACTTTCAAATATCGGGCTTTCGCCTCAGGATGTGTCACTGTACTACAGGATGGGTGACTATGCACCTAGTGTTGCCAGCCCAGGAGCCTTCGGTGCCAGCATTTTCATTGGAGCTCAGTCACATACTGTCAGCGTGGCTGGCCTTCAGTATCCAGTCCCTCCTGGAGCCACATGTCCCAAAGCCCCTATCATAAGCCACAGTTAGACCCAACACCCCCAGATAAACACACTCCAGTCAGGACTTTCCAAGGGCCTAGACCTCACCTCCCAGGAACCAAGGGTAAAGGCCAGACTTCAGGGAAGAGAGGGCCAGCCCCTCCAGCCTCTGATGTAGGTTTTCTTATAGGATGATGGTATTTAGGCATCTACACTTAGTGTTACTTGTTACCTCTCTTGATCTGCTAAATGTGCCTTATGATAAATATGTGCAGAACCATTTAGCATAGAAATGAGTGAATGGTTCCTCAGGCCAGACATCTCCCATCCTGAGGAGGCCATAACTCAGTGCTCCAGCATGTGGCCAGTGGTGTAAGCATAACCTCACCAGCCATGCCAGTGCTGTTCCACACTGCAGCAGGTAAGTGACCTGGAAAGTGAGGCTGGGCCCAATCAGTTACCAGCCATTCAGCCAGTCCATCAAAAGGTTTCCCACCTGAGGCCACTCAGGTTTGCTGCTTCCATTAGACCTTGTCAGGTTTCAAAAGCAGGAGTGGACTTGGCTTTGCCTTTCAGGCATCTGGTATGATCGAGATGAGGCTGTGTCCTCTTTCTCCAAATCTCTTGAGATAATATAATACTGGCCCAATGTTCTGCTGGGTTTCCCTCATTTATAAGCCATTTGCCCCTTTTCCCTCGGCTCTCTCCACCCGCACTCAAGTTCTTCCACCCTTGGACAGTGCCTTCGGTTTGGCCCCTCTGCTGGTCTCGATTACAGGCAGCAATAGCAAATGCCTCCCTCATCCACTGGTAGGGTGTGGTCATACAGACCTTCTGGGCCAGCTCCACCAGCAGGCACACTGCTGCATTCACTGTCCATCTAGAATAGATCCTTCCAGGTAGGTATAAAAGCAGTATCCACCCTGTTAGGCCCTTAGGATTTGTGACATCAATGATTAGAAAAGTTCAGTCACCGTTTCTTGCTTAGGAATTCTCTCTCTCCTTCTGGCACCCATAGTTGCAGCCTTGCTCCTGGGACAACAGCATCAGATAGGAACAAATCAAGTTGAGATGATGTTGCAGGGGAAAAGTATAGTCATGCCAGCATCCTTCCTCTGTGGAAGAATTGTGTCATCATAACAGGTCCCCCAGATCACCTAGAAAAGCAGAGGAGTCTATTCAGGGGGACCCGCCCTTGGCCCCCTCATGGTGAGTGTGAGCACACTACTGACAGCATGTAAGTCAGCCCTTCATGCCTGCATCTCCATCACCTTGTTTTAGAAAACCGGTTTTAATCCTCTATCTAGCCATTACTCCAAGGAAGATCTCTCTGCTCATTGTTGGACACTGAGCTGTCACGAGTGTTGCTAGGGCTGATGAAATGGGAATGGATGGTCCAAACTGGCACCTCTGTTGTTTCAGTAACTTACTGTGTATCAAGCATTTCCTTCTGCCACTAGCTGCCATGTGAGGCCCAGCCCAGAGACCTCTTCCTGCCAGGATCCCTCTACAGGGTCCGGGGGCTTCCAGAATTAGTCCATTCCCCAGCAGTGCTCGGGACTTTCCCCAGGGGATCTTCCCCACAGCTCGCTACAATTTCTGTCTCTCTAGTTGACAGGACAATTCTTGTTGACTTTTTGTACCTCAGAGGGACAAGAGGAGTGTGTCTATATCTAACCAGTTCCTGCATTGCTGAAACCCCATAGGTTCCCTTGTTTTGTGAACCCAGATGGCTACCTCAGTGTACACTAGTACACCTGCTTGCCAATTCCAAACTATTTCCAGTCCTGGGAGCGAGTTCTTCTGATGGGCATCATCATGTCCTATTTTAATGTACCCTTAAGTCCCCATAATGATTTCCATAGAACCTGGTCCACATGGACACCCTTTTAATAGACGCATTTTCATTGCTCTTCTCCTGACCATGCCATTGGCACTGCCCATGAAAAAAAAAAACTGGGCAAATGGCATGCAGCCAGCCTATTCTGCGGACTTGTTTTACTTCTTCCCTCAGAGGGGCAGCCTCCCAACAGGATGTTGTCCATACACCTTGAAACTGCCATCCATAAACCAAGCAGCTCTCTTTTGGTTAATCAAGAGCTTTCAGCCCAAATGGTGTGGCTCAATGGTTGAGTGTTGACCTATGAACCAGGAGGTCACAGTTCCATTCTCAGTCAGGGCAAGTGCCCGGATTTTGAGCTCAATCCCCAGTAGGGGCCATGCAGGAGGTGATTCCAGACTCAGTCGAAGGGAGCACATCTCTTTGCTTGTGATTATGCTGAGTACCTTCCAGCACTGCCCTAGTAGTGTCTTACTGCACAAACCATGTCCGTTTTATCACGGAGCTCTTCTCGACACTCACTGGCCCTCCTTGAAACCATCTACAACAGGATGGGCGTTTCAGGTTTCAAGACTAGTTTATGGTTTTTAGTCATAAGAGCAATCTCAGTCGAGGCCATGTCCAGTTGTCTCAATGGAAAATTTTTGAACCCAAGTTTTAGCGGCTGTATTGCTGGGTGGCATGTGCAGGCTGTGCCATAAGCCTGAGTCTATGGGAGGACTCCAAGGCTTTGTTGGATCAGTTTTATGTGTAGGAGCTACACATAAATGTGGGATATGTGTCCTTCAAAATCCAAGTAAACTGACCAGTTGCTGGTCTTCCAACATGTTTTGTCCACCAGTCCCCATCACTATTGCCTGGAGGTAGACATCAATGGCTTGTTTTATAGCTGGCTAGGTAAGCGTCCCCGGTCAGACACAATGTCTATCTCAGGATGCACTCTGGTCAAGGAGACAGCCACGGCATCTGCTCACACATCCCACTGCTCATCTAAATGTTCACCTTAATCCCATCAGCCATTGCATTTCTGTATTCTCCCAACCCAACTGTAGCTCCATTAGGACTTTACCAAAAAACTTTTGGAATCACAGTGCATTGGGATCTCATAAGACAGGTGCTTGGGTGACACATGGGCCCAAGAGCATGGATGCCAGCTTATCAAAGCAGATCTGGCTGCTGCTGCCTCAGCAATGGAGGAACACTGAGCCAAGTACATCACTGGCCACTGGCAGCAAGGGAACTACTGTGTTGGCCCCCTTCCATCTTGGGATATAAGCACTCTCTGAGGGCTTACAGAGTGTCTGACGCTCTGACATCCTGTACAATCTGGGTCCGATCCACAGTGAAGCAGCTGAAAGACTAGCCCATGACCATGGGACCTACTGTTCATGCACAAACTACATGACCCAGAGGCAGCCAGCCTCATAGAGCGTGTGAACAGCTTTCTAAAGGTGAGTGAAACACGGGTTTGAGGGAATCATTATAAAACAATGGGGTGCCATCCTGTAGGATGCACCCCATTAAATCTGAGACTCCATATATGTTCTAAAGGAAGGATAAGCTGACTAGGATCCAAGGAATAAAAGGCGTAGCCCCATTTGTCATGACCCCACTGGCTACTGAGTGATTTTGTTCTTCCTATCTCTGCAATTCTGGACTCTTCAGGGTTGGAGGTCCTAATCATTTAAAGGGGCACAATCTTCCTGGGGGAAATGGCAAAGTCCAACTGACACAAATGGCTGCTGCTCTTAGATCTTCTGATTCTCTGCACTAGTAGGTAAGGAATGGATCCCCAACTGATGGAGTAATTGCCCTTGGGCAGCAGAAGGGACAGGGATGCCTGGACACAATGGGAGCAGGGAGGAGTACGAGGAGAACTGAAATGATCTCAAGTGTTCTTGCCTCATTGTACCTGTAAACAGATCTGTGCACAGCCCCAGACCAGCACCATGGTCAAGGTGTCAAACACCAGGCTACCAAAGATCCCTCAGAATGAAGACTTGTGTTAAACTGTCAGGTGAGTCCCCAATAGTTGATAAGGTGATAACTAAGGGCAAGGGCACTTTTGATAGTGGGGGAGGGAGAGAATAGGTACCAGTGGTTGCCTCTGGTCCAATGCAGTGACAGGAGCTGTGGCTCACTCCACTCAGTTTCTTTTCTGAGTTTTTTTCTCTCATATAGATGGGTCCAACCAACCCTGCATGGAGAAGTAGGATGCCCTAAGAATGCACCTGGCAGACCTCCAACTACGGGAGTGTAACTGACCATGGGTACCACCTGCCAAGCTTGGAAAGTCTCTGCCATGTGTAAGCTCATGCTTCCATGGGAAGTTCCCAGCTAGGGACCAAGTCAACCTGAAACACAGGCAGGCCCTTCCTGCAGACTCGGACTCCTCTGTGGCTAACTGGGTTGAGGGCTGTGGG
>NW_006293249.1:276053-280590 GCF_000327345.1 Myotis davidii | reverse complement strand
TTCCTTAGACGATGGCAGCCAGGGCCATGGCCTCCCAGGGTTCCTTCCCTCCCCTCAGATCAGACTGCTCTCATACTTACCCAGACCCCTCTGGGCATCCATTTTTTTGAAAGAGCTGAATTTGCATGCGCACGCACACGCTCACATGAATAATGCTAAAGAGATATTTACTCTGTGTCCTCATCTCTGTTATAAACTAATCTAAATAAAAAGGTTCCAGTTACCAGGAGAGAGACTAGTTTTCCTTTGGGGGTTGGATTCCAGGAGTCTATGACCTGCTTTCTGTGTAAACCAACCGTGGCTGCTTTTTCTCACTGAACAGTCCATATGCAGATCGAGCCCAGGAATGGGGTGTTCGGAATGGCAGACCCTAACTGTGGATTGGCCAAACCGTGGTCAGAAGTGAAAGCTTCCCTAGAAATGATAACTTTTTTAAATGTATTTTTATTGATTTCAGAGAGGAAGGGTGAGGGAGAGATAGAAACAACAATGATGAAAATCATTGATTGGCTGCCTCCTACATGTCCCCTACTAGGGATCAAGCCCACAACCCAGGCATGTGCCCTGACTGGGAATCTAACAGTTACCTCCTTGTTCATAGGTCATAACTCAATCACTGAGCTATAATAGCGGGGCAGGAACTTTTTGTCTGGTGACAAAGAGCAGTCAGTCTGCCTATTGTGTCTTGGGAGAAAAAACTAAGGAGGGTGGATTGCGTTGCCACCTCATTCTGCTGTCCTTTCAATCCTGTAAGAAAAAAGATAAGCTAAATTTGAAACCTGTCAATCTGACAGCATCCAAGGATGAAAATATGAGGGGTTTATTGTGGCTCTTCTCTTTTCTCTTTCTACCAGGGACATAGGGGGTGGGAGGCTTACCATCAGGAGCCACCTCCACATTTCACATTCACCAGAGATCCTCCACTCGGAAGACACTGTGCTCTGTGTGCTTCTCACAGGTGTGTATTGTTAAGAGTTCACTGTGGTGAGAAAACTTACTGAATAATCAATGGAACACTCACTAGAGAGAACCCTGATTACCAAGGACCAAAAGTGGAGACCACACAGAGGCTGGTAGGAGGGGCAGAGGTGCAAAAGGGCTGGCTGGGCCCCCACAGACAGCAACTGAAGTCCCAGAGAGATATCTCAGCTATAGGGGGTTGCCAATGAGAACTCTGGGGTCTAATTCCCAAGCTGGACCCCCCAGCAGAGAGCAACAGAACTGAGAAGGGTACCCACATAATATCTGGCTGTGAAGAGCAGTGGGGTAGCTGTCTGCCAGGGAGAGATGGTTGGAAATTCATGCATTCTCTTAAACGGCCAATGCATAAAATTCCCTGTGGAGCCACCCATCTTGTGCTCTGACAGAGGAACAGCAGACTGGACTGGAGCTGGATGAGCAGAAGCCAGGATCGAGGGCTCTGGGGTTAGAGCTCAGAAGGCAGACACCCCAGTTTCCTATGCTGAGCCATTTCCTCAGGCTGAAGAGGTAATCTTTCTCATATAGACCATTGCTTTGCAGATGCCATTTCCTAGGGGGGAAGAAAGCTGACACGCCCTATTGGAAAGTACTTTTCCCCTTAAGAGACTGAGAATAACAATTAGCCTCCAGAAACAATTAACCCACCCTGTTGAAAAAAACTCTTGCCACATCTGTGGATGATTGCCTAAGGGAAGATCAAGAGCAGTGGTTTTCAACCTTGGCTGCACATTAGAATCACCTGGGAATCTTTTTAAAATCCTGATTTCTGGACCTCACCCTCCAAAATTCTGTTTCTTTCTTACTAATATTGTGGCCCCACCCCATAACAAGGAAATAGAATTTCCGGAGGATGAGGCACAGAAATCAGGATTTTAAAAAGATTTTCAGGTGATTCTAATGTGCAGCCAAGGTTGAGAACCACTGATCAAGAGGAATCCTATCAGTCTTCAGCCAGAGGTGGTCTCTGGAGCCTTTGAGTCCTTGCCTGAGCTAATTGGTCAGAAACAGTGTTTCACACTGTCCTGCACTAGAGATTTGGAGGCTTAGCAGATCTACCTAATACATAGTCACAAACCCAAACAGACAGCCAAAAGGAGGCAACAAAGAAACTATCCACAAATGAAAGAACCAGAGAATTATTGAGAAGATATAAATGAATGGAGATAAGAAACTTATGTGAAACAGACTTCCGAATAATCATAGTAAAGGTGTTCAACAGCATGAGAAAGGATATAGTAATTATGAAAAACAGTTGGAAATAAATATTGATATAGCATAAATAAAAAATACATTGGAATGAATACACAGCAGATTAGGGGAATCTGAGGATCAGATCAGTGAGTTAGAAGACAGGATTGAAAAAAATCAGAGAACCAAAAAGAAAAAAAAACAATTAAGAAACAGGACAGCTTAAGGGAGCTGTGGGACAATGTGAAACATAACAATATTAGAATAGCAGGTGTTCCAGAAGAGGCAGAAAGGGAGTAATGGAAAGCAAGGATGTGAAACCAAGATTACAATATCCAGCAAGGCTATAATTAAAATAGATAGTCAAATAAAGAGTTCCCCGGACCAAAAAAAAAAAAAAAAAAAGGCTAAATGAATACATCACCACCAAGAAATGCTAAAGGGACTGGTGTGATGAGAATAAGAAATCGAGAGAAAAACCTAGACATAGAGAATTAAAATGGCAATAAACAAATACCTATCAATAATAACCTTAAATGTAAATGGATTAAATGCTCCAATCAAAAGACAAAGGGAGGCTGAATGGATACAAAAACATGACACAACTATATGCTGTCTACAAGAGACCCACCACAGAACAAAACACACACACAAGATGACAGTTAAGGGTTGGAAAAAAATTTTCCATGCAAGTGGAAAAGAAAAAAACTGGAGTAGCAATACTCATATCTGACAAAATAGACTTTGAAATGAAGGCCATCACAAGAGACAACAAGGTCACTACATAATACTAAAGGGGTCAATCCAACAAGAGGATATAACCCTGGTAAACATATATGCACCCAACATAAGAACACCTAAATATATTAAAAAACTTCTAGAGGACTTTAGAGTAGAGATTAAAAACAATAAGATCATAGTAGGGGACTTTAACACCCTGCTGACTTAACTAAGCTACAGAATATACATTCTTCTCAAGTCTACATGGATCATTCACAAAGATAGACCATATGTTAGGACACAAAACAAGTCTCTACAAGGTCAAGAAGATTGAAATCATATCAAGCATCTTCTCATAGCACAGTGGAATGAAATTAGGAATCAACTACAGTAAAAACAACCCAAAGCGTTCAAACCCATGGAGGCTAAATTGCATGTTATCAATGAGATCAAGAAAGAAAGAAAAAACTTACTGGAAACAAATGAAAATGAACACACAACAACCCAAGATCTCTGGGACACAGCAAAAGCAGTCCTGAGAGGGAAGTTCATAGTGGTACAAGCCTACCTCAAAAAAACAAACAAACAAAGAAACCCCCACAAAACAACAAAAAACCAAAACACACACACTCACACGTAAAACAACAAGAGCAGCAACAATAACAAAACACAAGAAAAATCAACAATAAACTATTTAACCCTACAACTTGAACTAGAAAGAGAAAAACAATAAAGCCCACAGTAAGTAAAAGGAAGGAACTAATAAAGATTAGAGCAGAAATAAATGACATAGAGAAAAAAAGGACAATATGAAAAAATCAATGAAACCAAGAGCTGATTCTTTGAAAGGATAAACAAGATTGATGAATCAGCCAGACTCATAAAGAAACAAAGAGAGAGGACCCAAATAAATAAAATCAGAAACGAAAGTGGAGAAGTAACTACTGACACCACAGAAATACAAAAGATTATAAGAAAATACTATGAACAACTATATGCCAACGAGCTGGACAATGAGGATGAAATGGACAAATTCCTAGAAAAATACAATCTCCCCAAACTGAATCAGTTAGAAGCAGAAAATCTGAATAGGCCAATATCAACTGATGAAATAGAGGCAGTAATAAAAAAAAACTCCCAGCAAACAAAAACCCCAGTCCAAATGGCTTCACAGAGGAGTTTTACCAAACATTCAAAGAAGAACTAACACCTATACTCCTCAAACTATTACAAAAAATTCCCAAGGAAGGAACACTTACAAGCTCTTTTTATGAAAGCAGCATTATCTTAATTCCAAAACCAGATAAAGACACTACAATGAAAGAGAATTACAGGCCAATATTTCTTATGAACATAAATGCTAAAATCCTCAACAAAATATTAGCTAATTACATCCAGCAATATATTAAAAAGATCATACACCATGACAAAGTGGGATTTATTCCAGGGATGCAAGGCTGGTACAATATTCATAAACCAATAAACGTGATACATCACATAAATTGAAAGACAAAAATCACATGATCATATCAATAGATGCAGAAAAAGCATTCTACAAAATCCAGCACCCATTTTTATTTTTTTAATTTTTATTTTTTTTATTGCTTACAGTATTACAAAGGGTATTACATATGTGTCTACTTTTACC
>NW_006293249.1:245495-276040 GCF_000327345.1 Myotis davidii | reverse complement strand
CTGACTGGCTTACTTCACTTAGCATAATGCTCTCCAGTTCCATCCATGTTGTTACAAATGGTAAGAGTTCCTTCTTTTTTACAGCAGCATAGTATTCCATCGTGTAGATGTACCACAGTTTTCTAATCCATTCATCTACTGATGGGCACTTAGGCTGTTTCCAGATCCTAGCTATGGTGAATTGCAGCACCCATTTTTTTTTTTTTAAATAAAAACCCTCAGCAAAGTGGGAATTGAGGGAGCATATCTCAACATGATAAAGGCCATAATGACAAAACTACAGCCAACATTATACTCAATGGGCAAAAACTAAAACCATTTCCCCTAAGAACATCAGCAAGAGAGAGATGCCTGCTTTCACCACTCTTATTCAACACAGTGCTGGAAGTCCTAACCACAGTCATCAGACAAGAAGAAGAAAAGGCACCCAAATTGGAAAGGAGGAAGTAAAACTCATTAGCTAAGATGACATGATTTTGTACATAGAAAACCCTAAAGACTCCACTAAAAATTACTAGATTTAATAAATGAAGTTAGCATGTAGCAGGATACTAAATCAACACCCCAAAATCAATGGCTTTTTTATATATACCAATAATGAATTCTCAGAAAGAGAAACTAAAAATAATCTCATTTACCATTGCAACAAAAAAATTAAGATACTTAGGAATAAACTTAACCAAGGAGGCAAAAGACCTGTTCTTGGAAAACTATAGGACATTGAAATAAGACATAGAAGAAGATATTAACAAGAGGAAGAATATACCATGTTCATGGATTGGTAGAATCAACATCAATAAAAAGTTCTTACCACCCAACCCAATCTACAGATTCAAAGCAATCCTTATTAAAGTACTCATAGCATACTTCACAGAGCTAGAACAAGAACTCCAAAAATTTATATGGAATCAAAAAAGACCCTGAATAGCTTCAGCAATCTTGAGAAAGAAAAACAAAGTTGGAGGAATCACAATACCAGATACCATGTTATACTCCAAAGCCACTGTAATCAAAACAGCATAGTACTTACTGGCACAAGAACAGGCATATAGACCAATGGATCAGAACAGAGATCCCAGAAATCGATCCAAGACATTAACGCTCAATTAATTTTTGGCAAAGGAGGCAAGAACATACAATGGAGTCAAGACAGTCTCTTTAATAAATGGTGTTGAGAAAATTGGACAGATACATGAAAAAAAATGAAACTAGACCACCAACTTACACCATACGTAAGAATAAACTCAAATGGATAAAAGATGTAAATGTAAGTAATGAAACCATAAAAGTCCTAGAAGAAGCCACAGGCAGCAAAATCTCAGACATCTCTCCTAGCAAAATGTTTATGGATGCATCTCCTAGGACAATGGAAACTAAGGAGAAAATAAAAAAAAAAAATGGGACTACATCAAAATAAAAAGCTTCTGCACAGCAAAAGAAACCATCAACAAAATGGAAAGGGAGCCCACTGTATGGAAGAACATATTTGGCAATGATACATCTGATAAAGGGTTAATATCCAAAATACTAGTATATAAGGATCTCATACAACTTAACAAGAGAAAGACAATCAATCCAATTAAAAAAAATGGGCAAAGGACCTAAATAGACACTTTTCCAAAGAGAACATACAGAAGGCCAAGAGAATATGAAAAAATGCTCGATGTTGCTGATCATCAGAGAGGTGCAAATTAAAATGACAATGAGGTAACACCTCACATCTGTCAGAATGGCTACCATCAACAAATCATAAGTGCTGGCGAGGATGTGGAGAAAAGGGAACTCTAGTACACTGCTGGTGGGAATGCAGACTGCTGCAACTATTATGGAAACAATGTGGACTTTCCTCAAAAAATTAAATATGGAACTGCCATTTGACCTAGTGATCCTACTTCTAGGAATATATCCTAAGAAACCAGAAGCACTAATCAGAAAGAATGTATGCACCACTATATTCATAGCAGCACAAAATTTACAATACCTAAGATCTGGAAACAGCCCATCAGTAGATGAGTGGATAAAAAAGCTGTGGTACATCTACTACCATGGAATACTATGTAGCTGCAAAAAAGAAGGAGCTCTGACCCTTCCAGTTGCTCAGTGGTTAGAGAGTCTGCCCATGGACCAGAGGGTCACAGTTTCAATTCTCAGTCAAGGGCGAGTTCACTGTGGGAGGAAGGGCCCCTGGTGTTGGAGGTTGACGGCTGGGCTGTTGAGAACACCTGCCAGCACAGCATCAAATCCCCTTCTTTGAGTTCAGTGCCTCACTCTTTGCTGGGGAACTACTCCCCTCTCCCCCTGCACAGTGGCATCCGTATGTGTTGGGCCTAAGCGGACTAGCTGTCATGTCCCTGGCTACTATGACTGGTTGCAGAATGTGCCCTGATGCCATTGAGGCAATGAGGTGCTGAGACCCTTGCTGGGAATACTGGGATGGAGGTGATATTCTTGTCCCTTGACCTTGAATCTAAGGGATATCAGCCCTGGAGCTGCTGCCTCCATATTGCTGCAGGTAAAGGGTAAAACAGAAGCCAGCACTTCTAAAAGCAAAGTAGGGCTGGATAAATAGTCCTGGCTACTAGCAGCGCCTGAGCCTGAGCCCCAAGCCCTGCCAGGCCACTAACCTTTGACTTTTCTGTCATTACCTTCTTTTCTATGTAAGCTAATTTCGTTGAGTGTTCTGTCAAATGCAGCAGGTTATGTCCAACATAATACAGTGTCAAGTAGGGAGGGCATGGCAAGCAAGGCCACATCATGTGCAAAGCTTCTGAGAAGTGGGAGACTGGTGTGCCTGAGGCTTCATGAAAGGCAATTGGCATGATTAGAGGGTGGAATGGGAGCTGGGCAAGGCCAGAGGGGATGTGCTAGACCTTGAATAGGACACTGATCTAATCCTCAGGTTGACAGCGAGCTGAAGCATTGTTGGGTGGTCAGTTTTGCACTTTGCAGATGTCCCCCTGGCTGCCCTCTGGAGAATGGAGTACAGGACTGGGCAGGTTCCTGAAGAGGTTGATCCCTCTGGGGATATTAGGGCCCTTGGATGCTGGTCTTATCACTTCAACCCTATCTCATGTCCAGGCCCCTATCTTATCTCAGGGACAAGCCAAGGACTTGCTCATCAGACTAGACCCATCTGAACCAGAACTGTGATATTTGTACTCATGCTTTCTGCATGCTCTCTGCTCTCCAGGCCCCAGGGAGGGGCAACAGTGCATTGTCTTGAGTCAGGTGAAGCACAGCACCCCACCCCCACCCTCACCCCCACCACACACACACACCCACACACACCACACACACACACACACACACACACACATAGTCCCAGATCTTTCAGGCGGCCCCTACCCTGCCTGCTGGCCCCCTCTGCTGAGGCCTCCTGCTGCCTGCAGGGCCCAGTATGTGTCAGTCTGCTTGCTCTCTGGACAGAGCCAGCCTGGAATCAGCTAGAGACAGGCACGCCTGCAGGGGGAGAGTATGCTGATGCTCACCAGCATGGCAGGAGGGATGGCCAATGTGTCCCTCACAGAGGGCCATGTGGGGAGCACCTGGGGCTGCTGGCCTTTCTGCTGTGTTGTTTTCCAGACCCACATAACTGCCTCTGGGGACTGTATTGATACCCCAACCTGCTCCTCAGGCCTCCACTCTAACATCTTGGTTGTGGAGCTTTAGAAAATTAGTGCTGTGGCTTGGTGTACAGGTAACTTAAATTACCTTTTTATTTTAGAAGAGGTTTAGATTTATAGATAAAATGCAAAGACAGCACAGAGTTCCTTCACACTGTCACCCACCCAATTTAATTGTTAGCTATTACATTATCATACACACTTGTCACAATGAATGAACCAATATCGAACTAGAGCCCATAGTTTATTCAGATTTCCTATGTCCTTTTCTGTCCTGGCTAGATGATCTCTCAGCCCTTGGTGGTAAGGTGACTGGTTAGGACTGTCAGACGCCCTCTCCTGGGTGTGACTGATGCTATCCTAGGGGCTAGAACAGTGATGGCGAACCTTTTGAGCTCGGCATGTCAGCATTTTGAAAAACCCTAACTTAACTCTGATGCTGTGTCACATATAGAAATTTCTTGATATTTGCAACCATAGTAAAACAAAGATTTATATTTTTGATATTTATTTTATATATTTAAATGCCATTTAACAAAGAAAAATCAACCAAAAAAATGAGTTCGCGTGTCACCTCTGACACGCATGTCATAGGTTCGCCATCACTGGGCTAGACTGAGATAGTGGGTTTAGGGGAAAGACCACACCATGTCAAGGGAACATGAAGTTCATAGGACATGTCACTATGATATTGACCTTGATCAACTGGCTGAGGTCATGTTGGACAGGTTTCTTGGATGTAAAGTGGCTTTTTCTTCCTCCACCTCCCATACTACATCCTTTTATGCACATATTTTAATTCTTTAATGGCCTTGGGGTATAGGCATCATTCAGTTACTTAATTGCTCTTCATTCAGCACCATTTTAAACTTTTAAAAATATTTTTATTGATTTCAGAGAGGAAGGGAGAGGGATAGAGAGATAGAAACAATGATGAAAGAAAAATCATTGATTGGCTGTCTCCTGCACACCCCACAATGGGGATTGAGCCCGCAACCTGGGCATGTGCCTGTGGCTGGAATCAAACCTGGGACCCTTTAGTCTGCAGGCCGGCGCTCTATCCACTAAACCAAACCAATTAGGGTCCATTTTAAACTTGTATTATTGCTGTGTTCATCTGGTCTGTGCTGCAGAGCCTTCTGCAGGATCCACAAGTGGCCCCAGTGATGACATCCAGGCTGCCCCGAATACCGACCCTCAGACTGTGCCACAGTGAACATCTTTGTCCTTGGGGCCTGTTTTAGGACTTCTCTGGACACAGAACTAGGAGTAAAGTGCTGGTCAGCAGGTGTCTGCCCTGCAGAAAGGTGGCACCAGTCCGCCTCCTGCAGCCCATGTCCCCATCGATAGCTCACTTCCTGACACGGGCCACGCTGATAGCGTACAGTACTGCCTGCCTAGTACAGGTAGGTGTCTGGTCACCACACGCGGGCACCCCTATGAGGCTTGCTTCATCCAAGTCATTGAGCCACACCAACCACAAACCAGAGTCCCCTCTGGCGAGCTGAGGACCCACATGCTCTATTGCTTGACTGGCACAATATTTAGAAATTTTTTTTTGAGCCAACATATAAATATTGAGTAATTTCACATCAACATTTAAGTTTTGAGCTAGAAATCCCAGACTTCCTCCTTCTCATGGTTTTCCAGAGTAAAGCTGTTCTCTTAAAATATATGGGTTTGATAGTCTCCATGACCTCTTAAAACCTCATGGCTTCTGCAGAATAGGCTCAGATTATTGCAAAGCCCTTTTCTTACAGGGAGAGCTGACCTGCCACGGGCCAGGTGGCTTGGCTGGAGGTGGAGCGCCTGTCACTGTACTAGCTGTGCCTGGTGAGTCTGGACATAGGATGGGGCCCTTGGAGTTCATCTTATTCAGATTTCCTGATTTTGTGAGACAGGCATTTCCCCCTCCTGCTTCTCTGCAAGCCATAGGATGGAGGTGGCACCTTCCAACATCTGTGGGGCAATGGTGCCCCCTTGTGGCTGCAGCTCCAACCCAGCGGCTCTGCTCACTACCAATGGAAAGGGGTGGATTTGGACCCCTGGGCATGGGGGAAAGGTATTTCTGGTGGCCAGGAGAGTCACGGTATCTCATGGGGCACACTAGAGGCCCTGCCCATGAGTGGAGTGAAGGGTGCATCGGAAGCAGAGGCTGTGGAGATCTGAGGGAGGCAGATGGGGAGGGCAGTGGATGATGAGTGAGGACTGGTTCTTGAAGGGATATGGCCTAGGTCAGTGGTCGGTAAACTCATTATTCAACAGAGCCAAATATCAACAGTACAATGATTGAAATTTCTTTTGAGAGCCAAATGTTTTAAACTTAAACTATATAGGTAGGTACATTGTTATTAACTTAATTAGGGTACTCCTAAGCTGGCCTTTGCTAAAAACGTCCTCAATCTGATTGAGATACGTTCACTGAGGTCGACCCCTTCCAACTCTCCCATCCTCAACTCGTGCATGAATCGCGCGCGCCTCCTCTGCACTGCGTGTCCCTCGGCGCCCACCTGCACGGCGTCTCCCGTGGCCCAACTTCTTCTAACGCCACTTCTTCAAAATAGACTCTCCCAGGCCGAAAACTGACTTCTGCACATGTGCCATGAAGTGTCAATCGCACTGTATGTGCACGCCCGCATGTGGTATTTTGTGGAAGAGCCACACTCAAGGGGCCAAAGAGCCGCATGTGGCTCGCAGCCGCGGTTTGCTGACCACTGACCTAGGTGGTGTCCTGAGTTTGGCAGAGTGGCCAACTCTCCCTTGAGCAACAAGTGTATCCCTTGCCCCAAGGCAGTATTCTCTTTAGGGTCAGCTCCTGTGGGATCAAGAATTCCCACCCACAAAATCTTCCTGACAAACGAACTTACTGACCTCCCCTGCCATGGATGGGACCACCATTAATGGCCAAGTGCTTTAATGGTGGAACTGTGGGCAAAGGGCACCTCCCAGAGAACTGAGATGACCGTTCCACAAACCTCTACTCAGCAGCCTCTATGAGTGGGGCTCTGTGTCACTAACTTGGGACAGAGGTGAAAACTGAGGCTCAGAGAAAGCAGGTGACTTGCCTAAGTTCACAAGGATATTTGAACCCAGGTGTGCTTGACTGCAAAAGTTCATTGCTCAAGAGAATGCGAAGATAAGCAACAAACTGGTAGAAAGTATTTGTGAAAGACATAGTTGATAAAGGACAGTTATCCAAAAATTACAAAGAACTCTGAAAAGTCAACAATAAGAAAACAAATAACCTGATTTTAAAATGGGCAAACGAGCCCTGGCCGCTGTGGCTCAGTTGGTTGAGTATTGTGCCCTAGACTGAAAGGTTCCCAGTTCAATTCCCAGTCAGGGCACATACCCAGATTGCAGTTCCACCCCTGGTCGGGGTGCATGCAGGAGGCAGCCAATTGGCATTTCTCTCTCACATTGATGTTTCTCTCTCTCTCTCTCTCTCTCTCTCTCTCTCTCTCTCTCTCTCTCTCTCTCTCTCTCTCTCTCTCTCTCTCTCTCTCTCTCTCTCTCTCTCTCTCTCTCTCTCTCCCTCTCCCTTCCTCTCTCTCTAAAATCAATAAAATATATATTTTTTAAAATGGCAAATGACCTTAAGATACATATCACTAAAGAAGATTTATAGATGACAAGCATATGAGAACATGCTCCTTATTATATGTCACCAGGAAAATGCAAATCAAAACAAGGAGATATCACTATCCACCTACTAAAATGGCCAAACTCTCAAACACTGACAACAAATGCTGGTGAGGATGTGGAGTAACAGGTACTCTCATTCCTTGCTGGTGGGAATGCTAAATGGCACAGCCACTATGGGCAAAAGTTTGCCAGGTTCTTACAAAACTAAACATACTCTCACAATCCAGCAATTGCACTCCTTGGTATTTATCTATAAGAGTGGAAACCTTATATCCACACAAAAACCTGCACACAGATATTTATAGCAACTTTCTTCATAATTGCCAAAACTTGGGAGCAATCAGCATGTCCTTCAGCAGTGATGGATAAATAAACTGGTTCATTCAGACAATGGAACATTATTCAGTGCTAAAAAGGAATGAGCTACTAAGTCATGAAAAAACATGGAAGAACCTTAAATTCACATTATTAAGTTTAGGAGCCACTCTGAAAAGGCTACATACTGTCTGACCCCAACTACAGACTTACTGGAAAAAGCAAAACTATGGAGACAGCAAAAAGATCAGTGGTTGCCAGGAGTTAGGGGAGAGGGCGGGATGAATAGGCGGAGTACGGAGGGTTTGGGGGAGTGACACTGCTCTGTATACTATAATGATAGACATGTCTTTATGCATTTTCAAAACCCACAGAATGTATAACACCAAGAGTGAGCCCAGTGTGAACTAAGGACTTTGGATGATAACGGTAGGTTAATGTAGACTCTCGATGGTGGGGGGACTGCATGTGTGATGTTTGGGAGACTGCATGTGATGGTGGGGAGACTGCATGTCATGATACGGAGACTGCATGTGTGATGTTGGGGAGACTGCATGTGATGATAGGGAAACTGCATGTGTGATGTTCGGGAGACTGCATGTGATGATTCGGAGACTGCATGTGTGATGTTCGGGAGACTGCATGTCATGATAGGGAGACTGCATGTGTGATGTTGGGGAGACTGCATGTCATGATGGGGAGACTGCATGTGTGATGTTGGGGAGACTGCATGTCATGATGGGGAGACTGCATGTGTGATGTTGGGGAGACTGCATGTCATGATGGGGAGACTGCATGTGTGATGTTGGGGAGACTGCATGTCATGATGGGGAGACTGCATGTGTGATGTTGGGGAGACTGCATGTCATGATACGGAGACTGCATGTGTGATGTTGGGGATACTGCATTTCATGATAGGGAGACTGCATGTGTGATGTTGGGGAGACTGCATGTGTTGGTGGGGAGACTGCATGTGTGATGATAGGGAGACTGCATGTGATGGTGGGGAGACTGCATGTCATGATACAGCGACTGCATGTATGATGTTGGGGAGACTGCATGTCATGATGCGGAGACTGCATGTGTGATGTTGGGGAGACTGCATGTCATGATACAGCGACTGCATGTATGATGTTGGGGAGACTGCATGTCATGATTGGGAGACTGCATGTGTGATGTTGGGGAGACTGCATGTGATGGTGGGGAGACTGCATGTGTGATGTTGGGGGACTGCATGTGATGGTGGGGAGACTGCATGTGTGATGTTGGGAGACTGCATGTGATGGTGGGGAGACTCCATGTGATGGTGAGGAGACTGCCTGTGTGATGCTGGGGAGACTGCATGTGATGGTGAGGAGACTGCATGTGATGTTGGGGAGACTGCATGTGATGGTGAGGAGACTGCATGTGTGATGTTGGGGGACTGCATGTGATGGTGGGGAGACTGCATGTCATGATACGGAGACTGCATGTGTGATGTTGGGGATACTGCATTTCATGATAGGGAGACTGCATGTGATGGTGAGGAGACTGCATGTGATGCTGGGGATACTGCATGTAATGGTAGGTGTATAGGGGAAGTCTACCCTTTCCATGCAATATTGCTGTGAACCTAACTCTACTCTGAAAAATAGTCTTTTAAACAAGGGCTTATTGCCCTAACCGGTTTGGCTCAGTGGATAGAGTGTTGGCTTCCTGACTGAAGGGTCCCAAGTTCAATTCTGGTCAAGGGCATGTTCCTTGGTTGTGGGCACATCCCCAGTAGGGAGTGTGCAGGAGGCAGCTAAATCGATATTTCTCTCTTATCGATGTTTCTAACTCTCTATCCCTCTCCCTCTCCCTCTCCCTTCCTCTCTGTAAAAAATCAATAAAATATATATTTTTAAAAAATGGCTTATTGCATTGCCTTACGCAGCCTTCAGAAGCTAACAGCCTGCTGAGAATTGGATACAGAAATATGTATGACCATTTGAACTGTCACTACAATTATGAGGAAACTTTAGGGGGCTGTGGACACTTGAATGGCTCTTACACTGCCATTAGGGGAGGCTTCCTGGAGGAGGTGTTGCCTCTAGTGCTTTAAAGGTCCAGGTAGAGAAGCAGGGAGGGCATTCCAGGCAGAGGAACCAGCAAGCACAAAGGCATCAGATTGTGAGGTGTTGGAGGAGCAGCGGAAGTTGTGAGGTGCAGAGTGGGGGTGCTTGTGCAGAATTGAGTTGCAGGTGGTGGGCCAGAGGACTCTGGCTACTTCCCTAGAGCCTCATGGAACTGGCCCAGAGTCAAAGTGAGTATGGTTTTGTGGAGTCTCCTCTGGGCCACCGGGTGTAGTCAGGGCCACTTGACCCTAGCTTGCAGAACTATAGGCAGCCCTGCAGGCACAGACAGGGGAGTGGTGTGCTAGGCTCAGCTAGGGAAGTCCTGGGACCTGGAAAGAAATCAGATTTGTGAATACAGTGGTGCAAAAATGACATCTTTTGTTTGTCACTAACCCCTAATGGAAATGTAGTTTCCTTTCATTATGTATGCAGGCAACAAACCACAGTAGCATTAGCTGTGTTCACATCACATTTC
Organism: Myotis davidii; assembly: GCF_000327345.1. NCBI lineage: Eukaryota > Metazoa > Chordata > Mammalia > Chiroptera > Vespertilionidae > Myotis > Myotis davidii. The sequence continues at coordinate 265,886 of NW_006293249.1, read as the reverse complement.
AGATATCTCAAAATATCGCTTATGTTCAGCAGTACTTTAAAATCGCTCTGGGTGATAGACTTGTTGCTTGACTGTGTTATTAATTGTGTTATGGAGGGTGGAGGTAAGGGGGAGAGATCAACCAAAGGACTGGTATGCATGCATATAAGCCTAACCAATGGACACAGACACCAGGGGGGTGATGGCATGAGTGGGTGGGGGTGGAGGGATGGGGAGAAGGTAATGTGGTGAGAAGGACACATATGTAATACCTTAATCAATAAAGAAATTTTTTAAAAAAAAAGTCAATGGGAAAAATACCCTCATGAAAGGATGAGAGAGAGAGAGAGAGAGAGAGAGAGAGAGAGAGAGAGAGAGAGTGTATATAAGAAAATGGGTCAGCAGAGAAAGGGGATGCTTGCTCCATAGTGGAAGTACCTGATAAGGGGGTAGGGAGTGAAAACCAGAGCACCAGGAAAGGAGTTGGCCTTAAACAGAAAGAGGAATGCTGTAACTGAAAAGGAGGAAAAGCCATGTAGAGGTCAAATGGAGAATAGAGATTGGAATAAAGATGGGCCTGCAGGAGCCAGTACAACCATATAGTTTTGAACTGGGAGCACTCACCCTGTTCGAGTCTGAAATGGGACAGCTGTCTGTGATGGAAATGTTCATTATCTTGACTGGTGGTTTCACAGGCACAAACACGCGTTAAAACTCATCAAAATGTACACTTTAAATCATGCAATTTATGGTGCATCAATTATACCTCAATAAAGTTGTGACAAATTTCAGAAAGAAAGAAAGAAAGAAAGAAAGAAAGAAAGAAGCCCACATAGTGCTAGACTTCTTTTCAATATCTTGGTAACTACAATTACAATGTAATTGGCATTTAAAAACCTACAGATTCCTCCACCCTGCCAAAGAGATTTCTGGCACATTCATGAACACACAAAGATGTACATAGATACACAATGCACATATGTACATGTGAAACAAACATGCACACATAAATGCACACACACAGATATGCACGCAAATGCACACACAGAAAAGCACACATGACACATGCATGCACACACAAACATGTATGCACACATTCTCATGTAAATGCACTTATCCGGGTACATACAAACAGATACACACGCAACATGTACACACAAAACATACACATGTACACATAAGCACATGCACATGCACAAACACAAACATACACATATTGACATGTAAAGCTCACACATGCATGCACAGGGATGCACACATGCATGCACACATACACAGACACACATGCAAATGTACATATTCAGGCACACACAAACATGCACATGTGCACCCATGTGCATGTACATAAGCACACATGTAGGCAAAGATTCATATGCACACAGGCACACACGTCTGCACACAAAACACACAAACATACACATAAACATAGGCATGTATACACACAACACACATGCACTCACATACAATGGTTGCGAAACCCTCTCTCAAGAGGAAAGGGAATACCAGCAATGTGACCCTGATCATATAATTTATTGTCTAGATCTGCACATTTGAGTGTGAAAGGGGCACTAATTGGGCTGGGACTGCGGGCATAAACAGATTCTCCTGAGCATACTAGGGCAGGGCTACCCTGGGTCTGGGACCTGCAGGGCATTTGTGCTCCTGTCTGTACTTGCATTTCTGTGGACAAGTGAGCCTGAGTTGGAGTACATCTGAGGGGTGTGTGTGTGTGTGTGTGTGTGTGTGTGTGTGTGTGTGTGTGTGTGTGTTTAGGGGGTTCTAATCTCTTGTGCTTGGGTTCATGTTCAGTCTGGTCGTTCTGGCCCTCAGAGGAGACCTTGCCCAGGTGTTTACAGGAATGGCCAGTGATCTGGGAGTGGGATCTGCCTTGCTTCTGCTGAGGGAGGTAGGTGGGCTACATGTTTAGTCTTCTTGCTTCACCAAACTTGTCCTCCCTTCCATGATTATCCTCATTTTGCAGATGCAGAAACTGAGGCCCAGACAGTTGAATACTTTCCCCAGGCCACCTAGGGAGTCCAGCCATGGATGATGAGGGGCAGAACACCTGGTATTCTGAGCGCCCTTGCTTGCCCTGTCAGGAGATGAGAGGAGGATGTCTGGGGCTGAACTAGCAGAAGAGGCATTCAGCTTTAGTCCCTCTCCTATGTTAATCCCATCATGACTCCACAGCACCAAGTCTAAGTTCCACAGACTCATATCACTCCCTATCCATTCCCTGCACGCCACCCACTCCAGCCACTAGCCCTTCCCTGCTCCCTCCAAGCATCTTCACACCTCCATACCTGCGCCCATTCTGTTCCCTGGAGTGCTTGACAAGGAGTGCCTCCTACTCATCCTGCAGTGCCCATTCTGATTACCCAACAGTGTTGGCATGCCCCTGCCCTGTGGTCCCTTTGTCTTCACACATCCCTGTGGGATAGCTCTTATCAGAATTTATGCAGATAAACATCATCTCTGTTTTCCCACACATAGCACCAGGTACAGAATAAAATAGGGATGAAAAAAATACTTATCAAATTAACAAACAAACATGTTTGTACACTATGAGCCACTTGAGAGAAAGGCTGGGTCCTTTCCAGCTATTCGGGTAATAGAGTTTGTCCAATTGTCCAGGCTGAGGCCAGAGTTGAAGGAAGGAGCTGGGCGGTTATGATAGCACTAGTTGGGTTGGTGTGGTCCCAGGCTGTGTCTGTGTACTGAAGCACCTGCTCCAGGTTCCTCTCTGCAGGCTCCTTGGGCAGAAAGGACTTTGCTATTGCTTCTACACAGGCCCCAGAGGGTGCCCAGTGGGGCGCAGCTCTCTGCAGCTCTCTCACTCTCAGCCCTCAAAGCTCAGAGCCGGCCTAGGCCTCATCCTCTTCTCAGTCCACTTATCAAGTTGGAAGTTCAAAGCTGGTCCAGCCCGGAGGGGCCAAGGTTTATGTGCTTGTCCTCTCCACCATAGCCACCTGACCCTGTGCCACACTCCAGGAAGGGTGGGGACAGGAAGGGGATGGTGGGCCTGTGTCTTCCCAGGGCACTATCTGCCCTGTCAGGATGTATGCCTCAAAGCTTCCACCCAGAGAACTGTTTCCAGACTGATGCCCTGGGCTGGTGATGAGCCCCCTGCCGAGGGCCTCGCAGGGCTGGGGCAGGGGGTGGGCGGGAGAAGCTGGCAAGAGGAGGGCAGGAGGAGTAGAAGTGTTCTGAGACACCAGTGTCCCTCAAATTAGGCAGAGTGAGCACCAGTCAACCTGTCACTACTATGGGACAGGAACACTTCGGGGAAGTCCCCCACCACCTGTGGCGAAGGGAAAGTATCGGTTGATAAGGTCTGAGGCAAGCTCAGTCTGGTCCAGCTGGGAGACACTGGCTAAGACATCTGCTTCCCTGAGCCTCAGTCTCCTAATCATGAATGGATATAACCTTTGTAAGCACTCCTCGGGCCCCGAGATAGTGTGTGTTCACGGGACATCAGGCAATGTGTGCATCTGCAGGAAGCTTTGCGTGGTTTGTGTCTTCCTGGTGGTACCTTCTCTCCTTATTGCACCAGCTGTCCCCACCCCGTTCTTTTTTTGGGTCTGGTGGTGGGTGGAGGGAGTTCTCCTCCCACAACTACATAATCTTAGCTGGACTTCTCCCTGTACACCTTCCTGCCCACCCCTCCCAGCATGGGGGTTGAAGAGGGAGCCTTCTCAACATGGGTCCTCTGGATTGCCTGCTTAGATGGGCAAGAAATACGTGGAGAGGTAATGTGAGGGGTCTTGCTGGCTACAAACAGCTCCAGGAGTCAGAGGAAGGGCAGGGCAGAGCCTGGACTAGAGCACAGGCTGTGCAGGATGGTGCCATGGTAGTCAGCCTCCTCTCTTACACCCCCACATCCAAACCATCAGTGAGTCCTGCCAGACCCTCAGAACATTCCAGAACCCAACCTCTTCCCTGACTTCTACTCCTCTCTAGCCTCCACATCCAACTATAGGCAAGTCCTGCACAATCAATCCTCAGAGCATATCAGAAAGCAAGCACCTTCCCTGCCTCTACTGCCAGCAGCCTGCCTCAGCTGCCATTGCCTCTGCCTCCTGTCTCATCTATATCCCTCCTGCCCACATAATCCCTTTCGCCGCAGCTACCTGAGGAACCCTTTTACTAGTAAATAAGTTGCCTATTCTCAGTCTGGCCCCATTGTTTCCCACCATACCCAGGATAGGTTTGCATTCCTTACTGTAAGACCACCAGTTTTGGCCCCGGCCCACTGCCCTGACCTCATTGTCTTCACTTCCTTTCCACATCCACTGTGGTGCTCCTCACTGTTTCTGAGCTCACTTAGGGTGTTCCCACCCCAGGGCCTTTGCACTGGCTGTTCCCTCTGTCTGGAGCCTTTGATTACCAGGTATTCATGGGATTCCTTCCCTTTGTTCCTGCAGGTCTTTACTCAAATCTTACCTCCTCATAAAGGTCTTCCTGACCCCGTATCTTCAATAAGCCCTGCTTCCCCAGTGCTATCAGCCCCGGTCTTCTTACCTGCGTATTTTTCTTCAAAGTACATTCTATGATACTAGTTTATATATTTAGCTGTGTGATTATTGTCTGGGGTCCCTGGTAGACAGGCTCTGTGGTGTGATAGGGGAAATGTGGGGGTCTCCGGGGGATGCGGAGCAAGTGGCTGCCCTTCTCTAGGCCTCAGTTTCTCTGTCTGTACTCTCAGGCCTGGACTGCCCTCTCTTGAGGCCTGCTAACATGATGTCAGTAGCTCTGTATCTCCCTTTGTCCTGGAGGGTTGTTGTGGAAGCAGAGGCACTGGTCTCCAGCAGAGGGCGCTTAGTCCTCCTCTGGGGCCCTTGCTCCCAGGTGTGGGGGATAGCATGCTACCAAGGTCTGTATGCTTGTCAAAGGTCCAAGTCTGGGTGCCCTCCTTACCCTGCGGCCTAGCGTTGTTTGCAGCCTGTGAGGCGGCTGACACCAGGGCAAAGCTCACTGAGTGGTGGTGGAGTACCAGGCACGTCAGGGCCCAGGGCATCTGGATCAGAGTTCCATCCCGGTCCATGGTTCCAGGCAGGTCCTGTCCCCCACCCTCCTCTAACCCCAGCCCCGGGCCTCCTCTGCATATAGTCCTGTTTTAAGGAAAGCAGGCTCCACTGGAGGGCACATCTCTGGCTGCCATGGTGGCTGTCGGTGGCCACAACTGCAGTCACAGGCTTGGCTCCAGCTGGCCCCTGGGGCTCTGCTAGGGGCGGTTTGCCCACTGGGCACAGCAGGGCTCTGGGAAGGCCCACCCCCTGCCCGCCTCCCCAGGGCCAGGTCACCGCGGGAAGGTCCCTGACCTTAGGGCTCGGGTGTGGTCACTCTTCCGTCCTTCCGGCTGCAGCCCTGCCTGGGAGGGGACAGGAAGCCCAGGTCTCTGGAAGGGCCAGACCTCAGCAGGTGCTGAGGGGCAGCCAGCCGGAGCCACTCCCTCCAGCTGGTTGCCAGTCACCACTGCCTTCCACTGGCTCCCCAGGCCAGCCTCGAGCTGCTCCACGGGGGCCCTGGGCACCTCTTTTCTCCCCAGGGTGCCTGCCCTGCCGCCTGGGGTACCCGACTCAGGTTCCACAGGAAGAGCCAGCCTGCGCCCAAGGCCAGGGCACTGTGACACCTTGGATGTTCAGAGCTCAGTGTGCTCCTGTGGGGGGCTGGCCCCAAGGGTCTTCCAGCCACTCCCCAAGGCCTGGGTCCTGTGGGCCGCCTCTCCCTGGGCCTGGCTGCTTGCCTGGGGAAGCTGGTGCAGCCAGGGGAAAGGGCCAACAGGCAGACCAGCACTCAGAGCCTCAGCGCACCCCATAAGGTTCTCCATTATGAAGTGCCCTGTGAGCAGGCTGAGCCTGGGACCCCAGACCAACTGGGGTGGGGAGCCTCCCCAAGGAATCCGTCTCCCCAGTGCACTTTTCAGGAGCAGCAGCTGCCCTTTGGACCACTTCTTGGAGGGGCATGGGCGCCCGGACATCTCTGGGCGTGCCCATTTCCCAGTCCCAAGGGGAAGGCCCTGAGAACATTGCATTAAGGCGACAACACTCTCAGGTGTCTGTAATAGTGCAGTTTTCAAATCTCAGCCCCTGAACTCTGCACTTGGGGTTCTCCTAGTACAGTGCCTGGAGCCAGACTTCCAGGGTTCAAATCCAGGCTCTGCACCTTACCCGGGCAAGCCCTTCCCATCTCTGTGCCCCAGCTTCCTCACCTGTGAGATGGGGCTAGCAGCCAGCTTTGCAGGGTTGTGGGGAGGACTGAGAGCCAGCACAGGCTGGCTCTGTGAGTGGTAATCATGGTCACTAATGACGGCATATTTGACTCAGTGGGCCTGAAACCCAGAGAATCAGAAAGTTGAGAAATAGGGTGGTGTGAAGCATCCAGAAGACATTTGACCCAAACTCTTCTCTTTCTGGTAAGAAGGGGGAAATGAGAGGCCCAGCAGGTTGAGCTATAGTAGGCTGTGCCAGACTAGGACCATGGTCTTGGAGACACCTACCAGCTGGGTGGTGTGGGTTGCTGACTGCTCCAAGCCCCAGGCTCCCTACTTGAAAAATGGGATTCAGGTGCCTCATTTAGCACTAATGGGGCACATTCAGGGAAGGGTGCATCACACAGGAGGAGTTCAGTAAATGTGGGTGGCTGCCTCCCCTAACTTTGTCACACAGAAAAAGAGAGGCTTGTGTGGGGAGGCCTGGGCCAGGCCATCCTCCTCTACCCAGAAGAGGACAACGACAGACAGCTGCTGTCAGGCCATCTTAGAAGGGTGCCCAGCAGGAGACACAGCTCTTTATGTCACTAGCAGTCCCCGCTGGGCCTGGGCACAGTCCCTTTTCCAATGACACAATTCTCTTTCCTGCTAAGCCTGCCATCCCTTGAGCTATAAGAGGAGGGTGGGAAGTAAGTAGTGGGAGGAGCAGGAAGGCACACCAGGAGGGGGTGCTCCTGAAGGCACAGGTTCAGAGTAGGGACAGGCTCAATACAATGAGATGGGGGTACCTAGGGTCCCAGGGAACTTTGTGATCATTCTCACTAGACCCACAGTGTACCTAAGAGGAGCTGAAGCCAAGGAGGCTGAAAGACTTGCCCAAGGTCTCAGGATGAAGGGGACTGAGTCGTGTGTCCTTCCCAAGGGCAGTATATCCAGACCAGATTCATTTCTGCAGACCTCTCTGTACCAGCATGGAACAGCATGAAGGTAAGTTTCTTGAGTTTTTTTTCATTAAACAAATAAGTCTGGTAGTGGAATTTTTTATTTAATGCATAAACATATAAGTCCCTTTATTAGAGAAATTGTACATAATGATTAAGAGGGTCAATGGTCACATCTATGGGTTAATTCTTTAAAAATCAGAACCAATGATTAGAATAAACTCTAAGTTCTTTGTTACATTGTGATGTGTCTTGTGTAGTCATATTCTATTGTTGAAACGACAGCTTGTACAAATTTCAAGAAAATTAGAAGATTCATATGAACACCAAATTCTCCCCCTCCTTCTGCAACAGTCTCAATGATTTTCGTCATCACCTCAGCATGCCTGCATGGGTGAACTGAACACATAGGAGGGGGTGGGGGTGAGGATGATTTCCAATGGTCACTGTTTTCTTCACATGATCTTGACTGATGTCTTCATACATGTTTTCAACTGTTAAAGGCTGCCGTTGCTCATTGTAGCCAAACAACCATAGTCGTGGTGTCTGATAATATTTATCATAAGTGATATAAAGGTTATATGTTCTGGTTTGCAAAATAGCATCTTCATTTCCAGCATCAGTTTTAGCTTTACGAGCTTCTCCTATTTTCCTTGTGTCTAGGGTAGCCTCATCTGTTTCCAACAATCCTCTCTCCTCATATTCTTCCATATCTGCAGCTTCTCCTTCATCTTTCTCTTCCTCCTCTTCACATAATGCTGAGCAATCTTGGAGTTTTATACTATCCTTGCTTTCCAGTGTAATCTCCTTAACTGCTTCGGTTATTCCTGTAATACCTGTGTTAGGATAAGTATCTACCCATCCTCCATCACTATCATCCTCTTCAATGACAGCTTCCAATTCATCTGAATATTCCATCTGCTTGCACCACTTGTAACATGGCACATTTTTGGTGACCAAAAATTGTTTGCCTGTTGGTAGGTATGCCTTCACTTTCAATTCTTCCCCTGTAACCCATTGCCATGTTGGACAGTGGTGAGCTAAGTGAGCTCCAGCTGCCACAAACTCTTCTTGGGTGATAACACCTGTTTCCTTAAACTTTGATTCCTTGAGGACCGGGGCCAGGTACTCAGCCACTTTCAGTGCCTTTCCCTTCACTGTGTTAATCACATTCTGCATCCTGGGGCAGATGGAGCTCATTACAGACCACATTACTGAAGGTCTATGCTTGCAACAAGGGAGGAGATGTACAGCTTTGCGTTGCTCTTCTTTGAGCTCCCTGATTCCTGTGCTCAGCTCCACATCCTTCAAAGGACTCTGAGATAGACAGCAATCCCTGAGACTCCATCCTGGGAGACGATGGAGGGCTCAGTCAACAGGGCCTCCAATTGCTGTCCTTAATTCTCTGCAGGACTGTCTTGTGGCAGGAGGAGCAGAAGAATAGGGCTGGGTCCCTTGGGAAGATAGGACCCAAACTTGTGAGCGAGTGGCCCATTTTAGTTATAATGGGTGTGAACATGTGGGGATGCCCATTTGATGGGAATCTTCATGCATCATTTGTTTAAAAGTCACTATTGACCACCTGCTGTGTGCCAAGCACTGAAGCTGACATTATTTTGCTGAAAAAATAGTCAACAAATTTAAAATGTGATGTCAGATGATGACAAGTTTGAAGATGGACAACAGAGCAGAGCTGAGAGCAGAGAACAACGGCAGGGGCCTAGGTTAAAGAGAGGAGGTGTCATCCTCCCAAGAAGCAGAAGGATGAGAAGGTAGCCATGTGAAAAGGCAGGGAGGAATGTCCCAGGCAGTGCAAAGGCTTCAAGTGCAAAGGCTGGGAAGTAAGACTGTGCTGGAGTGCAGTGGCTGGAGTGAGGTGAGTGAGACTAGAGAGAAGGGCTGTGCCTCATGCTCTAGGGTCCCTTGTCTTTTGTCCAGTCTAGCCATCCCTTCCTTACTAAAGCAGACTCCGGAGGCTCCCCCAGAATGCCAAGCTATGTAAAGCTGCGTTCACTACAATAACCACACGAGGGCAGCAGAGGCACACTGGGAAGGAGTGAGGCAGTTGAGAGCTGAATCTGAGTCCTGTGGGGGCTCTCAAGCAGCCCGGCTGCATCTGAATCCCTCCTGCTCTGCTTCTCTGAACCCATCTTTGCTACTCTCTTCTCAAGCTCCTCCTTCCTAACCATCAGGGACACCTGCTAAAATCCCAAATCCACTACTTCCCATGAGACTCAATGCCCACATCCTGGAAATGGGAAGAGTTCCATCTCTAGTGGGTGTCAGTAACTTGTCTGCTAGCAGTCATGTGTGCCTTGGCCAATTAGCTGTGTGGTCTTGGGCAACTCACTTACACTCTCTGAGTTTCAGTCCCCCATCTGTAAAATGGGATGATGGAAGGACTACGACATGGAAGCCCCATCCATGCAAGCAAACTGACAATGCATAGCACATGCCAATACTGAGCATGGTGCCTGGCACTTAGCAAGTGCTCAATGTTATAATTGATCATGACAATAGCATAATGAGTTGGGTATGTAGAGCTAGGAGAGACCTGCTGTTCAGATGAGAACACTGGAGATTGTGAAAAGGAGAGATTTACCCAACTTGTACTACCCATGAATGAGGCCAAAATGCTCCTCCAAGACTGCCTGTCCATTCGACTGATGGGATGCTGAGACCCAGGGAGGACTTGGCAGCTTGGCCAAGGCCACCTGGTGGCAGGCATGGGACAAGAATCCTGGATGCCTGCTTCCTGGCCATGGCTTATCTTGCCTCATTAGAGGGCCTCTCCCTCACCCAGAGTTGGACACTCCTTCCCATAGTGACTTTCAGGACCTGCTTGCATACCCCAAGGAGGTCAGTCACCCCAACAAGCCAGCTCTGACTGAGAGGGAGGGGTGCTCTGCCTCCATATAGCTCCGTGAGGAAGGAGCTTGCTGGACAGGGTGAGGGGGCATTTCTAGGCAATAGCTCCTGATACTTCTTTTTCTTCCTCAACTTCCCTATGCCTGACTGGGAGACTAGAGACCTGCAACCTTGGAATGTGGCATTCATGGAAGCCTGGTCCCTTTCAATTTTTGAGTTCTTAGAGCTTCTTATTGGAGCTGAGGCTCCTCATTCCCAATGGGGTTGGGGGGAGCCCCTTCATCTTGGTGTTCTTTGGGGTGAATGAGTTGTTTCCGGAGGGTGGGCAGCCCTGGAGAGGTAGTTGGAGTTGACAGTGGGGATGAGGGCGGGGGGAAAGGGAGGAGGAAGGGGTTTGGGAAAATACCCTGTGAAGCCCCCCCCACCAAAATGCCATCCTTCTCTGAGATGGTGCACGTCCCCTGGGCATGGAGAGGGGCACTCTCCCATGCTCCTCTCTGCCCATGTCCTTGGGAAACACTCTCTGTCCTCATGGAAGAATTGCTCCAAAAACCTCGAATACCCCCAGCATCACCCAGGGTATTTTTCTTGTGGTTAAGGTGGTATTTACAGTGAAAACAGCTATTGAAGTGAATCACAAAAATAATGTCAGTGTTTCCACTTTTGACAGAAATGGGAAGGCAGGTGGTTTCTTGTCTGCGATAGCGCATCTGCTCCTGCAATAATTACTATTTGAGATAATTGTGAAAAAGAATTTAAATACTTAAGGCATGCTCAGGGGCCAGGATAACTTTCTTTTGCCTTATTCATAATCTATCCTGCAAGTTGGAGGTTTGTCCTACAGTGGGCTGTGGGAGGATGGCGGGGGTGGGGCACTGGGAGGTGGTGGGCCTGCTCCAGGGCCTGGGCAGGCTTGGGTCCCAGGAGGAGTGAGAGTCTTGGAGAAGGACACACCTCTGTTGAACCTGGATTTTGGGGGGCAGTGACTGTGGACAACTTTCTCTGCACCTCAGTTTCCTTGTCTGTGAAACGGGTTAATAATTGAGTGTACCCAAGAGGCTTGTTATGCAAATTAAAGCAGATAATGTATGAAGCACATGCAGCACTCTGCATGGTGTACAGGCAGGGATCAGCCTGTGCCAGGCCCCTTCCTGGGCCAGCAAAACCTGGACTAGCTTCTGCAGCCCCACGGACATCAAAACCAAGCCCTTGAGGAGAACCTCAGTGAGTTTACGTCCCCTTTCCACCACTCTCCCACCCAAACTTCTTCTCAGGGTGCAGAATTCAGAAAGGGGCAGTGCAGCGAATGTGCATGAGCGTGGAAAAGCGGCCTCAGGGAGCTCTGGCCCCTGCCCAAGTGGACAGGGCCCGGGCTCAGCGGGGCTCAGTCCAGCTCCATGTGCAGGCCAAGTGTCCCCGTTGGAGGTCAGAGGGCCTGGGCTGGACTGTCGGGGAGGCAGTGTCTTCTCTGTCACCTTAGGTGTCTAACCAGCACCAGGGTGACCATCTACCAGGAACAGGGCTTGGGCTGCGGGAACCCTGAGGACCTTTGCTCTTAGAGGAGGGTGAATCAGAACCCAAAAACCCTGGGTCCTAAGGGAGGCCAGGGAAGGGAGGCATGGAGGCAGGACCTGGGGCTGATGAAGCACACACGCAGCCCAGACGGGAAGGGCTGGTCCAGGCCCCCGGTGCCTTCACCTGGGACAGCCTCTGGGCGACCGCCATGGGTGGTAATGAAGCAGGGGCTACCCTGGGAGGGTGCAGGACCTTGGAGGAAGAGGTCAGAGGAGCCAGCCCAGGGGCTCACAAGAAAAGAAGGCAGATGCCTCAGTTCTGTACTGGCCCTGCCATGACTCGTTGTCCAGCCTTGCACAGGTCCATGCCTGACTCCAGCCTCACTTGCCCCAGGTTTGTAATAAGAGAATTGGACTTATAATTAAAAACTACAAAGAGCAATGACTTAAATTAAAAAGACGTTTATCTCTTTCATATTTAAGCCTAGAGGTAGGTGGAACCAGGCTGATGTGGAGACCAGCTTCCTTCTAATTCCTGGCTTTACCAAACCAAAGAAGAGATCTTGTCTTTGTGGTCCAAAATGGCTGCCAGAGTTCCAGCCATCACATCTAAGCAGAGGTACAGGGAAGGAGGGAAGAAAAAAAAGGGCGGTTATCACATGTCTTTTAAGAAAGGCTTCTAGAAGTTGATACTTGACACTATTTCTTCCATCGCATAGGCGAGAGCTTAGTCGCATGACCACTTCTAGATGCAATCTGGGAATGAGCTTTTATTCTGGGAGCCCACCTGATAGTCAGAGAGAGAAGAGAAGGATGGTGCTGGGGGCTCCCAGCTGAGTCTGCCATGGAATGATCTCCCGGGGCCTTTCTGCTTTGACTCTTGAGGGTCTGAGGGGCTGGAAGTGTACAATTGGCCGTGTCTCAGGCGTTTAAGAACAGGACAGGGGCCAAACTGTAATAAGGAAGTTTTCAAAATTCTGAAGTTCTGAGATTCTGGAATTTCCAAAGCCTGTATGTGTGTGTGTGTGCGCACACACACACACACACACACACACACAAACACGCGCATGTGCGCCTAGGAGCAGAGCCGCTCAGGTAGCTGATTTGGTGCTCGCCTTGGGCAGAATGGGGGCTGAGGGTGCCCCCTTGGCTCCTGGAATCCACTCTGCGCTGCCTGTCCTCACAAGTGTCTGTGTGCACCAGAGGCTGGTCATGGGGGTGCAGTGGGAGAGGCACACAGGGATGCCTGCTCAGTCAGGTGAAGGCAAAGTTGTGGGCAGACTCCGAAGGCCTGGTGCCACAGGCAGGCTTGGGAGGCGGCACAGAGGGCAAGCTGCAAGGCAGTGGGAGCAGGGCAGAGTGGGGGGCAGGATGGAGCCCCGCCCCCCAAGGTGTCCTGGCTTTGACTATGCAGGCACTCAGCAGGTGCTCTGTGTGCGACACTGCTTGGCCCTGCCCTTGGGGACCTGTGCTCAGTTAACAACAGTGAATAAATGGTATGTAATGAGCAGTAGGGAGCAAAACCATGTAGGTAATGGGATGGGGAGTGGTGGCAGGGCGTGTAGTGTTAGACCATTGGTCAAGGAAGTACTCACTGAAAAGGTGACTTTTGGGTAAAGACTTGAAATAAAGGGAGGAATGAGCCAAGTAAACATCTGAGAGAGGGCATGCTAGCCACCTGGCACAGCCTGGGCAAAGGCCCCAAGGCAGGTGTGTGATGGTGTGTGTGAATTGTAGAGCAGGGCCAAGGTGGAACAGGCTGGGTGAAGGGAGAGGGGCATGCGAGGTGAGGTCAGGGAGGTTGTGGGGCCAGACCACGCAAGGCTTCGTAGCCATGGAAAGGACTTGGGCTCATACTCAGGGTGAGAAGGGACCACTGGCAGTCTGAGCAGTGGAGGCCATGATCTGGTCTCAGTTTTCATGGGGTGCCTCTTGCTGCTGTGGGGAGAATGTAGATGAGATGCTGGTGACTCAGTTTCCCCCCTTAGACTGTCCTCCTACCCCCCACCCTGCAACACAGAGCTCCAGATTCCCCTTCTCTTTGGGTCTTCCTTGTTATGGCACTGCCTACCTCCTCCACAGCTGTTGTGGGAGCTCAGACCTGAACCTCTTTTGCTGGAGACTCTCTTGCCTTCTCTAATTTTTAACCCCACAAGATGGCAAAGTGGCTGCAGTGGTTCCAGGCCTCACTTGCAGGATTTTTAGCAGAGCCAGAAGAGGTTCTGGCCTTTGCATGAACTGGCCATTTCTAGCCAGTTCCTGGAGGAGGAGGCCATCCTCTGTTGGTCTTGCCCTGGGTTATCTGAATCAATGGTTGAGGCCAGGGAGGTGGGATGTCACAGACCAACTTGGTGAGGCTGGGACACCCCTGTGTCCACAGCTGCACCTAAGACAGACATGTGCCCTTCTTGGGCACTGTCTTGTGTGAGTGTGCTCAGGGCCTCCTGCTGCTTGGGATGTGAGCTCCAGGGCTCCCTCACCTAGCCCCAAGCTACTCCTATCCCAGGCCTCTTCAAGCCAACATGGCATCTGTATTACCTGCTATTGTTTCTGTAACAAATGACTACAAACACACTGACTGGACACATTAATTCTATAATAGTTCTGGAGGTCAGAAGTCCAAAATGGGCCTTAAAGGGATTAAATCAAGGTGTGGGCAGGGCTGCATTCCTTCTAGAGCAAGCATGTCCAACTCGAGCCCCATGGACCACATGTGGCCCCCAATGAATATTTTTGTGGGCCAGCCAATATACCACTGTGTAAGAAACTTTTTATTTATTTATTTTTATTATATATTTTTTATTTTTGTGTGACCACTGTGAATTGACTAGGTAGTAAACCAGTGTTTCACAGTGAGCTAGGAAGTCATTGAAAGCATTACCTAAAAAATGACATGTAGTCAGAACCACAGAGAAGGGGCCACAGCTGGTGCCACAGAGCGTGCCAAGAAGTTACTCCCCACCCGCGAGGTCTCTGGCATGGCTCCCATGAAGACCGCTGGAGGGGCCTCTTCCCCTTCACTACGCAAATAGCATCCGCTTCCTCATCTTGAAGACACTTGGAGGACTCGGACAGATAAACACTGCACATTCAACAGCCATATATATATATTCCAAGATTGGGTATAAGTGGTTATTTTCAACGTCTCTTTCTTCTGCTGCTGAATGGACTATACAGAGGTTGAACTTTTTGTGCCCTTTCGGTCGCTGTGATGCTACCCCATTAGGCCAACTTGGGCTCCGGCGCTCGGATCCCGCAGCGTCTTGGTCACCGCCTTCCAGACGTGGCAGCCCAGCAGGCAGAGCAGGAGCGCTGCCGACCTGCCCATCCCCGCACCTGGGGTCCCGGCTGGCTCGGCCAAGAAACTTTTTAATAAAAATTTTGTAACTTAATTTTTACAATATCCTGTTATACATTAATAACGAACTACAACGTTTGCTAATGACTGATTACTATAATCGTGTGCATTCATTTCCCTTACACGCCTTATGCAAAGGCACACCGTTTCTCTCTACTAATACTAGCAGCGAATATTTTAGCAGCCGATTGCCAGGTCATTAGTTTTGGACTGACTTGTTTGGTGTGCGCAAAAGGAAATATTTCACTTTCAGAGAACAAGAAAAATAGATTTATTTGCGTTACGCTTATTAATTTGTGAAGTCATTCAGTGTCTGGTAAGTTAATGTTTAAGAAAAATATTAATTTTTATTAAAATGTTCTATTATTTTATGCTAATGATTACTCATTTACTTCAGCCCTTTGTATTAAGCATGTCTCTATCAAAATAAACCTACGTTTCCATGAAAATTGAAGCTTTTGTTTTTTTGTGGCCCACATAGACTTAAACCTTGTTTAATTGGCCCATGTTAGCCTTTGAATTTGACATGCTTATTCTAGAGGTTCTAGGGAGAATCATTTTCCTTGCTTTTTCTAATTTCTAGAGGCTGCCTACACTCCCTGGCTTGTGGCCCCTTCTTCTTTCTTCAAAACCAGCAGTGTAGCAGCTTCAAGTGCTTCTGTGACTCTGACCTTCTGCCTCTCTTTTCCACCTTATGAGCACCCTGAGCCCACCTGGATAACTTGGATAATCCCTACATCTCAACATTCTTAATTTAACCACATCTGCAAAGTTTCTTTTGCCATGTAAGGTAACACATTCAAAGGATGCAGGGATTAGGACGTGGACATTTTGGGGGAAAGGCATTTTTTGCCTACTGCAGGGGCTGTGCCCTCAATATGGCAGGCCCTGCCCACTGCCATGCATGGTGCTCCAGGGCTGTCTGGGCTGGTGTGAGTGTGGTGCATCAGGTGGGGTGTACCCTCAATAAAATGCACACTACTCAAGATGGGCAGGTTTGCTTTCATTGCCCCCCTCCCCCCAATAGCACAGCATATTGCAGGTTGCCCTGTTGTCACTTCCCACCCTGACTATATTGTCTCCTCTCTGGGTTGACAAAGGGAGGTGTCAGCAATGACACCAGGAATTGTTCCAAACCCACAGCCACTGCTGCAAATCCAGGGGTGCTCATGGGGGTGTCATTAATTTCAGGGTGCGAGGAGGAGGGTCCCTGCCTCACAGTGCTGCCTCTTGATCCAAACACCATCTTATAGAGATCAGGGGTGGGCTACAGGGGGACCCCTCCCCACCCAGAAGCTGCAGAAAGTCAATGGTGAAACCAGCCTGTGGGTTCTGGAGAGCCGAGGTGTTCGCACATTCACGCTGTGAGGTTGGGACTGATTTTCAGGTGTAGACCCTCGAACAGCATACTAGCACCCCCATTCCACCCTGTTCCTGGATGACCTCCAGGTGCCAGCCCTCTGTCTACATCATGCCCAATCCTGTGCCATCCCACACCCACCCACCCTCTCTGGACAGGCCTCTTTGGGTTCTGCTGAGAGTCAGTGTTTCAGTGATTCAATGAGATTTATATAAAAATATGGCTTTATTACTTTTCTTAAAAACAACTCAGAAACCCCTACAACCTGTATTTCCACCTGGGCGGCACCGCTCTCCTGCACACCCAACCCTGCACCCTGTGATCACACAGCAGAGCGGCTTCTCTCATTTTCCTTCTGCTTGCCTGGTGCCAGAGCCTTGATCTCACAGCCCAGCCCTGTCAGGTCCTCACCAATTTGAATCCCTCCCAGGACACCTTGTTTCAATGCACCTTCTCCAGGGCTGGGCTACAGGTCCCGGCCCTGGAGAAGCCACAGTATCCTGGTAGAGCATGGCACAGGGCAATCAATCCTCAGGGCCCCACGAGGGCTAGGGCACTCCCTAAAGACAAGTGTGACTGCAGTGGAGGTCCATCATGTCACAGCACTCTTCAATCTCAGGCCTTGAAGACTACCTGTCTCTACTAACCTGGGAGTGTGGACACCAAGCACCAGCCCACCTCTGCCTTTGACTTGCTGTGACCTTCAGCACTGCCTTGACCTTCTTAGCCTTGGCCTTCCCTGTAAGTGGGGAATGAGCTGTAGGACATGTCATCTGAGAGGGGGCCTGGAACTGCATTTGGATGCTTGAAGTGCTAGTGTATAGACCTGTCCTTGAACCTCTGCTGTCCCATGGGTAGTAGAAGTCATTTGTCCCATAGAGCCTCATTCACATGGTTGCTGTTAAGTGTAATAATGGCACCAAACAGGCTTTATTAAGCATCCAGACCAAAGGGAGGAGGGACTGAACATTTATTAAGCACCGACTGTTTTTGAGGCACTGCGTTGGACAGTGGAACCCCAGGCACTCTGTGAGCTGGATTCATCATTCCCCTTGAAGCATAAAGAAACTGGCCCAAGGAGGCCATGTGAGCTGCTGCAATGGGGCAGAGGGAATGGGGAGGTTGGGATTTGAAAGGAAGCTGCTTGCTCCCACCTGCAGGGAGCCAGCCTAGGGGCGCTGCTGGGGAGGAGAGTCAGTGTGAGCTCCTTGAAGATTTCAGGGCTCACGTCCAGCCTGCAGCAAGGGGCACTCTGACTGGACTTCCTGTCTTAGAGTGGGAGGCAGACGGTGGGTGGATGTGCCACTGGGCGGGGTTGCATGGGGCAGACGTGGGGGGTGGAGGGTGACAAGGAAGATAACAAAGCCTTGGACCCTGCCAGTGGTATTGATTCCAGGTACCACATGCTGTGCTGGGGCCCAGCCAGGAGATGAAGTCATGAAGGACAGAGACGGTGACTCCAGGGCCACAGCGTCCTGGCCCGATGACGTGATTGCTAGATGTGACGAATCTCTCTCTGCCCAGAAAAGGCAGGCTCTCTCCTTCCTTCTCCTTGACTACTCCATTATTACAGCCTGTGGTGCCTGAGAGGAGGTCCATGGGACCCGTCTTGATGTTGTGCTGTGTGATCTTGGTCAAGTCACTGCCCCTCTCTGGGCTTCCTTGTGACATGAGACTCCATGGCTCTGAGAACACCTCCAATAGATACTTTGATCAGTCCTCACCCAAGATCCTCATTCACTGGGGAGGGTCAGACAGAGAGGCTAGGGTGCCTGGGAAGGGAGGTCGTCAGCAGCTCTCAGCAATCACCCACAACTGCCACAGTTTCCCTACCAAGTCCTTAGGGAGAGGAGGTGGTTCTCTGCCCAGGTCCCTCTGGATTTTCCCCATTGTGGAAGCTGGAGTGTGCAGTGCAGAGTTGGAGTCCTAGGCTCTACAGGCTCTGTGGCCCCAGGTAGGTTGCATAACCTCTCTGTGCCTGGTTTCCCATCATGAAACTGTGGTGGGAGCTGAGAGATGTTGAGTGGGCAGGTGAATCCTGGTTGTAAGTTGGTACTCTCTTCTAATCACATGTCCTCTGGAGTCATCCTAGCCTGAGTTTGGGTCCTGGCTCTGGTGCTGTTTACTGTATCTGTGAGACCTCTAGTGGGTTGGTACCTTTCTCTGAGCCTCAGTTTTCCCATTTATAAAGTGGGGACAATAGCTTCTAGATTGGGCTGCTGGAGACATGAAGAGAGGTATCCCCAACACTTCCTGCCCTCAGATCAGCCCTGTCTCCCAAGTCCTAATAGAGACCTCAGCTCCGGTCAGCGTGTCACCAGGAAGCTGTGATGGTGGACTGACTCAGAGCGGTGTTGACCATATCTGTCACATCCCAGATTCATGGCCCAGTACCTGCCATCCTGGCTATTGAACTAAAATGTTGTGTCTCTTTGAAGTCCCCAGTCTAAACTAACTCAGAGGAATTGAGGTAACTTTAAGGGGGAAAACCCCCAGGTAAACAAAAGGAAGACGAAAAACTTTCCTCCAACAGAGAGGATCCTTAGTGTTTGCTATGCCTATACATATAAATTCACATTTAGAAATAGGGACCATGCCATTTTTTCATTTAACTGTATATAGTGCACATCATTCCATGTTAGTAAACATTTCTCTGCATCATCATCTCACATGGCCATATCATATCTTGTGACATTGATATGGCATAATAATAGACACAACCAAACCCTCTGTTACACTTGGGTGTTTTATAGATTTTCTCTGCTGTAATTAAATGCTCCTGACCACCCTTGCAGCTACAATTTCCTAGTAAAAGAATGTGCATTTTTAATGTTGAATTCTTTTTTTTACTAATCCTCACACGAGGATATTTTTTCTATTGAATTTTTTTTTTTTTTGAGAAAGTGGAAGTGAGGGCAGAAAGAGAGAAAGAGCGGGGGAGGGAGAGAGAGAGAGAAAAGGAGAGGGACAGGCAGACAGTAGAGACTTCACTTCATAGGGAGTAAATAGAGGAGCTGGATTACCCTTTGCTTTTTCTGGTTTATACTAGCCATGCTGGTCACCTCACTGTTCCTTGAACTTGCCAATCACATTCCTGCCTCAGGATCTTTGCGCCTGCTGTTTCCTCTTTCTGATAACCATGATCTGTCATTTAGCTCAACAACGCAAATTGTGTTTCCTGAGTGGTCTTCCCAGGCCATGCTAGTTAATCAATATTTGCCCACTCCCATCACTTTATTATCCTTTTCCTCGTCATTATAGACTATCACCTTTGGAATTTGTCTTTTCTATGTATTTGTTTACTTGTGAAAGGTCTAGCTCTTTCAGGGATATAGTGGGCCCCAAGAGAAGGTGGCAATGGGTACTGACTGAATGGCCTTCTGTGTGCCATTCGTGCAGTTTCATAGAGCTTAGGCCAGTACCTGCAGAGGAGAACTAGAATCACCATGAACTTGGAAGCAGGTGGATCCAAGAGTGGATGCTCTTGTCCTCTTATTCAACAGAACACACAGCAGACAGTGTGAGGGGTGGGGAGTGCAGCAGACTTGGCTTCTGTTTCTGAGTCTCAGTTTCCTTGACTGGAAAATGGGAATAATGCTTCCTGATAACCATGTGTGCCCTGAGGAAGGAAGGTGACACTGCACGGGAAGTGGCCAGTACTGTGTCTGGCACATAATAGTGCAAACAGTCAGAGATTTTGCCCATTTCTCTGTCTGGGTTGCTGTTCTTTGCACTCAACATGGATGACCTCATTGAATCCTCATAAGACCATTTTCAACCAGGCAAAATGAGACCAGAGAGGGATTGACCAAGGTCACCTGGCTCATGGGGGCTGGTGTTGGGATTTCACCCTGGAAACCTGGTGGTTATCTAACTGGTCTGCAGTGCTGCTTGTGAAGTGGTGGGGTTGTGTTCACAGAAGGGAAATCCCATCTGGCTGCTGGTGCTCAGGGAGGGTTTGGCAAAGTTTTCCTGTTTGTAAAGCACAAAACACACTGTGTCCCACACATTTGTCAGTTATTCTTTGGGAAAAGAAAAGTTGAGTCTTTGGGGAACTTTTGGCAGGAGGGCACCACAGCCCAAGTTTAGGATACAAGGATGGAAAGGAAAACACTTAGAGGAAGGTTTTAGGTCAGTGATGGCGAACCTTTTGAGCTCGG
>NW_006293249.1:242086-245309 GCF_000327345.1 Myotis davidii | reverse complement strand
CGTGTGTCATAGGTTCGCCATCACTGTTATAGGTCAAGGCCTGACTCGGGCACTTACCATGTGCTGCCTTTCCCTCTCCATCATGTCCTGCCCATGGCTGCTCAAAGAACTGGGGTGGGGGTGGGGGTGGCTGTGCCAAGGTGGAGATAGCCCAAAGCCATAGACAGGCCACAAAATAGCTCAGGAATCTGAATGGTCTTGTCACACTGGCAGGAATTATGCAAAGTTCATTTGACTTGTAATAAATGTCAATTCTAGCAATTGGGCCCAAAAAGCAAACTGCTTTGTGGCCAGGACCAGAAGATATGGCTTAGCACTATCCATGGTGGTCCAGAGCTTAGTCCCTGTGTGGTGCAGACAAGAAAATTTGCCCCAGACCATATAACTTATGGCATGGAGTCTAGAAGGAGGAAGGTTATTGCTACCTCCACCCTTGTACTCTGAAGAATTCCTTAAATGTTGCAGCTGAAATCTTTGAGAAAAGGACAAGTATGGGCTGCAGTGTGTGCAAAGGGACAGGCAGACAGTAGAGACTTCACATCATAGGGAGTAATTAGAGGAACTGGGTCACCCAGATTAAAGAGGTGACCCCAGATGTCCTGGTCACTACCTCTCCCAGTGTCTTCAGGGCTATTCTGAAATGGTATGGGTGAGGCATAGGCAAGTCTGTGGGCCAGAGGGCAGGACCAGGACTCCCTATGTATATTTGTGTGACAATGAAGGAGGCTGGTATCTATGTCTGCACGCTTTTTCCTAGTCTCAATTTCTGGGAGAGAGATAGGTTATCTTAGAAGATATATTTTTAATTCATCTATTTGTTCATCCATTCACCCATCCACCCATCATCCATCCATTTGGCCAACCATCCATCATCCATCATGCATCATTCATCCATCATTCATTGATACATCATCCATTCATCTATCACTCATCCATCATCCATCCATCCACTCATCCATAATCCATTTATTCACCATCCATAATCCATCCAGTATCCATCATTCATTCATACATCATTCATACATCCATCATTGATACATCCATCATCTATCTTCCACCTTTCATTCATCCATCCATCATTCATTCATACATCATCCATCCATCCATCCATCCATCCATCCATCTCCATCCATCCATCATTAATACATCATCCACCCATGCAATATCCATCCATCCATCCATCATTCATTCATCCATAACCCACCCATCCATCCATTCAACCACCATCCATTCATCCATCCATCTAGCTGTCCTTCTGTTCATTTGTCCGTTCATCTATTTACCCACCCATCCATTCAATATTTATTGAGCCTTTATGCACTGGCCTAGGGACACAGTAATGAAAACATGCACCATTTCTACCCTTGCAAAGCTCATAGTCATAGTCAGGCTGGAGTAAAGACTAAGTAGACCATAACACTTAGAGGGATGAGTGTCAGGAGAATAAGTGCCCTCACTAGGGAGGCATGAAGGAGGGTGGAGAGACTGCTTGCTATGGAGGGATTTAGCTGTCAGATGGGAGGTTGAGCAAGCTGAGCTTGAAGTATGTCATCAGGAATGGACAGGTTGGCACAATGCCCCTGATCTCAGGCTATTATTGGTGGTACAGACCCTGAATCCTAGCCCTCAGAGGCAATCAGATCATCACTTCTAGGGAACTGGATGGGTTCTTAAATATCTTAGCTGGGATTTATAGAGAAAGGAAAGGCAGGGTGTGAACAAGGGTTCTGGAGTGCTCCATTCCTTCAACCAAAGCAACTTGAACTTTCTTCTGCATCAGGTATTGGGTGCCTGTGTGAGCTGTAGTTTGAGGACAGGGTTCCGTCCTTAAACCAGCTGGAGACCCTAATAATTTTTTCTAGTGATCTTCTATGGATTTGGCTTTCCCAGAACCTACTTTGCCTTCATTTTTTAATCCTTACCTGAGGATATGTGTTTTTTTCTTTTAAATTATTGATTTTAGAGCAAGAGTAATGGAGAAAGAGAGAAACATTGATGTAAGAGAAAAGAGAAACATCCATCAGCTACTTCCTGTAGGTGCCCCGACCAGGAATCAAACCCACAACCTTTTGGTGTACAGGAAAACACCCCAGGGCCTCCTTTGCCTTCTTGGGAAGATTTGGGGATAATAAGGATTGAAAGAGGATGTCACTTCAGGCTTCAGATGTGAGCATATGACTCAGGCCTGGCCAGTAAGAGAAGAGCATACCTGACCAAGGCAATGGGGGACATTCAGGTGTGGTTACATTACACAGGAAAGGCCATCAGCCCTAAGGTTCTGTTCAGTATCATCAAGGAGCCACTTCTTGATTTCCAGGGCTTGGAGCCACTTGGCTACAGGCTGGAAACTACTGTTGGACATTGTTTCCTGTAGGGGAGACCCAGCCTGAGAACTAAGCCACACAAATCAGGTGGTGCTTGACGATGTCAAGAGGCAGTTTTGGTGGCAGCTGGTGGGAGATGCTCACTGGTGAATTGGAATCCACCACCATTTACATGGGCTGATGTTCTCCACTTCTAATTTATTTTCCCCAAGCTTTTTGAGATATAATTGATAAATAAAATTGTAAGATATTTAAAGTGTACATTGTGATTTGATATATGTACTCATTTTTTAAAGGATTCCTCTCACTTATTTAATTAACACATCCATCACCTCACATATTTATCTTTGTGCGTGTGTGCACACGTGTGTGTGTGTGAACACTTAAGTTCTCCACTCTTTTAGTAAAATTTAATTAAACAACACAGTTCTACCCACTATACTCACCTCACTACACATTAGATCCTCAGAACTTATTTCTCTTATAGTTGAATGTTTGTATCTTTTTATCATCCTCTCCTTAATTCCCTCACCTCCCAACCCCTGGCAATCACCTTTCTACTGTCTAAGAGCTCGATTCTTTTTAAGGTTCCATATATATATCTAATGCACAAAATAAACTGATGAACTACATAGATCCAGAGACATAGAAGGATGGAACAGACTGATGAATCTCAGAGGGAAAAGGGGGAGGGTGAGTGGGTGGGGGGAGTGGGGAGTAGGTTGGGGAGAGATGCATACTAGAGGCCGAGTGCACAAAATTTGTGCATGGGGGGAAGGCCCCTCAGCCAGGCCTGTACTCTCTCCAATCCAGGACCCCTCAGGGGATGTCCTACTGCCAGTTTAGGCATGATCCCTATGGCCTGATGGCCCCCAACTGCCCTCCCCTGCTGACCTCAT
>NW_006293249.1:218253-242014 GCF_000327345.1 Myotis davidii | reverse complement strand
TCAGGCTGGCAGGGGAGGACAGTTGAGGGCAATAAGGTAGCAGGGGAGCAGTTAGGGGGAAATCAGGCTGGTAGGAAGAGGATGTTAGGGGCGATCAGGCAGGCAGAGGCAGTTAGGGGAGGTCAGGCAGGCAGGCAGGCAGGGGAACAGTTAGGAGCCAGCAGTCCCAGATTGTGAGAGGGACGTCCTAGTTTGGAGAGGGTGCAGGCTAGGTGCAGGCCAGGTGCAGACAATAGTGTGGTGAAGGGCTAGGGGGGCAGGTGGAAGGGGTCAATAGAATAAAAAGGCACATAAGTAATACTTTCAACAATAAGGATACCTTTAAAAAAAGAGTCCACATGTAAGTAATACCATGAAATATTTGTCATTCTCTGCCTGACTTATCTCAGCATAATGCCCTCAAGTTTCACCTTTGTTGTCCCAAATGACAGGATTTTCTTCTTTATCATGACTGAACAATATTCCAGTGTGTGTGTGTTTGTGTGTGTGTGTGTGTGTGTGTGACATTTTCTTTGTCCATTCATCCACTGATGCACGCTAGGTTGTTTTCAGGTCTTGGCTGTTGTAAATCATGCTTCTTTGAACATGAAGTGCAGGTATCTTTTCAATATCCTGTCTTCATTTCCTTTGGATATGTCCGCGGAAGTGGGATTACTGGATCATATGACAGCTTTATTTTTAATTTTTTTGAGGAACTTTTATACTGTTTCCAAGGTGGCTGCACCAATTTATAATCCCCCCAAACAGTGCACAAGAGTTCCCATTTTTCATTTTTTGAAGTTAGTGTGAGTTGGCTGTCCTTTGCACCTAAAATAATCCTGACCAATATATCCCCTGGCATTGTACCTGTAGCGAAAACTGAGACACAAAGAGGAAAAGCGACTTGCCCAAAGTCATTCAGTGACTGGTAACAGATAAGCCTCTTGGTCTCCAGCAGGCATTCTTTCTCCTGCAGCTTCCTTCATTCTGGTTAGAATGGCCTCCAGGAGAGCAAGCTGATAGGGGCCAGGAGGCCAGCATCAAGCAAGGTAAGGAACCTCTGAGCAGCAGGGGCCCATCTCTGCACTGGGGGCCCTAGGGGCAGTGGATGGAACTGGAGCAAGAGGAGGCATGCCCCACTATTGCTGAGGGCAAACATGGTCAGAATTCAACATGGGGGTGAAGGAATAGCTCTTCACAATTGCAGATCCCCAAATTCCACATTGGAAGTGTCTCATTACTTGAATTTCAGCTCATGCCTGAAATTGAAACTCTTTCATGGAGCCCAGAGTTTCTGGGGTCCCCTGGTATCCATGGTAGATGGAAAACAACTGGCATTTTTCATCTTTTTATGTTTTGGGGATTCCTTGACTGGTTTTGCTTGAAAATAAAAACGAAAATTCAACCACTAGAAATAGCTTGAAATACACTGGACTCATGCCTGCAGCCATTTTACAGATAGGAAAACTGAGGCTTTAAGCAGAGCTAGAAGTCTGTCAAGGGCCTTCAGGAAGCTGGTGCTAGCCCTGGAACTCTGGTTTCCTGAAACTTCCCATGGCTGTGGCGCACAGGCTTGCTTGTGTGACCATGACCAGGCTTGTGCCCTCTCTGAGCCCCCATGGGATAAGGTGCTCTCCAGCTTCATGTTCTGCATCCCCAGCCATCCCCTGGGCTTTCCCATCCTTGGGGCCTCCTTCATTAAAATGAGAAGTAGTTTCTGTCTTTACATAGAGGACGGGTGAATCAGAGGGGTTGATCAGCGAACGGACTGATGTAATTCCCCAGCCAGCATCGTCATGCCTTTGTGCCTTGAATGGAATTCTTCTTCTGTGTGTGCCTTTCAGGAAATAAAAAAAGAAACATGGGGTAAAGAATCTAGAGAGATGGATTGACCCTGATAATATCAAAGAGTTAATTTCTGAGCTCATTCCTGAGCTGTCAGGGCTCTGGAAACCTCTCTGGAAGCCATAAATAACACATTTTAATAAGAGACTTTGATTCCTCTCTGGGGGCTGAAACTGTATCGTGATTCCCGTGGCAACTTGTCAGGGCGCCAGTGTGGGGTTTCTCTGGCACTGAGTAAGAGATTACACATTTGGGCATGTCCAGGTCTTCATGGTCCACTGGAAAGCCACCCTGCTGAAATGCCTTTGACACAAGGAAATGGACTTTTAGTGGAGAACAGTTATTCCACTTCTCAAGTTCATTGTTTACCAATTTCACCCTGAATTTGGTTGAAAGTAATTATTAGTTATTTTCTCCATTTTCCTGACTTTACAGAAGCGAGCATGACTCAAAGATGATTCCAGTCGCCCATTTCACCAGGAACCATACCTAAGACTATTGTGAGGAATGGAATTTCAGTATCTTGGGGAATGAAAAACCCTGCCTTATACAACCTTCCGGGTTGAGTTCTGTGCAGATCAGGTTCAATCTGAAATATATTTCCAAAGACCCCGGCTTTAGTCTTTGAATTTGCTGTGTGATCTTGGATAAACCACTTACTGTCTCTAGGCCATGTCTCCTCCTCTGTGGAATAATAACCAATGACTCTGTGATTTGAGGTTCTTGAAGTCTGGAGAAAAGCTGCCATCTCCTATAAAATGAGGATAATGACACTCACTTCCCTGCAAGAGGCACTTGGTTCCTTTTCAAGGAAGTGAAGACAAGTCAGGGACAAGATAGACAAAGAGCATATGGCATCTCCGAGCATTGCAGGGCCTCATCCTGGCACCTGTGGCTTCTTTAGAAAGAATGAAAGAGAAAAATATAGATAACCATGGCAGATACTGTCTGTTGCCTAACCAATATCCACCTACCCTTTTCTAGGCAGTAGGACTCCAATTTTCCCCAGAGCAGCACCAACAACCAGGTTCCCTTGGCACTAGGAGTGCCCATGGGATATAGTCCCAGCCAATGAGTTCTAAGCAGAAGTTTCTGGGAGGAGATTTTGGGAAACTCTTTTTGCTGCTTGTGTTCTAGCAATTCTTTTTTCTTTCTACCTGGTATGTGGATGTGATGCTGGATCTCTGAGGCTACTTTTTGTGGATGAGGACAAGGGTCACACCTGAAGGAAGGTAGAACGGGGTGAGGTGGAGCCCACGTCCTTGAGCATAGTGGGGTGTAGCTGCCTAGGCTGGTCTGTATATCTCCTGACTTGTAGTTATAAGAGATAAAAACAAACCACTATCATTTTAAGCCACTGTTATTTCAAGTTTCTTTGAAGTACAGCCTCACAAGCAACAACAAACAAAAACTTCAGGGCCAAGGCAAAATGAAAATCTAACTAGTGACCAAATCTGGGAAGAAAGTAAGGATGCAGCTTCTTGGGCCATAAAATTCTACACTATTTTCAAGGTTGACCTTCAAATTTGGCTCTGAGCTTCCCAGCAGCCAAATAAAGGAGGAAAAACCAACATTGACTTGATTTTCATTATTTCTAGAGAGGGAGTGTTGAAAAGAAGACTCAGTCTTTCCTGGTATTAGTTGTGGCTACATCACAGTGTTTCCCCAGTGCCTGGACCCAGGGCCTGGCATAGAGTAGGTGCCTGATAAATGTTTGTCAGATGTAATTTATTAACTCTCCTGCTTATGTGAAATATAACTAACCCCTTTAAACCATTCTTGAATGAACCAAATTAATTTGGAGTTGTGTCATTGTGTGTGTTTTATATTCTTTGCTGTTACAGGGACCACTTTCAGATACAGGTTAACAAAATGGATCTCCTTCTACACCCCACCCCTAGTTCCTCCTCCAAAGGCTCTGTGGGCACAGCTCTCCAAGTCTCTGTGTCCTTGTCCCTCCTTCCTCCACTGGCCAGCCTCTGTTAGCTTTCTCTTCTCCTGTATCTTGAATGCCTTTCTCCTGGCTCCTTCCAGCAGCACCTATACTTGCTCAAACTACATCCACCTGAAAAATAAAGCCCGTCCTCTCCCCTGTCTCTTGCTTCTGCTCTCTCTTCACAGCCAAACCTCCTAAATCAATTATCTACACCTTCCCCTCCACTTCCTCACTTTCCACTTTCAGGATCTATTGCCAAACTCAGAAAGAACTACTTGTAGTCTTTATCATACTTAATCTTCATTTATTTATTAACTCCATAAATTTTTATTGACCTTACTACAGGTCAGGCACTCGTCTGAACATTGAGGATATAATAGTGAACAGAACAGACAAAATTTCTGTCCCCGTGGAGCTGATTCAAGCTGGGAAACACACCGGTACTTGCAGCGTGTGCACCTGGAGAGTACTGCATGTACAAGCTAAGGGAATGTAAAGGTGGCCTGGGAAGACTTCGTCAAAAAAGGTGAGGGAACAAGCCCCTCACAGGTCTTGAAGAAGCATGTTCTAGGTCATGGGCAGAGCAAGTGCAAAATGTAAAAATGGAAATATGATTGGCTTCTTCAAGGAACAGCAAAGAGGCCAGAGTGGCTGAAACACAGGAGGGAGAGAATAGTCAAAGATGAGGTTGAGAAAGTGGGGTGGACTCTTTAGGGCAACAAACATGGTTATGAGAATATTGATTTTTTTCTCCCTCCAAGGGAGATGGGAGCTATGGAGGCCTGTAGAGCAGAGGAGGGCATGACCTGGCTTAGGTTTCATCATGTGCCCTCTGGCGGCTGAGGGGAGAATGGACTTCAGGGAGCTAGGGAGGAAGCTGGTGGGAGGCTGCTGCAATAAAGCAGCTGAGTGGGCTCAGGTGAGATGGTGGTGAGCGGAGATCTGGATGTATTATGAAAGCAGGATCACCGGTCTGGCTGTCTGAGAAGCATTCAGCCCAGTTGCCCATTCCTCCTCTTGGAATCCTCTTTGCATTTATCTTCTGCCTTTTCTCTGACCTCTTTTCCCGCTCACTTGCTTTCCTTCAGATCTCAGGTGTTCCCCCCTCTCCCTGCCCTGTTCTCAGTTCTCTGCCCACTGCATTCTCAGCTCCCCCTCCCACATCACCTCAGTCCTCTTTGTCAACACCTACATGCTCCTCTTCTGCCCCTCCTCTCAAGACTCTCCCCTCCCCTGCTCCTCCCCTCCTGGGCTCCACTTGTCTCTCCCTGGCCTCCCTGCCTCCAGGCTCTCCCATCAATCTGCCCCCTACCCACAGTTCACCCTATAACTTGAAACTGGTCCTGAAAAAGCTTCAATGTTCCTCACCCCCCAAGCAGGTGGAGGGCCCAGCAAACTCTACCCCGTGGCACTTAGGGCTGACCCTCTCCCAACTCTGCTCTCAGCCACAGCCCACATGCTATCCCCCCTTCCCAGGATGTGGTGCCTCTCTCCTCGGCCTCTGCACCCTTGCCCACCTGGAAAAATCTGACTCACCTTTGAGTGAGAATCACTCAGGATGTTTTGCTGTAAGAAACCCATCCCTTAAAGACACTTATTTTTACTTTACAGAAGTCTGGAGGTGAGGGGCAGTGTACGTTGAGGGGCTCAATTCGCCCGTCTTCCCCAGTGGCCTCCTCAGAGTGTTCATTTTCCATCCAGAGTTGTGCTTTCTGGTCTCAAAGTGGCTGCTGAAGCACCAGGCACAGCAGTGCCAAAGCAGGAGTGGGGAGCGGGGGACAGAGGAACTGTCTCCTCATGATTTGTCTCTTATCAGGGAGGAAATATTTTCCAAGAAGCCCCCAGCAGACTTGCCCTGTGATTGGTCATGGTCACCCCTTGACCAACCACAGGCAAATGGTTGTGAGAATGTCATGACTAACATGGGACAATCACCATGCAGTCTTTGGGATTGCGCATTTGAGCCCCAGTGAAATGGGAGGATTCTGTTAATAATCAGAAAGAAGAAAGAAATGACTGTGGTGTAGACAACTAACCAAATCTGTGTGTGAGGTGTGCTCTATTGCCCCTCCTCTGAGACATCTCCCCCACCCCTTCTCTGGAATAGCAGAGCCTGAACCCCAGACCATGTTCCAGTCACTACTGGCTATGGATCCAGCATTTCCCAGTCCTTATCTCATGTATTCATCCCTATCATCTCTTTTTCACAGAGGAGGAAACTGAGGCTCAGAGCTGGAAAGGACACTGAAGATCAGAGGGGAACAGACTGGCCTGAGATCTCCCATTGAATTCTCCCCTGAGGTAGGCTGGTTAGGACTGTGCTGTGATGGAGACAGTAGATGTCTGCACTGGCACATGGTTGCTGAGCCCCTGAACTGTGGCCAGTGGACCTGAGCACTGAGCTTTTCACTTACGCAGCCACATGTGGTTAAAAGCTGCTGTACAGGATGGGGCAGTGAGAGAACCAGGACTAGCACCTACAGGTCTCTTGCTGCAGACAGGAGCTGAATGGGCAGCATGCAGATAAAAGGCCTCCAATTTGTGAACCGACATTGCCACATCCTGGCCATTACTGGTGGGGAAGGGGGGCCACAGTTGAAAATTTGTCACTAGAAATGCAATTATAAATATGTCACTAAAAAGGACTTGGCAGGGTGAAGAAATCATTCATCAATTCCAATAAGTTTCTGGAAATTATTCACCCTAAGAAGAATGAGAAACAATGCCCTAGCAATTTGTTCTGCTTGGAAGCATTTGCCCATGGAGTGGCAGGTGGTGGGCTCCAGCCTTCCACCCAAGACAAACTGATCCGTCAAGGCCTGGGCTCTAGGAGTTGGAGTGGGTGGAGGTCTAGGGACACTATCCAGGCAGTCTTTCATATTACTGCAAGGGAAACTGAGGCCCAGACAGGGACATGCTAGTGATAGACTGTCTGAGGGCTGGGCACCTGCCAGCGCCCTCATTGTGGGCTCCTCAGCATCCATGTCCAGCTCCTCCCCACTAAGCAGGGGTTGTGAAGTGTTGGAGGTGATTGTCTCCACCTGAGCTCCAGCATGAACATGGGTTGGCTCAAACCTCTAGGCACAGTCCCATCCCTTTATCATAGTGATTGCCTAAACACACTAGTACATGGAGACAAGCCACCTTGAGGGCAAAGCCAACATCCAAAGAACCATAGACAAGAAAGAGTCACAGAGGAACAGCTAGGGCCTGGATTAAACCATGCCTGAAGTCATCATGCAGTTTCTAAAATTCTTGAAAATTTTGGAATTTTGTTACGTGATCTAATCAATTTCACTAATAGTTAAAAATTTCACTTATAGTTAAAAATTTTGGTATTCTGTTACTTGCCATCAAAAGCACCCTTCCTTATGCCAGATCTTAAGTCTATCTTCTACTCCACAAACTCCCCTGCAGTGGAGGCAGTGACTGCCGAATGCAGACGAAGAGATCCAGAAGGGACAGGGCTTCTGCTGGGCCCCTCAGTTCATCAGGCAGCAGAGCTGAGACACAACAACTTGCTAACCTCATTATTTCACTATGTCTGTGAGTGAGAGGTCGGTGACCTAATTTATAGAAAAACCAAGACTTGGAGATGGAAAGACACCTCCTTGTAATTGAACTGCAGGAGACCTGGGACTACATACAGTCATTCTGAGTCCCACTTTAGAGATGTTATTTGAAGAGCTCTGGCAACCACTTTATTTTCTTCATGAGAGTGCTCTAACCCATCTGAGTGGCTGTTTTGTTACTCTGTGTTCCTTCTCTCATCTTAAAGCACTTATATCTAAAGAGCTGGATAGATGCCTTTCAGGTGGAGATAACCTTCTGTATCCATGACTGTCATGTAAAAAACCACCCCGAGAATTTTGTGACTTAAAACACCATTTATTATTGCTCACAGTCTATGGTCAGCTGGTGGTCTTCACGGAGGCCAGGCCTCAAGTCCCAGTGACTTGAGCAAACAAAGATTTGTTGAAGAGACAGTGGGAGCTAACAACACCATGGAGTTGGGAGGACCCAGTTTGGAAAGTAGGCAGCGTATCCAGGCAAGCTGAGGATGCACAGATTCTGCTCTGCAGTGACACCACCTCCAAGGGAGCTTCTCTGAAGTGCTCATGTCTGTGGGCATCAAGGGACACACTGGACTGCTTTCTGTTATACCATCTGTAGTGGTGAAATCCTGAAGACACTTGCACCTGTATCAGTTAGCTATTGCTGCATAACAAAACAACTGAAACTCAGTTGCTTAAAACATAAGCTTGTTATTGCTCTCTTGAATCTATGACTTCAATGGACAGTTATGAAGTATTCACATTTTGGAATAAACATATAGCTGTTAAAATGAATGAACTTGAGCTACAACTGTCAACATCAACAAATATGATATTGAGACAGGAATGCAAGATACAAAAATAATACAACTAATACATTTGTATAAAATGTAAAACAGTGTTTATAAAAAGAGGGATGATCTGGAGGGCTCTCTGGAGAACTGTCAGAGACCATGTGGTTACCTCCTGACAACTTGCCTCCCAATATCTTCCTCAGCCTTCTTAAAACTGTAGGTGTCTCTCTCAAGACATGGGAGGGAAGGTGGGAGGGTGAAGGAAGAAGGGAAAAAGGCTTTTGAGTTCAGACATTCTACCTCTGTATTTTGAGTGACATTTTTCTTACTGAGTGTCTGTTGTATGTAACACTGCAGCTAGCTAATTTATGTACAAAGGAGACAAGAACTCTCAACCTCTTATCAAAAATTTCAAAATACACCTTTCACTCCGCTGGGAGCAGGCACAGTAAGAGGGACACACAGATTTGGGTGGGCACATCAAGGCTAGAATCTCCTATACCCTGGAGACCCTTGGAGTTTTGCCTGGTGTCCAGACCTCTCTCCTGAACTCTAGACTTCTCATTCTCATTGGGATGTGCCACCAATGCCCCAGACCCAGCACACCCAGACTGAACCCACATCTTCCTGTGCGAGGGAGGAAGGGAGGTAGGGAGGGTGTGGTGGTGGGGCCTTCAGCACACACAGCTGCTTCTGATGCTTCTGGGAATGCTGTCCCCTTCTGGGCTGTAGGGGCTAGGCCTTGGGCAGGCTAAGGCCACATAGCATAGTCTTCCACCCCCATGCCATCCTGGGGCTGGTTGAGGATGGACACAGAACCTGGCTGGCCAAGGCTGGAGCAGGGCATGCATATGAGTTACAGAGGGCCTGCTGGGCACCTGTGTGCATGTGTTTATGGAAGCATGTCAGTGGGGCAAAACAGGGGCAGGAGATCAGGAAGGAGGCTACTGTGTGGTCTAGGTAAAAGTGATAGTGGCTTGTATCTGGCTGGTTGCCATGGCAACTGAGAGCCAGGGATGGATTGTAGAGAGATGGAGGAGAGAGAACCATGAGGGCTTGGCAGTGCATGGATGTAAAGTTGACAGGGTGGGCAGGTTGGGATGGCTTCCAGGATTTGGTTGACTTGTAGCTGAGCAGGCAAGGGTCCTAGAGGGAGTAGGGCCTCCCTCATACCATCCTCTTGGTTGGCCAGCTGTGTCCAGCCATGCGGACCAGGGCAGCAGGCAGCAAGTTGTTGCCACAGACTTGTAGGAGGGCTGCGCTCAGGTGCAGAGGCCTATCCAGGGCCATGCTGTCGGCCCAGAGTGTGAGTGGTAAGTGCCACTCTCTGCAGACTCACCCGACCAGGTCCCAGGGACCCCTGGGTGTCTGAAGCCAGGCTTTGCCTCTCCTGTGGGACCTCCTCTGGGATCCACATCCAGGAGATGAGCTCAAGCACTATTCCTGCCCAGTGATGTCACCAGACCCAGGGCTGGAGCACACAACCTACCTGCCTTTCACATTCTCATATGCCAGGAGCTCCAAACCTCCCACACTAGACTTGACCCTTTGACACATCCTGTACTTATCGTCTTGCCCTGCTGGCCCTGTACACAATGCCCATTACACACTCACACCGCCATTGCCCACACCCACGTCTGCACAGGCACTACTGCACAAACACTCTCATCCACGTCTGACTGATGGCCACCCTAGGGTCACATACCTCTGCCCCCGATCCATTTGTACAAAGTCCACAGCCCTGAGTGCAAATTATGTGGACCCTCATTCCAGATTTCATACTGACCTATAAACTCGTAGGTCCCCTGTGACTAACTCTGAGACAATGAGAGTCACCTGAGGAGACTGTGCTGTCCCTAACCTCTGCAGAGTTGTGTTGGGATGCAGGAGAAGGAGGCCTGTGACCCAGAGTTTGGGGCTAGCCCTCAGGGGTGAAGATGGGAGAGACACTGAGAAGCCAACCTCACTCATGAAAAGGAGAGCTTTATCCAGGTCAAAGCTGGTTTGGTGGAGTGAGCTCACCATCCCAGGAGTGCAAGCATGGACTAACTTCTCCCAGTGGAGAAGGTATAGGGGGGCCTCAGCCCAGAGACCCTGGAAACTGGACCTGGGGTGGGGCTGGGGGAAGGTGGGTGGGATGGAGGAGCTGGGCCAGGCCACGAGCTTAGAGATGCTGAAGGGGCCATCTGGGGAAGGGAAGGGCTGGAGGGACAGGCAAGGCTGGGGCCAGCAGTCCTGGAGGGTGAGGGCTGTCTGCTGGGGCCACCATAACTCAGCCTGGGCAGACAGTTTCCTTTCTCCTGCCGGCTTTGGAGGGGCGGGACCCATTCTTTGAACTTCAAAGGGATCAGTGAGTATAGCCCTGAAGCCCAGGTAGTGGTGTGACAGCCCACTGAGTCCAGAGACTTGTCCCCGTCAGTCACAGGTGCCAGGTCCTGTGTTTGCCAGCCACTCACACCGTCTTGCCACACCTTGCCTCCTGGTTTATAGAATGTGGTCACAGCCGCATAGGCCTGAGCTCCTGCAGTCGCTGCAGAGGCCAAAGGCTAGGCCCCCAGGGCTGCTCCGGCTCCTGAGTCCTGTAAGCTCAATTCAGGATGGAGCGGAGACATGTAGTTTCTCATACCTTTAGGAATTAAAAAAAATCTATCATACCTTTATCATCTTCAGACAGACAGAGGGAGAGAGAGGCATTCTTATTCTTTCTTTCCCCGTTGCACAGGTGGGAAATGGAGGGCAGAGACATTAGGTCTGCCTCCAGGCCACACAGAGAGGCCTCTGGCCCATCCAGTCTGTCCTCAGAGCTCATGGCATGTGTGCCTGGGGTTAGGAGTGGAGCAGTATTAGTTTTGGAGATTTTGATTCTTTCACAGAAGGATCACTGGCCTGGGCTCCACCATTGTGCCCTGAGTAGCCACAGCTGTCCTCTGGTCCCTGGGCCTGTTTCCTCAGCTATAAGAAGAGCTCTGACACTCTCAATGGAGAAGAATCCCAAGCTCCGTAGGCGGGACTGACCCGCAGGTGGGCTTTCTTGGTTAAAAAATAAGAGGTTCCCATAAGAATCTGGGTTTCACCTTGTCTTGAGGAATCAGAATCCTTGGTCATACTGATGTTCCCAGCTGCTGACCGCTGTCTGAGGCTGGAGCTGTTCCCTGTTAGGTGGAGGACACATCTCTGGTCCCCAGACCCCTTCAGCCAGTGCCTTCACTACCATGCTCTGCCTGCCCCAGAAACTCCTGCGTTTGAGACCCCTACCTTGTGTGAACAGCCTTGCTTTGAAACCCCTGCCCTGTTCTTATCTGCAGTGTACATCAGGCAAGTCACTTAGCCTCTCTGAACCTCAGCATGCGGCATCTGCAGGGGGCTCAGCAGAGACCTTCCTGGCATTCTGTGTATGCTGAGCAGACCTCGTACTGAGTACAGCTGAGTTTGATGGGGACAGTAAGAGAGCTCAGGGCCTTGCCCTCAAAGCGTATACCGGAGATGAGCCAAAACACAGGAAATGACTAATGGGAGGCAGTAGACCGTGAAACCAGAAGGACCTGAGGTTGCATCCTGATCCTGACACTTCCTAGCTGTGTGTCCTTGGGAAAGTTACTGAACTTCTCTGGCCTCCATTTCTGTGGATTATTCAGCCCTTGAAGCCTCATGATAGATAGGGTGGTTGCAGGGATGTAAGTGAGTTAATGTGGGGAAGTGCTTGGCATGCAGCTGGTGCTGGATGAGTGTCAGGGAACATAGGGGCCAAAGGGGCACCAGTGAGGGAGGACCGGGCACTGAGATGGCTTTGGAGCCTGGAAAGTTGAAGAGGATGTGCACAGAAGGCTCTGCAGATGAAGGGGGACAGAAGTATGGGAATGAGGGAGAAGAGCTTGGTCAGACTACAGCTAGTCTGGGAGCGGGTAAGGGAGGTGACTGAGGGTTGAGGAAGTGGACTGAGGGGCTCAGACCCAACCAGACAATGGGGAGCCAGGGACTTCTTAAGCAAGGTCTCTCTCTGAAGTCATTTGTGCTGCAAAAGAATGCACTTAATGGCCCTCCTTTTGGGGTTGATAAAAATACTATTCTCATACTTACCTGCAGGGAGATACCATGATCTGGAAGGTGGTTTGCCCAGGGCGAGGCTCACCTCTTGCACTCCTGGTGTGCTGAACCCTGCAGTTTCCCCAAACGTGGGAAACTTGATGACATAACTCATGGTAGTAGGGGACTGGGTTCACCCTTTCCCCTAGAAAAAATATTATTCTCAAAAATATTACTTTGGGGCCATGAGGACAGCGGTGTCCCCTTGTCCCCCCTGGATGTCAGGTGCCAGGCTGAAATGAGCCAGGCTTGGGTTTCAGGTGACAAGGGGCAGAGCCCAGCTCCACCCCTGTATGCTCCTAGCAGAATTCCTTGCACCACTTGAGCCTCAGTGTCCTCATCCATTAAACTCAGGGGTGAACCATCTGAAACTTCAAAGTTTCCTTTCAGTGTAGGTTGTTCTGGTTTCTCACTTTCAATGGTGGATGTGTTGTTGTGGGAGGAGTTGCCCTGACCCCTGTCTGGTGAGCTTGAACTGCTACTTATTTGTGTGGCTAGTTGGGAGGCAGAGGAAAGGGGCCCCCATCCCCCAAGCTGTCTTTTGATGCTGCCATGGTACAGAAATGCACAAAGACAGAATGTTTGTTGAGCGTTTACAACTGGGCCTCATCTGGGCCCCACAGAGCAGACACCTCAGGCAGAAATGCGTGCCCTGTGCCCCGTGCAGCCCCGCGGCAACAGCAGCCTCCTCAGCTTGCCCGGAGACAGGAGCCGGTGTATCTGAGGCAGAGCCTTGGTTGGGAGTGTGTGCTGTCTTTTAGGAATGATTTGAGGGCCATAAATCTTCAGTAGCGAAGCAATCGTCAGAGTTTTCATAATGCTGAAGAGTTTAGACTTGTCTTGAGGGGTAACAATTTCACGCAAGTACTGCACCAGCTCCAACTATTTGTTATTATAGAGGTGGATTTTTTTCTCCTTAAGGTGGAATCCTCCTCAAATTTCATGCTTTGCTTTAACTTGTTTTATTTCACCTGGAACACGAATAAAAATAGCCCATGAGTTGTATACATGGTGGAGGAAGGAAGGAGGGCAGAGTGTTCGCTGAGTGTTTGCTACCTGCTGGGCCTGGATCTGGGCCCACAGGGCAAACCTGAAGGCCAGCTCCGGTGCTGAGCCAGGCGATGCTCTGGGAAATCCTTGTGACAGACAGAGAAATTCTGTCTCAGGGATCTGGCAGCCTGCCGAGGTCTCACAGGTGGGCATTTGGAAGCCAAGCGTCAGACTCAGGGCTGTGTGACTTGAAAGTTCATTTTGGGGGAGAAGCCCATTTGGGGCAAATTCTCGAATCCCTATTCAGAGCTCTGCAGTCTGAAGCTTATCTCCAGTGGCCAAGATAATGCTCTCTGCAGCTGCATGCCAACTCTGAGTGTGAACAGGATTCTAGGAGTGACTGTTTAGCATAGTTGATTCAGGGCCTCCTTGAGTCTCCACAAGCCCCTTGGAAGCCCTGTTTCCATGCCAACCATTGCTGTGCCACTCATGGGCATTTTTATAGACTCCCTACACCAGGCCCTGAAAGGATGCCAGAGGGAATTATTCCTGCTTAGAAGCAGTCATTTGCATTCCATTTGCATATCCAGCAATTTTTCTAGGTTCTCCCAAAATGGGGGCCAGCTAACACAGTGAGTGGTTGTCTCTAGGGCCTGGCTTAGCTGAATAAAAGAGTCTCAAAATTGTACTGTATGGTGATGGAGGGGCTGAGGCCGCTGAGCCTGAAGAAGGACAGGCTCCTGGGCCCCATCACTGTGCCCCAGTCCCTGCAGGCTGTTCCCAGGCAGAGGCAGCAGGTGGATCTGAGGGTCCAGACACAAAGCTGGGTTAAATGAGGAGGGGGAGCCCAGGAAGACAGAGTCAACCAGAATGTTCTGTGAGCAGGGATGTAGAGAAAGAGTCCGTTGTTTTTTGAGAATGCTTCACCTGTATTAGCACCATTTGGTGTTTTATATACTTTTCTCACATTCTCCTATAAGTGAGCTGTGGTTCTGCTAGTCTACAGGTGGAAAAGGTGAAGTCACTTCCTTGTCCAACTGGAGATGATGGTTGAATGCTGGGAGAGAAGCAGGATGGGTGACCAAAAGAGGAACACAGAGGGCATTTCAGGATGGGGACAAAGGTGTGGAGGGAGGTATATTAGTCAGCTAAGGCTGCATAACAAAGTACCACAGGATAGGTGGCTTAAACAACAGACATTTTTCTCATAGCTCCAGAGGCTGGAAGTCTGAGATCTAAATATCAGCAGGGTTAGTTACTTTGAAGCCCCTCTCCTCAGCATGTAGACAGCTGTCTTCCTTGTGTTTTCCCTTGATGTATATCTACTAGTATATCCTAATCTCTTCTTATAGTGACACCAGTCAGATTGGATGAGGCCCACTCTGATGGCCTCATTTTAACTTCATGGCCTCTTTAAAGAGCCTGTCTCCAAGTAAAATCACATTATGGGGTCCTAGAGGTTAGTTATCAACATTTGAATTTGGGGGAACAAACTCACCCCAAAATAGTGGGTATGTGTGTGTCAGAGGGAACATGGAGGGGGAGATGAAGAAGTAAGGGTGAACAGGAGAGAGCCTGTTTCTAGAAGCCTCAAATGCTAAGGTGAGGGACAGGTCCTGCACAGCAGTGTGATAAACTCCTTCCATAGTCTCCAAGCAGGGAGCTTAGGGCTCAAAGGACATTGGAGTCAGGTGGTGCCAGTTTGACTGGGTCAGGGCCATCTGGAGG
Source organism: Myotis davidii (assembly GCF_000327345.1). Classification (NCBI taxonomy): domain Eukaryota; kingdom Metazoa; phylum Chordata; class Mammalia; order Chiroptera; family Vespertilionidae; genus Myotis; species Myotis davidii. Next base: position 227,105 of record NW_006293249.1, on the reverse strand, counting down.
GATGCACGTCTCTTTCAATAGCAGCTCATGGCTCAAGAGTGAGGTCCCCTTTGTGTGGGCTGGTTTTCTGGGAGCTGATGGATCTTCCGTCCAGGGAAAGTCATGTGGTCTCATTGCCTAGTTTCCCCACAAAAGCAGAGCCTGAGGCTTGGGACCTGGTAGTTTACTTTGGGGTATGATCCCAGGGACCAGGAGTGGAAGATGGGTGAGAAAGGCAGGAAAGAAGGAAAGCCAGTCCAAAGGGGTGTTTATAAACCAACTAGAGGCCCAGTGCACAAAATTTGTGCATGGGTGCAGTCCCTAGGCCTGGCCGGCGATTGAAGTGCAAGTGTCTGGCATGGAAGGGCAGGTCCCAGCTGACTTCTGGGTCCTGGGCAGCACCTGGGCCCCTGGCCCCCCGCATGCCCCTCTCCACCTGAGTTACGGTGCCTGAGTCCTCACACAGAGATGCAGTAAGTGCAGGCAGATGCCGCAGGCCGGGTGCAGCGTAGGCCTCTGGGCTGCCCAGCGGCACCGCACAGAAGATGGGTGGGTAGTGTGCTCTCTCCTGGCCAGCCTCACAGACAGGCTCCTGCACGAACCCACCAGGAGCCCAACTGGTCCCTGTGGTCCCAGTGGCTGTGGCCCGGCTCACCTGGAAGATGCCGCATGGGTGCAGGTCAGGCTCCTCGCGGGTGCCCGGCAGCTGAGGGTGGGTGGAGGGGGTTTCCCCAGCACATGAGCCAAGGCGCCCTGGGAGTGAGAGTGAGCTTGGTGGACACCCAGCATTCTCACTGCACCTCTATCCCTGTCACCTCCTCTCCCTGCTGAGGTAACTGGCGAGAGACAGCATGTTACTGATGCCCACCATGTTCCACACCACCCCCTGATGGTCAGCACATGTCATAGCAAGCGGTCAAACGACAGCCAGAGGGGACAATTTGCATATTAGGCTTTTATTATATAGGATTCCTGGTGTGGGCAACTGGGTCCAGTCTTGCTGGGGACTCTCTGAAGAGTATCCCTGAGGAATAGAAGTTCCTATGGAGTGGAGTGACACTCCCTGTACTTCCAGGGGGTTAGCTGTGTCCCCTGTTGTGACTTCAGGAAAGTCCACAAGAAATAACTGGTGTCAGCATGTGGCTCTGGTCACACCTACTATGCACAGCTGGTTGTCCCAACCCCAACTGTAGTGAAAATGTAGCCCAGAGCATGTGAGGTGGGGGACAAGAGGTACCTAATACACCTTCCAAGCTGGCAAGAAGTATAAACAATGAAACCACTTGCTTTTGGGCTGGAGTCCCTGCTGCCATGCAGGTCTTTGACAGACCCTGACCAGTGTGCCCCCTGTGCCAGGCTCCCTGCAGTGTGCTGCTGGGCACAGGAAGGTGATGAGAGCTCTGGAAAACAATTCAGGGGACAGTTGGCATCCCTAGTGAGAAACGTTGGGAAGAGGCCTATGGGGCAGGGATGGAGCAGAACTTGCCATTTCTGCCCAGGCAGAGGGAGGTACCATGAAGGTGGCATGGGTTAGAACCCCAAGGATATGTGGGTGTGTCCCAGGCAGAAGACATGTATCAGGCCTACGGAGCATGGACAGAGGCACCTGAGGGCACCCTTGACACCCCACATTGGCAATCTGGCATGCTCCCAGACTTCATGGGTGTGCTCATAGGTAGATCTCTCAGGCTGGTGTGCACATAATGCCACAAGGCCATGGGCAAAAGTGATTCATGCCACTTCCAGGTCTGGTCAAGAAGATGCCTCCTCCTCCACATGGGCTGTTTCCACTCACTGGCTGGATGATGCTAGGACAACCTCTGGGTCACACAGTGAAGATGCTGGTGCACAAGATGGAAAAAATCCGCATCTCCAGGTGACTGCGTGAGCCAAGCCCCTTGAACTGTGACAAGAATCTATACTAATAACAGGGTAATATGCTAATTAGACCAGATCAACCAGACATCTTCCGGTTGTCCAGTACTCCTTCTGGACAAAGCCATGGTGGCAGGGGCCGAGGCAGAGGTGGTTAGGGGCGATCAGGCCAGTAGGCAGAGGAGTTAGGGGTGATCATGCAGACAGGCAGAGTGGTTAGGAGCAATCAGGCAGGCAGGCAGGTGAGCAGTTAGGAGCCAGCGGTCCTGGATTTCAAGAGGGATGTCTAACTGCCAGTTTCGGTCCTATTCCGAGGGGTCCCAGATTGGAGAGGGTGCAGGCCAGACTGAGGAGATACCCCTTCCCCCATGCACGAATTTCATGTACTGGGCCTCTAGTGAGAAATATGCCTTTATAGAGATGAGCTGCTTGGGGTTGTTTGTTATAGCTGTCAGCCTTCTCTCACTGGTACTGAAATTCACTGTTTGAAGTGCAGTGTTACCATAAAAGCCTAAAATAGGTAGCATTGGCTTAGCTGTTGAGTGACAGACTGCGTGGAAACAGATATCAGTCTTTGGAATGTGGCAGTCCACGTAATGCAGTGGCAAAGTATTGGGAGAACTGCTGCCTGGGGTACTAACTCAGAAGGCAGAGCACATGACCCAGAGCCCATGGCTTTCAGGAGGGGTTGGGAAGGACGAGCGGATCAGCATGTCGTGGACATCGCTGGCTGCACGTGGTTGGTGCTACAGGAAGGTGATGTGCTCAGGAGAGTCCCAGCTAGTTTAAAGTAGAAACGAAGGGGAACAAAGAGAGGGTGGTTTTCATGGTTGGAAAACCCAACCATTTCTGGATCTGAAACTGTAGGATATAAGATTGAGAAAAACCTCAGGCTATCTGAAGAGTAGATGAAGGATGTGATATTTCCACTAAATTTCATAGCCTCAAGATTATCATGATTAAATGGAGAAGAGTCAGGGAGTTAAGGAACTAGGAAAAAAACAAATGGGGATTGACGGTTAAGTCTAGGTTATAATTATTGGTACGTGGAATTGACTAGAAGCAAATAGGTCAGAAACTCAGTTTGGAGGAAATTAGTGCTAAAGAAACAATGATCCTGGACTAAAAAGAGTCTGTGACTGAAGCTTAAAATAGCCGTGGGGCCCCAACTCTCCACGAACAGAAAGCAGGCTCTGAAAACTGCAGTGGCCAATGGGGCACGGAACCCAGGAAGGGGTGCAGAAGGTGCAGGGCTCCTGAAGGAAGGGTCTGGGTGGAGAAATCTCCCAGGAGAAGGTTCCCAGGTGGGTATACCTTGAATGCCCACCTGCTGCTAGTGCTGCTGCCACATTCACGAGACGGCCTCGGGGATGCCTCCCTGCTCACCCCCAGGCCCCATTAGAGTTGTCCCACCTCCCCAATGAGGGCTGCAGGGGGCACTGGATTTGAAGACAGCTTTGCTGAGCCCTCCCATTCCTCAGAGGATGAAGTGGTGGATCTAGGAACCACAGTGAGGGTGGCAATAAGGTGAATGGTCACATGCCCACTGTGGTTTTAATTCTAGGTTTGAGCCCTACTCCCTGTCCTTCATACAATTTAGCACCATCCTGGGAGCCCACCTGACTGACCCTCCTCTCTATAGAACAGAATTGTCAACCCAGGTCCCTGCCATATTTACATTAAGTGATCCAACCTAGGGTGTCCTGTCTTCCTGTTATTCCCCAATCATTGGCTGAGGCTTTACCGTGTGCCTGGCTCTGTGCCATGTATTGGAGAGGCCCCCTCTGAGCTGATGGTTTCTGAGGGGAGCAGATGTCACACACACAAATTGACACACACAGATATAACCTGGAGGCTTTCCTCACTGAAATGGGAACTCAGGGAAGTTTGGGAGCAGGGCCACATTCTGGTGGTTTAAAAGATCACTCTCACCTGGCTGGCATGGCTCAGAGGTTGAGCGTTGACCTATGAACCAAGAGGTCACAGTTAGATTCCCGGTTGGGGCACATGCTTGGGTTGTGGGCTTGGTCCCCAGTCAGGGGCGTGTAGGAGGCAGCCAATCAACGATTCTCTCTCATCATTGATGTTTCTATCTCTCTCTCCCTCTTCTTACCACTCCAAGAACAACAACAACAATAATAATAAAAGATCAAAGATCATTCTTGCTGCAGGCCAGTGCTACAAGATGATCTCAGGAGATGACAGGTCAGCTATGCTCCCAACATCCCTCAGAGGGTCTGACTGTCGGGAGAGGGGAGTGAGGAGATGCACAGGGCAGGTAGCCTTGCAGTCTCCGCAATATTTGCCATCTGGAGGCTGAAAGCCATGGACTATGTCTGGGCCATGCCTCCCACATGGAATCCCAAGAGGATGTGCAGAGTGTTTTGAGGAATAGGGGCCCACTGGTAACCACAGTACTTGGCTCCTTTCAGCACACTTGTTGACTCCTGACTCAGTCTAGCCAACCTGATTAGGAGGACTTGGAGATTCTGTAGCATGCCTTTATGAATGAGCGTCCCCAAAGCACCCCTACTGGGTGGTCCTCCAGGCTGGCTGCATGCATCTCCTGATGGGATGCTCTCTCCTTCAGGACTCTTCCTATTTCCCCAACTCCCTGACTCAGAGAAAGCTCTGGTGGTGAGGAGCTCTGGGCCAGTTGTGCCACCTATCTGGGCCTTAGCTTCCCATCTTTACAGTGGAAGTAATGATGGACAGTACCGACCTCACAGAGCTGTCAGAGGATTGAGGAAGCCCAGGCTTATAGTAAAGTCTGCATGGGGCTGGGCACAGTAGGAGCCTCTGGAAGATGCTGTTTTCAAATGGTAACCAGTGTTTTATCCCCGCAATGGCTTGTGTGACCCATTGGCCCTTTCCTGCCTTTTCCTCCCTGCCCTCAATTCAATAAGTAGGCATCATTCTGGGTTTGAGTTTCAAAAGCCTGGACCCCCCTGGAATGGAAGTTCTAACGGGAGGCCTTTAAAAAGGTAGTAAGGGTTTATTATGTGCTGAATACTGTTCTGATTGCTCTGCACACATCATCTGCTCAAATCCTAGTGCCAATCTGTGAGGCAGGTGCTCTCATTCCTTCAGTGCACAGATGAGAGAACCAAGACACAGAGAGGTTACCTGTGTTGCCCAGGGGTACACAGCTAGTGATGCAGAGGCAGTGTGGCTTTGGGCTCTGGGATTCTTCTCACTACCTTTCTGCTGTGCACTGCAGTGGGAGCCCCGCAGCCTCTCCCAACATCCAGGGAGAATTCCCAGGCTCCAGACCCTGACAGCAGGTGGGCTTGGCCTGCCACTCACTGGAGAAGTGGCTGCTGAAGTCTCCCCTGTCAGGTGAGTGCAGGAGTGGCAGGGGACTAGGAGAAGGCATGCAGGAGCTGCAGGGAAGTACAGAGAGATGCTGGCCAAGGGACTGGAGGAGGGCTGGAGAGGTCCTCCCAAACACAGAGCCAAATGGAAGGGTTCATATCACCAGGGCTGCTGTGAAAAGGCAGGTGTACCCAAACTGACCGAGATTCAATTTCTGTTCAAATAGGACTCAAAAAATAAATGAGATATTTTTTTAAATCTTTAAAAAATTTTTTTTGAACATTGGAGGTTGTGGATTGAGTGTGACACAGGCTTCATACTCAATATAAGTCCATGGTTATTGTCTTTTTACTGTTACTGCACAACTGTGGAGGCAAAAATGGAATCGTGTGTGTGTCTCTCAGGCATGTGTGTATTTATTTTATTTTATTTTTTTAAAATATATTTTATTGATTTTTTACAGAGAGGAAGGGAGAGAGATAGAGTTAGAAACATCGATGAGAGAGAAACATCGATCAGCTGCCTCCTGCACACCTCCTACTGCGGATGTGCCCGCAACCAAGGTACATGCCCTTGACTGGAATCAAACCTGGGACCTTTCAGTCCGCAGGCCGACATTCTATCTGTTAAGCCAAACCGGTTTCGGCAGGCATGTGTGTGTATTTAGATGTGTGTATGCCTTTCTGAGTGTGTGTGTGTTGCTTGCACCCAGCCTGGCTGGGCACAGATGCCCTCCGCATCCCCCCACCTAACCTGTGTTGTTTCTCATCCTTTCATATTCAAATGCTAGCCTGACTCCCAGCCCCTGCCCCTGGGGACTTACGGGCTGACTGTGTATTGTTGGAGAAGGGTGAGTGGGTGAGCTCATTGCTTGGTGATAATTCTTGCCTCAACCTGGGGCCCCACTTCTGCTTCAAAGCGGGGCTCACCCCACCCCATGCCTGTCATTGCCTGGGTGCCCAAGCCATTTACTCAACCTAGAAACATGGGAGAATACTGACAACAGCAACAGCAGCTGGCATTGGTTTATTGGGGACTCTGGTAGACACAGTGCTAAGCCCTCTTTATGTTTTACCTCTTTGTAGTTCCATTTTAATGGAGGAAGAAACTGAGGCAGAGAAAAATGCCCAAGGGCAGACAGCTTCTAAGTAGAAGGATTTGAACTCAGGCATGTAGTCCCCAGAGACCTCACCTCACCCACCACACTAGCTGCAATCTGCCTGGTTGGTGCCTAGCTAGTGGTGCTGTAGGTTGTTGGTGCTGTGGGTTGGTGGTGGTATGGGCTAGTAATACTGTGAGCTGGTAGTGGGTGGAAAGAGCAGAGCCCCTCTGGGAGGCTGGGTGCCTGCTCCCCGTCAGCCCCATTTTCCTCATAGGCTCTGCCCCTTATCTGTGCCATTATTTCCCATGATGCTGTGGGCCTTAGTTCTGGCTGCATCCCCTGTGTCCTGGACCCTCCCTTAGCCTCAGGTCTGGCCTCCCTGCCTCCTGGAGGCTTCCCCATCATCAGCACAGCTGTGGGGATGTCCTTCCTAAAATTTCCACATTTCCTTGGCCTCCCATACCTTCCAATTGTGCTTGAGCCAAAACTCACATTTCCCTTGGCATTCATTCACCCATTGTAATCTAGTCCCAGTACCCAGCCTCAGTAACGCTATTTTGGGATGGGTGGAACAAGAGGAAGGCAGAGATGGGATCAATACTGAGCTCCCCAATATGAGAAGAATGTAATTGGGGATGCTGGATGCTTTGACTGAACTTGGACCTGAACCAGAGAACCTCGGTGGGTGGTGGCCATTCAGGCAGAAGCATCTGGGAACAGCTGTCCCACCCTTAGCTGCAGAATGGCCCAGCTGAAGGCTGCTCAGGCACTGGCCCTCTACACCCTGGGCTTCTCAGATATCAGATGTTCCTGCTCCAGCCCTGCTGGCAGAGGAGAGGAGAGGGGCTCTCCACAGATCTAGGCTGTGGGCCAAACAGAGGAAGCCAAAGATTCATGGGCCCAAAGGCTGGGTGGCATTTGCCTGTAGTAGCTTGTGGGTGAATGGAAAGATGGGGCAGGTGGAGCTTTGGAGTCAGGTACTTTGGTTCTTCTCCCTTGTCTACCAACTGCGAAGTCAGCAAACTTCTTCTTTTTTCAAAATAATATATTTTATTGATTTTTTACAGAGAGGAAGGGATAGGGATAGAGAGTTAGAAACATTGATGAGAAAGAAACATCGATCAGCTGCCTTCTGCACACTCCCCACTGGGAGTGCAACCAAGGTACATGCCCTTGACCAAAATCGAACCTGGGACCCTTGAGTCCACAGGTCGATGCTCTATCCACTGAGCCAAACTGGTTAGGGCGTCAGCAAACTTCTTGGTGCCTCAGTTTCTGACATCTGAGGAGAGAAATGGGAGACGCCACAGAATTGTCTCAGAGTTGCTGCTCATGTCAAGAGGTTCCTTTGGAGAGGAGCCTGCACTGAGCTTTATTTTTCCTTTAAATAAAAATAGCATTTCTATAAAAGGCCATTTGTCTTCCTGTGCATTTGTGACTACCATTTTCTCAGCGGAGTTCTGGGACGTCATCTCCTATGCCTGAATGGTCTCTCTGAGCCACTGTTTCCCAGTCATCAAAAGGGAGTGGAGATGGCTCCTGCTTTGCATGGGGTCTGAGGAGTGAGCAGTGGAGCTGTAAGCATGCAGCAGGTGCTCCTCCTTCTGAGAGCTGCTGGCAAGCCAGCCCGCCTGCCTGAGCCTGCTGTCCTTGGATGTTAAGAGGTACCTTCACTGCTCTGCTGGCCTAGAGGGAAGAGGGTTTAGGGATCATGTTACTGCTGGGCAGGTCCACTTCCTTGACAATTGGAATCACATTAACTTCAGCCAGAGAGATCAACATCTGCCTAAACAGAGGGGAATGGTGGCCACTGCCACCATCAGAAGCACCCCACACTATCACATGCTCCTTCCTAAGTACTCACCAACAGACTTGCCTTGCCAGGCCTTCCCTCTGGCCTCATCTGTGCAAGGGTCTCAGTTTGTCTGCTCTAGGTCAAAAGCTCCAAACAGTTCCTCCCAAAGTGTGAGTTAAGGCCTAGGTGGAACTGGAAAGACCACCCACACCCCAGCAACCCTGCTTCCTGCAGATATGGGATAACTGAGGCCTGGCGAGGGAAGATGTTATTCAAGATGACTGAGCAAGCCTGTGGGGCTTGGACTTAGAGCCAGGCCTTTGAGCTCAGCAAGGAGTCTGGGTGCTGGTGAATGCTGTGAGGGTAGGTTAGATCCATGGCCACAGAGGAAAGGGCCCGGGGCCCAGGAGCACCTGCCAGAGGAGGAGCCTTATGAGGAAGTCAGCCAGCTGGAGAAGAACCTCCTTGGCTTGCTCAGACACCATCTGGCCCTGCCTGTGGGGCAGCCAGGCTTCTTGCTGGCAGTGGGGCTGTTAACAATCTGTTTGGCTCACCTTTCCATTGCTACCCCCAGATGTGCCTAGAGTGCCAGGCCCGAGCTGTGCACCATGCTTGAGCACACTCGGCATTGCCCCATCCTCAGCCTCCTCACATGACATTCCCTGGTTTAAAAAGCCCCTTCTTTTTTTTAAAATTAAATCTTTATTGTTCAGATTATTACAGTTGTTCCTCTTTTTCTCCCCCATAGCTCCCCTCCATCTGGTTCTCCCCCCACCCTCCACCTTC
>NW_006293249.1:205716-216962 GCF_000327345.1 Myotis davidii | reverse complement strand
CTGTGGGGCCTTGGGCCTTCTCTTGGAAGTTCTGGGTCTGTCTGGCCCAGCTGCAGTTTGTTAGGTAATTTTCAGATTGCAAAGGGCCAAGGCATTCATATGCAAAAACCTTTGCTGCAGCTTGGGTGGGGCAGGGTCTCAGGGAATCAACAGGGTGGAGCAAGCAGCTATGGCTGATCCTCAGCCCTGCCCTATAGGGCCCCGAATCTCAGTGTCCTGGTAATCACTGCAAGCACCTCCGAGAGAAAGCCGCCCTCGAGTTCCGAGTTCTGCCCACTGCCAGACAGTCCAGTTTCTCCTCATATGCATCTAGGTCCCCAGAGACTCACCCAGAACTGGAGCTCAGAGTAGTTGGGGGCTTGTGACTCCTTCTCGATTCAAAAAGAGCCACGTTCTCAGTTGCCAGTCCTTGCCACTTGCGCCTCCGTACCTCTGTACTTCCGCACCTCCTCTGAGTCTCAGTGTGCTTTTCTCTTTCCTTCTAGTTGTAGAATTTCCACTCAGCCAGCCTTCCTGTGGTTCTGGAAGATGTCTGTTTTGTTTTTTAGTTGTATTTTTGAGTTTGTTGTGGGAGGCAGCAATTTCTGGTGTTTACCTATGGTGCCATCTTGGTTTCTTGATCCAAGCCCCTTCTTCTTGACAACTTAATTCATCTTTTCCAATCTCATTTGCTACCCTGCTCTCTCCCTTGCCCACTCTGCCCCTTCCTCACTGTTCCTGGAAGCTGCCCAGCATAGCCTGCCTCACCTTGGGCCTTGGCACTCAGTTGGCTCTTCCCCATGTATCCTCAGGGCTTGCTCCTTCATGTCTCTCAGACCTCCACTCAAATGTCCCTGTGCAGGAAGCCATCCACAACAGCCTATACAGCCCCCTGTCCTTTACTCAGCTTGTTTTTTATCTGGTCTGTTTGTTCATCAATGCATCAGCATGATCTGTCTTCCTAGTCGGAATGGAGGTCCAAGGACAGAGCCTACTCTTGTTAACAATGCATCCTAGTGCAGGTGCCCAGGAACCCCACTTGGAAAACAGCTATTGAATGAATGAATAACCTTCGAATGTGGCCCTCATTAAAATGCCTGTTGCCATTTTTTTTATATAGTATTTCTCTCATCAAACAAACTGGGAACTTGAGGGGAGGAAAAGCATTGTCCCTCTGTGTTCCCAGGGCTGGGTTAGAGCACATGCCTTGCAGCCCCACCTCCACGCTTGTGGCGTGCTGCCCTCCAACTACGTGGACTGAAGCTGACCTGTCCATTGAGGAGGGGACAGATGCTCTGGACAACAGCCAGCAGTATCTGCTCTGGAAACTTCCTAGCCAAGTTGATGCAGCTGCATGAGTGAGCCCCAGGCAAGACCAGCTAAGGACATACCTAGACTTGCCAACCCACAAACCAGAAAGAAATAATAAATCATTGTTGATTTAAACCACTAAGTTTTGAGTTAGAGTGTGCTACACAGCAATAGACAACTGATCACAGCCATCATCCTGATGGAAATCCGACATCTGTGACAGCTGAGGGGCAGATATGGCTTTGGAAGAGTGTCTGGCCTACCTGGTAATGCCCTTTCCAAAGGGAGGCCCAGGAGAGCTGAGGATTCAGTGATTCATTCATTTGGACCTACTTCCTGCCCATACTGATGCTGTAAACTGAGGACCCAGAGATGGACCCCCAGCTTCTACCCTTAAAGTGCTTCCCATCTTATGGGGCAGAAAAGCCAGCAGTGTGAGGTGGTGAGGGCAGTGAAGGGGAGTATGATGATAATAACTTTAACTTAAATGCTCACTAGGTTTTAGGCACATTTCTAAGCACTTTCCATGTACAATCCCAGATAGGTCTCACAACAGGTCACAGCCGTAGGAAGAAAGTCTTGTTATTTTCATTCCCAATTTATAGATGAAAAAATTGAGGTACTGAGTGGTTAGAAAATATTCCCTTGGTCAGAAAGCCAGTAAGTGGTGGATCTCAGTGCAATGAGAGGACCAGAGGGGCAAGGGAAGGTTTTTCTGAGGAGGGCCGATTTGATCTGGTCTTTGAAGTCCACAGGCAGACAAGCAGTGGGAACAGTGTGTGTAGGCTTGAGGCAAGAGAAAGAAGCCAGAGTTGGCCTGGCCAGGGAGGGCATCACACTGGAAACCATAGATCTGCCTTGTCCCCTAGCATAGGAGCCAAGCAAGGGAGAAAACCACAGTCCAAACAGAAGCAGGACCTGGGAGGGCTGTGAATGAGCTGAGAAACCATCTCTGCAAATGAACCTTGATCTAGAGCAGCGGTTCTCAACCTGTGGGTTGAACGACCCTTTCACGGGGGTTGCCTAAGACCATCAGAAAACACATATACAATTACATATTGTTTTTGTGATTAATCACTATGCTTTAATTATGTTCAATTTGTAACAATGAAATTGGGGGTCACCACAACATGAGAAACTGTATTAAAGGGTCGCAGCATTAGGAAGGTTGAGAACCACTGGTCTAGAGGGACGTGACAGTGGGACTGCTCAGACACATCCCTTTTCCAGCCAGCCCAAGATCCTGCCCTCTGTGAGGGATAGGGCTGGAGGTGGGCATCCTATGCATTCACTATTTATTTATTGACCACTTTGACATAAGGCATATGTAGTTTACCCTCTAAGCTAACACACTTTGAGAACAAATGAGGCGCTAGCAATTGTCCCAGGATGAGAGGTGTGAATTAGGGCATACAGTCACACAGCAGCACACATGGCACCGAATGTGAGCTTTATAATTATTAACTCATTTAATTCTCATGACGAACCTCATATTGGGGTTGTTATTACCCCCCTTTTCCAGATGAGAAAACTGAGGCCCAGAGAAAAATTCTCAGACATTAACCTACTATGTGTTAATATGTGTTAAGCACTGAACTAGCTGGGACATTTTACATATATGTCTAAATCCTGAAAAGAGATCTACAAAGAACACTTTGGGAACTCCATTTACAAATGAAGAAACTGAAACTCTGAGACCCAACTCAAGTCCAAATGATCCCCAATGTCAGTCTTTCTCAACTGCCTGACTAGGTCTCCTTGCTACATACATCACCTGAACCTTCTGCTGCCAGCTTTTCCCTCTCCTCTCCTCTCCTCTCCTTTCCTCTCCTCTCCTCTCCTACCTCCACCTTTTCCCAGCATTCCACCTCCCCTCTTTCTTTCATTCTCCTTCTCTCTCCTCCTCTCCCTTCTTATTCTTCCTTCTTGCTTCTTTTCCTCCTCCTCCTTTCTCTCCTCTCCTCTCCTCTCCTCTCCTCTCCTCTCTTCTCCTCTCCTCTCCTCCCCTGCCCTCCCCTGCCCTTGGGGCAAGTTATTTAGCCTGTCTTTACGTGCTCACCTGGAAAACAGGATGACACGATGATGATGATGATGATATTGATGATGATGCCTCAGTGGGCTGCTATGCAAATTAAATGAGTGAATATATGAAAAGTGTTTAGAACAGTGACTGTCACAGAAGAAGAACTGTTTTATGTTTGTTATTATCATCTTTTGGAGTGAACAGGAGAAAAGAGACTCAAAGGCAGACAGAGAGGCAGCTCAGGATGAGGTTCCTCAAATCGAATACTGACTCCAGCCAGATCCTTCCCTTATGGCCAAAGTCCCTGCTCAGGGACTGGGCTTGGCAGGGAGGTGGGTCCAGAGGGTCTGAGGGAAAGGACGGTGAGATACTCTGGCTGTGCACAGGCCAGACCTGGCCAGGCACCGGGAAGGAAAGGACATTGTGCTGAAGGAGCCATGCCCCAGTACCTGCTGGGAACGGGCTGGCAGTGGAGGGTAGGAGTGCCTGGGAATCTGGGCCCACTGCTGTGGCCAGAGCTGGAGGGACTGCAGCCCCCAGCCAGCCAGGCACCTCTCCAACCTCAGCCATTTGGGCACCTCCTTTGAGATTTTTGCCTTACAAGTGAGCATTACTATAATTTATTTCACGCTTGTCTTGATTTTAAATTTACTTTTTCATTTAATTTTTTATCTTAGTTATGCTCATGGTTCAAAAATCAAAAAGTTTCATGAGCAGCACTTTGAACAGAGTTTGCCTCTAGCCCCAACTCCTATCACCTGGCCCCTCCCTATGGACTACGGCTATTATTCTACATCAACAAATATAATGAATTTAAATATATTTTTCCCCATTGTAAAGACAATACAAAGCATGCAATGCACACTGTCCTATAAGCTGGGCCCTATTGTGGGACTCTGAGCTCAAGTTCTGACTTCACTCGCTTCCGGAGGGACTAGCAAATGTTAGAGGGAAGTTGAGCCACCCAGCACTAAACTAACACTGTTTCTGTGAAATAATCAAAAGCACTAAAAAGATTTGGACTGAAAATATCTTTCCCACCTTGGAATTTGATGTATTTAATACAGCATTGCAATCCTGTCGGCAGTGTAAGCGCACACTTTTAGTCAAAAATCCCAGTATCTTAACAAGGGGTAAACTGAGGTTCAGAAAGGGGAGAGGACTTAAAATGACCCAGCTAGTTGGTGGGGGAGCCTTGAAGAAACCTCAGATCTCCAAGGCCCTGTTTACACCACCAGGGACAGAATTAATGGGGTTTGTTTGGGACAAATGTGTCCCATCCTCTTCTGCCCCAGCTCCTCCCATTCCCCAAGACTTTATTTGGCCAACCTCTGCTGTTTAAGCTAAGTCATCTAATTCACTGGTATGCAATTGTTCATAGAAGTCCATTTTACTTCTGTGAGGTCAGTAGTAATGTCTCCTCTTTCATTTTTTATTTTAATAATTTTTATTTTAATAATAATTTAATATTTTTTTAAGTTCATTTTTTTGGCCAATCAGCAGTTTATCAATTTTGCTGATCTTTTTCAAAGAATCAGCTTTTGATCTTATTGATTTTTCTCTATTGCCTTTCTATTCTCTATTTCATTTATTTCCTTTCTAATCTTTATTATTTCCTTCCTTCTGCTTGCTTTAGGGCTTACTATATACATCTTAACTTTTCAGAATAAGCTTCAGATTTATACTAGCTTAATTCCCATGAGAAATAGAAATGTTACTCTTTAGTTTGCGTTCCAGTATTCTAAGGTGAAAAATTTGGTTATTTATTTGAGATCTTTCTCCTTTTGGAATATAGACATTTACAACTATTAATTTCCTTCTAAGTATTGCTTTAGCTGCATTCCATTAAGTTTTGGAATCTTTATTTTTGTTCATTCAAAGTATTATCATTTTATTTAAAGTATTTTTAAAATTCCCCCCCTATAATTCCTTCTTTGACACATTGATTATTAAGTAGTGTGTTAATTTCTACATATTAGTGAGTTTTCCAATTTTTTTCTGTTATTGATATCTAATTTCATTTCATTGTGATTTGAGAGCATACTTTGCGTTATTTATACCATTTTAAATTTATGAGGTTAGCTTTGTGGCCTAACGTACAGTTTATCCTGAAGAATATTCCATGTGCACTTGAGCAGAATATATATTCTGCTGTTGTTGGGTGGAATGTTCTATAAATGTGCCAGGTCTGGTTGGATTATAGTGCTATTCAAGTCATTTATTTCCTTTGTGATTTTATGCCTGGTTAATATAGCCATTACTGAAAATAAAATATTGTAATTGCCAAGTTTTATTGTTGCATTATCTAATTTTCCCTTCAATTCTGTCACTTTTTACTTTACACTTTGGGGCTCTGTTGTTAGGTACACATATATTTATATTTGCTATATCTTCCTGATGGATTGACTTTAGCTCCATCTTTATCTCCAGTAACATTTTTTTGTTTGACTTAAAGTCTGTTTTGTCTGATGTTAGTATAGCCATTGCAGCTTTTTTTTTTATGGTTAATGTTTACATGATATTCATTTCTTCATCCGTTTACTTTCAATCTATTTATATCTGTAAATCTAAAGTGTTTTTCTCATAGGTAGCATTGAGCTTTATCTCATTTTTAAAGTATAGTTTGATGATCTTTACCCTTTGATTAGATTGTTTAATTCAATTCATATTATTATTAATATGGTCAGAGTTATATCTGCCACCTTATTTTTCATTTTTATATGTCTTTTCTGTTCCTCTATTCTTTTCCTGCTTTCTTTTGCATCTAGTAAATATTTTTTAATAATTTTTAATCATTTGAATCAAAACATTTTTTTACTATATATTTTTAAATTATTTATTTAGTGGTTGCCCCAGGCCACTAAATAAATCTTAACTTTTCAGAATAAGCTTCAGATTTATACTAGCTTAGTTCCCATGAGAAATAGAAATGTTACTTCCAGGTAGCTCTATTCCATTTTCTCCCTTTTTTGTGATCTTGTTTTATACATATTATATCTATAAACACTACATACACAACAATATATTGTTATCATTATTAAATTATATAATTTAATGTATTTTAAAGAAGTTTAAGAGAAGAAAAATTGACAAGTGAAATCTTTGTGTTTTAAGTGCCGTTGATCCTTTGTATTTGCAAGGACCACAGATTCCACCATCTGCAGATAGAGAACAGTGTTTTTGATATGCAGTTAGGAATCTACAGATGTGAAGGGTTGACTGTATGCATTTTATGCTACTTTATGTAAGGTATTCGAGTATCTATGGATTTCGGTATCCTGGAACCAATCCCCCATGATACTGTGGGATGACTGTACATGTTTATAGTTTTTGTTATGTTAACTTTCTAATTTATCATTGCTGTTTATTGTCATTGTTCCTGTGGATTTGATTTACCATCTGGATTCAATTTCTTAGCCCAATATAGCTTTCCTCTCACCCACCTTTTTGTGCTATTATTGACAAATATATTACATTTTTATATGTTTTGGTCTAACAACACCTCATATACATATTAATAAGTATATATGTAAGGCAATAAAATAAGTTAATAGAGAAAAGGAGAAGAAACGTGCACTTACACTGTCTTTTATATTTACCTAGTTCCTTTTAGAAATATTTTTTATTTTTTTCATGTGGATTCAATAATTGTCTGTGCTTTCATCCTGAAGAACATCCTTTAGTCCTGACTGGTGTAATTCATCTTATGCACCAGAAGTTTGCCAGTTCGATTCTCGGTTTGGGCATGTGCCTAGGTAGAGGGTGTGTGTCAGGCAGCTGATTGATATTGTTTTCTCACATTGATGTTTCTCTCCCTTCCTCTCTCTCTAAAAATCAATTAAAACATTTTTTTTTAAAAAAGAACATCCTTTAGTTTTACTTATAAAGCAGGTCTGTTAACAGCAAATTCTCTAAGTTTTTGTTTATCTTCTAATGTTTTAAATTCATTTTTTAACCAATGTAACATACACATACTTTATTTTAGCACAGATAGATAATCATTGATAAGTTAGACTAGGAGTTCTAGAGCTTCTGGTTATTCTTATGTTTTCCTCATTTTTTAAAATCTTACCACATTTTCAAGGGTAATTCTAACAAAATGTGCAGTTAGCATTACTCCTGTTGTGCCCATCTTGCTTCATCTGTGTTCTTGGTCCAAGCTTTCTTTTCATAGACTCTAAATAACCTTTTTAAAAATGTATATTTATTGTTGAGAGTATTACAGATGTTCACCTTCCCCCCTGCCCCTCTTCATTCCCTCTGGTGCCCCCTTCCACCTGGTTCCCACCCCGTCCCAGGCTTTCACCACCCTACTGTCTGTGTCCATAGGGCATATCTTTGGTTAACCTTTTCCCACTCCCTCTCCCCCTTCCCTCTGAGATTCATCAGTCTGTTTCATGTTTCCATACCTCTGATTCTGTTTTATTCACCAGTTTATTATATTTCTTGATTATTTTGATTTTTAGATCCCATTGTTGCTAGATATTTATTTGTTCATATTTTTTATCCCTTCTCCTCCTTCTTCTTCTCCTTCTCCTCCTCCTCCTTCATCTTAAATAATACCTTTCAACATTTCATATAGTATTGGTTTGGTGGTAATTAACTCCTTTAGCTTTTACTTGTTTATGAAGCTCGTTATCTTACTCTCAATTCTGAATGATAGCTTTTCTGGGTAGAGTAATCTTGGTTATAGGTCCTTGTTATTGGTCACTTTGAATATTTCTTGCCACTCCCTTCTGGCCTGCAAAGTTTCTGTTGAGAAATCAGCTGATTTCTTCTGAGCTCCAGACACATATTGCCTGGCATCAGGGCAGGAACTCAGGGGGTGGCTTTCTCCCAGACAGGGAAGCTTACAAGGATCAGTCTTCCTGTGCTGGGACCTCCCCGTCACAGGGCTGACTGGCAGCCATATCAGAGTCTCAATCAGCCTGGGAGCACGTTGTTTGCTCCACACTGGTGAATCCCTGAGACCTCGCCCCATCCAGTTTGCAGCCCTACCCAACCTGTTTGCAGCAGCTTTTCCATATGAATGGCCTGTCCTTGTTCAGGCTCCAGACTTTGCTAAAATCTTTCAAACAAGCTGCAGCTGGCAACAGTGTGCCCCAAACCTATCAATAAAAAGCCCAAGATCTTCACTAGCAACTGCCTGCCTTGCTTCACAGCTAGGCCTTGTTTCCTGCACAGCAGCTGTCTCACTGTAGTCACAGCTGGTCTTCACAACCAATTGGACTGGAAGTCAACTCCTCCCAGAGACACCAAAAGCAATCAAGACTCAACTACAAGACTGTGCACACAGCCCACAAAGGGATGCACAGTGCCCAGCTCAGGTGACTGGGGAGGATGAGCCTCTGGGCCATTGCTACATACAGGATTCTCAGTTGACAGCTTTTTTTCTCCTTTGAGCAGTTTAAAGATGTTATACCATTGCCTTCTGGCCTCCATTGTTTCTGATGAGAAGTCAGGTGTTAATCTTTTTGGGACCCCCTTGTATATAATGTCATTTTTCTCTTGCTACTTTCAATATTTTCTATTTTCTTTTGATTTCAGTATTTTTACAATGATGTGTCTGTTTGTGGATCTTTTTGTGTTTATTCTGCTTGGAATTCATTGAGTTTCTTGAATGCATAGATTCATGTTTTTCCCCCCAGTAAATTTGGGTAGTTTTCAGCTATTGTTTTTTTTCAGTATTTTTCTGTTGTTGTTTTTCTTACTTTTCTTTCCTTCTAATACTTTCCTTCATATACTGGGATATGAGGCATATTCCTATTATACATATGCTTAATTATATCCCACAATTCTTTGAGGCTCTGTTAATTGTTTTGTCATTGTTTTTCTCTCTGCTCTTTAAATGTTATGATCTCTATCTTCAAGTTTACTAATTCTTTCTTATGCCAGATGAAATATACTGTTGAACCTCTTCAGTCAATTTTTATTTTAATTATTATACTTTTCAACTCCAGCAGTTCCATTTTGCCCTTTTAAAATAATTTCTATTGATATTGTCAATTTGATGTGGCATTGTCATCATACCTTTCTATAGTTGTTTACTTTTGGTTTCTTTTAATTCTTTGAACATATTTACAATTGCTATTTTGAAGTCTGTGTTTTAAGTTCAACATCTGGTCACTCTCACAGGCAGTTACTGATTTTCTCCCTCTCTGGGATATGAGACATACTTTCTTGTTTCTTTGTATGTGTCATATTTTTTTCTTGAAACTAGACACCCTAAATATGTATTGGAGCAAATTTGCATGTTAGTCCTCCTTTTTTGTCTTGTTATTTCTCTGTTTACTTTGGTTTGTGACATGATAGATTGTCTTATTGAAGTTTATTTCTCCCCAATCCTAAAGTGTGTAGCCTGTTATATTACCCCTCAAGAGACACAGTCTTGGATATGCCCAGAATCACTATGGGATGACAGTGGTTTCTGTATGAATCTTTTTAAAAATATATTTTTTATTGACTTCAGAGAGGAAGAGAGAGTGAGAAAGAGAAAGAAACATCAATGATGAGATAGAATCACTGATCAGCTGCCTCCCGAATCTTTTCCACTGGGGATTGAATCTGAAACCTGGGCATATACCCTGACTGGGGATCAAACCGTAATCTCCTGGTTCATAGGTCAACGCTCAACCACTGAGCCATGCCGGTTGGGCTCTACAGGAATCTTTTCAAATTTGTTATTGAATTCATTGGGGTGGCATTGGTTAATAAAGTTATATAGGTTTCAAGTGTACAATTCTGTAATACATCATCTGCATACTGTATTGTGTGTTACCATCCCAAGTTAAGTCTCCTTCCATCACCGTTTATCCCCTTTTTCTACTTCCACCACTCTTATTTCCCCCTAGTAATCATCATACTGTTGTCGGTGTATATGAGGGTTTTTTCTTAATCAGTTTACAGAGATCTCTTTGATTGTCTTTTACCAACCACACCCAGCTATTTTTTTCAGTTAAATATATTTATTAGTTCCTAATGATTTTTATAAATATTTCAATCTTTCTTCAGTCCCTTAGGTTGAGCAAACATGCTTAGATTAGATTGTAATCAAAATCCAACTTTCTCCCATTTTCCTTTTGTTTTAATGTTATACAATGGGAAATTTCAACATATGTAAAAGTGGAGAGAAAAATAAAATAAAATAAAATAAAATAAAATAATAAAAAAAAGAATGTAATGGTTTTGAGACCAGCTGACAAAGCCGTAAAACTGGATGGAGGCCGGTGGGAGGAGATTCCTTTGTAGGTTCACAGGGCTGAGTCAGCACCTCAGCATGGTCGGTTCAGTGTGGAAAAAACCAGGGGCAGAAATATCAGCTTCTAGAGCTTCTGTCAAGAAAGTATTTTAAGCCACTTTCTTCAATATGTTGCCAGTGATGCCATCCAGGTGAGAGGGAGCACATCAGCTGAACGGAGGAGTCCAGCCAGGCTGCTCACTGAGATCCCAAGAGATGAGTTACAGTCACGGTTTCAAACCACTGATCGGCGAGGACTAGTCACACGTGTAACACAGGTTGTGCTGTGGCTCTTTCACCCTCATGGGCGGACAAAGCCAGTCCCCTGATGACAGGGAACCCCTCGTGATCTCGATGGGCCACAGAAACTTCAGTACCATGGGAAACGCCTTTGCTGCAGGAGAGGAAAGCACTATGGTGACCATGGTGTCTCAGCCTCATGGCAGGGCTGCTAGGTTGACTCCGCCTTCCCTCTGAGGCTGATGAAGAACACACTGGCCAGCAATTGTTGTTCTGCGCTGGGGACGCGGCGGTGGGGGGGGTTTAAATGAATATAAAATTAACACAATTTAAATGAAGGAAACATTAGTTGAAAATGATTCAGGTTGTTTATATCTAAGTCAAGAAATACCATAATTGACAATTACTGAGGTCTATTGAGTTGATACAATTAAAACCAAAATGTAAATATACCTA
>NW_006293249.1:191543-205681 GCF_000327345.1 Myotis davidii | reverse complement strand
CTTAGAGGAACCATGGGACAAATCTGGCCGCCACTAGCCATCAGGCTTGAGAGAGGCCCCAGCTCAGCCTCCCTGCAAAGAGCATCTCAGCTGTGCTTAGCATAACATTCCTACTCGACTAGGAAGGCTTATCCTGAACTCATTCTTTGGTAGAAGGTGGAGCCAACGCTTCCCTCCTTTCTTGGGATCTTGGAGCGGTGGGATAACTAGCAACTCTTCATACAGAAGGTGCGAGCATGTGGTTCTATTGCTTGCCCATGGGGCACAAGAGGGAGGTCAGGGCAGTCAGGTGAGCGTCGGTGGAGAGCAATCTCAGGTTCCAGATGGTGATTGAGCTAAATATATTTTTTATTTTTTGTTGCGATTTCTTATTTGACCCATTGACTATTTGGAACTGTATATTTTAAGTTCCAAAAAGTGAGGACTTCTGAGTTACTAATTTCTACATTAACTGTATTACAATCAGAAAGTATACTCTGTGTGATTTCAAATCTTTAGTATGTGTAAAAATTGCTTTACAGACTAGAATATGGTAATTTTTTAAATCAATGTTCCAACTGTGCTGGAAAAAGAGAAACATTTTTTGTGTGTGCACATTTCTATACATGTTAATTAAGTCATATCTGTTTGCCATGCTGTTCTAATATTATGTATCCTTATTGATTTTGTTTGTTTGTTTTTGTTTTATCAATTACTGAGAGAGGTGTTTTATAGTCTGCCAATATGACTGTGGATTTTTTTATTTTTCCTTGGAGTTCTGAAAAATTTTGCTTTATATATTTTGAGATCAGGTTGTTAGATATTTCCAAATTTAGAATTGCTACATAGTACTGGTAAATTAAAGTGCCTATTTAGGTCCTTTGCCCATTTTTTTATTGTATTGTTTGTCTTCCTTTTGTTAAGTTGTGTGAGTTCTTTATATATTTTGGAAACTAACTCCTTATTTGGTGTATCATTGCCAAATATGTTGTCCCATGCTGTGGGCTCCCTTTGCATTTTGTTAATCGTTTCTTTTGCTGTGCAGAAGCTTTTTATTTTATTGTAGTCCCATTTGTTTATTTTTTCCTTTGTTTCCCTTGCCCTAGGAGATGTATCGGCAAACATATTGCTGTCAGAGATGTCTGAGATTTTACTGCCTATCGTTTCTTCTAGGATTTTTATAGTTTGACAACTTATATTTAAGGCTTTTATCCATTTTGAGTTTATTCTTGTGTATGGTGTAAGTTGGTAGTCTACTTTCTTTTTTTGCATGTATCTGTTCATTTTTCCCAACACCAGTCATTGAAGAGACTGTCTTTACTCCATTGGATATTCTTGCCTCCTTTGTCAAATATTAATTGAAAGTAATGGCTTGGATTGATTTCTAGATTCTCTGTTCTGTTCCATTGATCTGCATGCCTGTTCTTGTACCAGTACCAGGCTGCTTTGATTCCAATGACTTTGTACTATAATTTGATATCCAGAATTGTGATCCCTCCTACTTTGTTATTCTTTCTCAAGGTTGCTGCACACACACAAAAAACCCAAGTGGCAGCAATCTTGTTCTAGTTCTGTGAAGTATGCCATTGTTATTTTAATAAGGATTACATTGAATCTGTAGATTGCTGTGGGTAGTATGGACATTTTTATGATGTTAATTCTAATTCATGAGCACAGTACATTCTTCCACCTGTTTGTATCTTCCTTCCTTTCTTTTTTTTTTTAATGTCCTTTAGTAGGGGTTTTTTACCTCCTTGGTTAAGTTTATTCTAAGGTATCTTATTATTTTTGTTGCAAAGGTAAATGGGATTTTTTTTTAGTTTCTCTTTTTGAGAGTTCATTATTGGTGTATTAAAAATGTCATCAGGCTCCCTCCCCGGCCCTGGGCCGTTCCCAGCATCCCCTGCTCCCTCCCCGGCCCTGGGCCGTTCCCAGCATCCCCTGCTCCCTCCCCGGCCCTGGGCCGTTCCCAGCAAAAAATAAATAAATAAATAAATAAAAATGTCATCAATTTCTGGGTGTTAATTTTGTATTCATTTACTTTACCAAATTCATTTATTAAGTCTAGTAAATTTATTGGTGGAGTCTTCAGGGTTTTCTATGTCAACTGCAAATAATGACATTTTCACTTCATCCTTTCCAATTTGGATGCCTTTTATTTTTTCTTCTTGTCTAATTGCTGTGACTAAGACTCCAGTACTATGTGGAATAAGAGTGGTGAAAGCAGACATCCCTGTCTTGTTCCTGTTCTTAAGAAAAACGCTTATAGTTTTTGTCCATTGAGTATGATGTTGGCCACAGGTTTGTTATATATGGCCTTTGTTATGTAGACTTATGGTCCCTCAATTCCCACATTGCTGAGAGTTTTTATCAAAAATGGATGTTGGATTTTGTCAAATGCTTTCTCTGCATCTATTGATATGATTATATGATTTTTATCTTTCATTTTGTTTATGTCAAGTGTAACATTATTGATTTGTGAATATTCTACCAGCCTTGCATTCCTGGGATAAATCCCACTTGGTCATGTTGAATAATCTGTTTAATATATGGCTGTATATTATTAGCTAATATTTTGTTAAGGATTTTGGCATCTATGTTCATCAGGGATATTGGCCTGTAATTTACTTTCTTTGTAGTATCTTTATCTGGATTGGCATTAGGATAGCACTGGCCTCATAAAAAGAGCTTGGAAGTCTTCCCTTTTTTGAATGTTTTGGAATAGTTTGACGATAGATGTTAGTAATTGAATCTACACTAATAAAAGACAGAGATGCTAATTGACTGTACCTTCACTAGGCCCATCAGCCAATCAGAAGAGTATGCAAATTAACCCAACAAAGATGGCCGTTAAATTTGCATACTGCAGGTGGGGCAGGACAGCACAATCCGCCCCCCTGCCCGACACCATCCAGGCTCCCGTGTGTGACCCGGGGCGGCGGGGCAGGGTAGCGCAATCGGCTGCCCACCCCGTCACCATCCGGGCCTGCAGTGTGCGACCTGGGATGGCAGGGTGGGTGGCCAGACCTGCCATCTGCGACCCGGGGAGGCAGGGCAGGCAGTGCCGTGGGATCAGGCCTGCCTTTGTGACCCAGGGAAGACAGCGTGGGATCGGGCCTGCCATCTGCCACCTGGGGAGCGGGCCTAAGCCAGCAGGTGGTTATCTCCCGAGGGGTCCCAGACTGTGAGAGGGCACAGGTCGGGCTGAGGCCCCCCTTCCCCGCCCCCCCCCAGTGCTCAAATTTTTGTGCACCGGGCCTCTAGTGTTCATAATAATCCCCTGTGAAGCCATCTAGTGCAGGAATTGTGTTTGCTGGGTTTTCTTTGATTACTGCTTCAATTCTTTAGTATTATTGGCCTATTCAGATTTTCTGATTTGTCCTGATTCAGTTTTGGAAGATGGTATGTTTCTACGATTTTGTCAATTTCAGTCAGGTTTTCCAGTTTGCTAACATATAGTTGTTCTTTTTATTTGCTTACAATCCTTTGTATTTCTGAGGTGTCCAGTGTTATATCACCTCTTTCTTTTCTGATTTTATTTATTTAGGTCCTCTCTATTCGTTTCTTGATGAATCTGGATTGCAGTTCATCAGTATTCAAAGAACCAGCTCTTGGTTTCATTGATCTTTTGTATTTTTTTTTTAGAGTCTATGCCATTATTACCACTCTGATCTTTATTATTTCCTTCCTTCTACTTACTCTGGTCATTTGTTGTTCTCTTTCTAAGTGTTTCATTTGTAGAGTTTTATTAGAGATTTTTCTTGTTTCTTGAGGTAGGTCTCTAGTGCTATGATCTTCACTCTCTCTTAGGATTGCTTTTGCTGTGTCCCAAAAATTTGGAGGTATTCATTTTCATTTGTTTCCAGGAAGTTTTTTATTTCTTCCTTGATCTAATTGGTAACCCATTCTATTTTGCCTCCATGTGTTTGAATGTTTTTGAGTGTTTTTAGTGTAGTTGATTTCTAGTGTCGTGCCATTGTGATCTGAGAAGATGTTGATGTGATTTCAATTTTCTTGAACTTGTAGAAACTTATTTTGTGTTCTAACATGTGGTCTATCTTTGAGAATGTCTCCTGTGCACTAGAGAAGAAGGTATACTCGTATTCTTCAGCTTTAGGGTGAAATGTTCTGTAAATATCAATTAAAGCCATCATTTAGGGCTATTGTTTCCTTGTTGATCTTTTGTCTGAAAGATCTATCCAGTGAAGTCAGTGGGATGTTAAAGTCCCCTACTATGACTGTATTGCTATTGATTTCGCCCTTAAAGTCCTCCAAGGGTTTTCTATATATTTAGGAACTGCTATATTGGGTGCATATATGTTTACCAGGGATATATCCTCTTGTTGCATTGATAACTTTCGTATTATGTAGTGACCTTCTTTGTCTCTTGTTATGGCCTTTGCTTTGAAGTCTATTTTATCAGATGTAAGTATTGTTACCGCTGCTTTGCTTTCATTTCTATTTGCATGGAAATTTTTTTCCATCCTTTCACTTTCATCCTGTGTGAATCTTTGTTCTGAGCTGGGTCTCTTGTAGACAGCATATATGTGTGTCATGCTTTCTTATCCATTCAGCTACCCTATGTCATTTAATTGGAGCATTTAAGCCATTTACATTTCAGTTTATTATTGATAGGAACTTAATTATTGCCTTTTGTATTCTCTATGCTTATATATATATATATTTCTTTTTTATGTATTTTATTGATTTTTACAGGGAGGAAGGAAGAGGGATAGAGAGTTAGAAACATGGATGAGAGAGAAACATCGATCAGCTGCCTCCTGCACACTCCCTACTGGGGATGTGCCCACAACCAAGGTACATGCTCTTGACTGGAATTGAACCTGGGACCCCCTCAGTCCCCAGGCCGATGCTCAATCCACTGAGCCAAACCAGCTAGGGCAATATTTCTTATTTTTATTACAGCAGTCCCTTTAACATTTCTTGCAGTGCTGGTTTGGTGGTAATAAACTCCTTTATTTATGTGTGGATGCTCTTTATTTCACCATCTATTTTGAATGATAGCCTTGCTGTATAGAGTAGTTTTGATTTCAAATTCTTGCTTTCCAGTACCTGAAATACTTCATGCCATTCCTTCCTTCATTGAGAAATCAGTTCATAGCCTTATGGGAGCTCCTTTGTAGGTAAGAAATTGCTTTTCTCTTGCTGCCTTTAAGATTCTCTCTTTGTCTTTAATTTTTGGCATTAAAATTATGATGTGTCTGGGCATGGACCTCTTTGGCTTATTCTTGCTTGAGACTCTCTGTGCTTCCTGAACTTGTGTAATTTTTACTTCACCAGATTTGGGAAGTTTTCTGCCATTATGTCTTCAAACAAGTTCTCTATCCATTGCTCAATTTCCTCTCCTTCTGTCATTCATATGATGTGAATATTGTTATATTTCATGTTGTCCCAAAGCTCCCTTAAGCTGTCCATCTGTTTTTTAATTGTTTTTTCTTTTTATTCTATCATTGAGTGATTTTTTATCTGCCTTCTAATTTGCTGATCTGATCCTCAGCTTCCTCTAATCTGCTGTTTATTTTTTCCAGTTTATTCTTTATTTCTGCGATGCCATTCTTGATTTCCAACTGGTTTTTAATAGTTTCTATATCTTTTTTCATGCTGTTGAGCATGCTTATAATCATTACTCTGTACTCTATATCTGATAAATTGCTTATCCCCATTTCATTTAGCTCTACTCTGGAGAATTGCCTTATTCTTTCATTTGGAGCTTATTTCTTTGTACCCCCACTTTGGCTGCCTGTTTGGGTTTATTACTATGTATTAGGTAGATCTGCTATGACCCCCAGTCTTGGTAGGGTTGTCTTAAGTAGAAGGTGGCCTTTGGTACCCAGTGGTGCAGTCTACCTGATCACCAGACATTCGTTCTCTAATAATGTTCCTTGTGCACATTGTGTGGGCCCTCCCATTGTAATTGAGTCTTTTTAAATCCTCACCCAAGGAGTGAGGATAATTTCTCCATTGATTTTTTTTTAGAGAGAGTCTAAGGGAGGGGTTGGGAGAGAGAGAGAAAGAGAGAGAGAGAGACATAGCTGTGAGAGAGACACATCAATTGGTTGCCTCCTGCTTGCACCCTGACCTGAGGTGGGGAATCACACCTGCAACCCAGATAGGTGCTTTTGATTAGGAAGTGAACCCAGGATCCTCTGGTGTGCAGGCTGATGCTCTAACCATATTGACTCTTGATTGCTATTGGCTTGTCCATATGTGAGCTCGCTTATCAGGCTGGCTGACAATGAGGATCAATCATGCAGGTTGCTGTGCTGGTGTTTCTCACACAAAGCAGAATTCAACTCAGCTGTGTTTGAAGCCTGACAATATCTCTCTGTGGATATACTGCTTGTGAAGCTTATTGTGTCCTACTCTATTGTTTTTATGAAGCTGGGCCCCAAGGTTTATTGATTTTGGGTCTCTTCTGAGGGTCTCTGATGCCAACCAATATCAGACACTGTTTGTGACTGGCCCTGAGTACCTTGTTTGGAGCTATCAGCAATCCACTGCTTGTGGAACCCTCTGCTGGGACTTGATAAGTGTGGAAAGGACTCAGTTGCACACCAAAGTCTGCTTTTCCTAGACCCAGGCCCAGAATAAAGTCATGCAAAAACTCAAAGCACCCAGAGATCTGCCTATGCCTGCAGGCTGGTTGTTAGTCTCATTCACTTAATGAGTCTCAGGCTGTCAAGCTCAACCAGGTGTAAACTCCACAGGGTGGCACGAGAGGGTTTCCAACATGTGGAGCAATTTCTTCTCTGAGACTAAAGCTTCATTGATGGGAAAGGTCTGCCTGAGAAAATGGCTACTGTAGCATGGGGGAATGACTCAGCACTGGGATCCTGGTGGCTGTCCCCTCAAGATCTCTTCCCAGAGCCACCAACTCCTGATTCTTCTCACACAACTCTAGTCTACTCTGACCTCCTTTTGCAAGAGCCCAAGATGAGAGGCTGAACATGAAATTTTGTGAGTTGGCCCTTTAAAAGGGTGCGTGCATTTCTAGCTGTCTCTCCCTGGCAGACAGAAACTTCAATGCTTTACAGAGCCAGATGTTATATGGACACCTTTCTCAGTTCTGGTGCTCTGGGCTGGGGAGCAAAGTTTGGGGTTTAGACCCCAGACTTATCTAGGGGAACCCCCTGCAGCTGCAGCTGAGATATCCCTCTGGAACTTCATCTGCTGCCTATGGGAACCTGGCCAACCCTCTCATGTCTCTGTACTTCCTACTGCTTTGATGTGGACTCCTCTTTACATCTTTTGTTATGAGGATTCACTCCAGCCAGTCCTCAGTTGGTCATTCAAGATGATTTTTTAATGTTTTAATTGTAATTCCAGTTTGGTCTTGGGTGTAGCTTCCACTGAATCCATTGCCATCTTGGAATCCCCCTTTCAGTGTATTCTTGATGTCAGTTATAGTATTCTTCATTTCTGACTGGTTCTTTTTTTAAGATTTCTATGTATTTTTAATGCTGTTGTAGTTCTCACTAAGTTTCTTGAGCATCCTTATAACCATTGCTTTGAACTCTATATCAGATCAATTGCTTGCCTCCATATCATTTAGCTTTTTTTCTGGAGAGTTCTTTTGTTCTTTCACTTGGGACTTGTTTTTTTATTTCCATATTTTGGCTGCCTCTTTGTGTTTGTTTCTATGTATTAGATAGATCTGTTATAATTCCCAGTCTTCATGGTGTGGGCTTTATGCAAGAGGTGTCCTGGGGGACCCAGTGGCGTAGTCTATGTTTGGGATCAACCCTTAGGCTGTATGATAGTGAGACTTACCTTAACTATACACATGAGCTGCTGCTGTGTAGGTGCTGACCACCTGAAGTGGAATTCACCTCAGCAAAGTTTGGTGCCTACTGAGATCTATCTGTGGATATGCTATTTGTGAAGCTTATTGTATCCTGCTTTGATGTTGTCTGAAGTTGGTCACTGGATGTGTTGTTTCTGGGGCCTCTCGGGAGTGACTCTGGTGCAGGCCAATGTCAGATGCTGTCTGTGCCTAGCCTTGGGCAACCTGTCTGGAGCTATAAGTTATCCACAGTTTGTGGTTGCCTCTGCTTGGCTTGGGTGCATGGGGGAAGACCAAGCTGTTCACCAAAACTGGCTATTACTAGCACCAGGCCTAAGGGCAGGTCAACAATGTCTGAAGCCACACCAACAAGATCTGTCTGCACCTGCCTCTACCTTCCAGCTGCTTGTTCAGCTCAATCACTGAAAGAGCCTCTGTCAGAGTCATGATCTGGGTCTAGGGGCTAGTGGATCTTTTATGAGATGGAGGTGTCATTATGGCTTCATGCAAGGTGGTGGGTGTGGTCCTCTATCCAGAGCCACAGGACTGAGACTCTCCTGGATTTTGCCCCAACTTCAGCAGGGCAGAGCCACTGGGAGTCAGGTGGTTCAGGCTGCTGTCACCTAGAGGTTGGGTCTGCCAGAAGCTGGAAGGTGGTTCTGTCAGATGTCCGTGAGGAAGAATTGCCAGTAAGGTTCATGGGAAAGTGGGGGAATGGCTCCTGCCCCAATGCCCGATAGCTCAGTCACTCACACCCTAAGTGCGCCCAGAACTCTACGCCCTGGTTAAGGCAGCTAACTCCTCAGCAGGGCCTAAGCTCTGCAGAGTGGGGCCTGAGAAAGTCCAGAGTGTGGGAAATTGCTTCCTTCCAGGCTGATGCTGCTTGGAGGGGAGTGCTCCACCCAAGAAATATGGCGGCTGTGGTATTGCAGGTGTGGTATTCTCAACACAGGAATTCTGGCAGCTGTCCCCCCAGGTCCCTCCCCAGAGCCACAAACTCCAGACTCTCCTCAAATAACTCTAGTCAGCTCACTAATCCTTTGTCAGAGCCCAGGGTGAGCAGCTATGAATTAAATTTTGTGCTTTTGCCCTTTAAGATGGTGCCTGTGTCTCTAGTGGTCTCTGTCTCTCCCTGACAAATAGAAACCCTGCTGCTTTTCATAGGTGGGTGTTATGTGGGCACCTCTTCCTGGCTCTGGTGCTCTTGGATGAGGAGTCTGGCTTGGGGTTTAGGCCCCATGCTTCTCAGGAGGGATCCCCCACAGTTGAGATACCTGATACTTCAGCTGCCACCTGTGGGAGTCAGGTTCGTGTTTGTGCTCTTCCTACCATCTCAATGTGGCTCCTTCTGTAAATCTTTGGTTATAAGACTTC
Source organism: Myotis davidii (assembly GCF_000327345.1). Taxonomy (NCBI): domain Eukaryota; kingdom Metazoa; phylum Chordata; class Mammalia; order Chiroptera; family Vespertilionidae; genus Myotis; species Myotis davidii. Next base: position 196,524 of record NW_006293249.1, on the reverse strand, counting down.
TCTTCAGCTAGTCTTCAATTGGTAATTCAGGATGATTGTTCTTTAATTTACTTTTAATTCCAGTTTGGTCCTGGGAGGAGATAAGTATATCTTTTACCTACTTCTTTGCTATCACAACTGTGGTCAAATTATTGTCTAGTCATTTATTTCCAGTTAATCTATAGTTCCCATCATTGACCCTGGTCTCCTTTCATGCTTTCTCCCCAATGTGCCCACATGATGAACTTTGCTGGATATCAGAGTGCTCCTATTCTGTGTCTTTTGATTGGATCATTTAATCATTTACATTTAAGGTTATTATTGCTAGGTATTTACTTATTGCTATTTTATTTTTTATACTCACATTCCTCTCCCTCTTTATTTCTTTTATTTTTAATTTCCTTTGTAAAACAGGTCATTTAATATTTTTTGCAATACTGATTTCATGGTAATAAACTCCCTTAGATTTTTGGGGAGTCTGGGAAGCTATTTTTGCTTTCAAGTTTAAATGATGGCCTTGCTGGATTTGTAGGCCCTTGCTTTTCATCCCTTTGAATACTTCATGCCAATCTCTTCTGGCCTGACGTGTTTCTGTTGAGAAATCAACTGACAGCCTTATGGGAGCTTCTTGATAGGTAACTAATTACTTTTATCTTAATGCTTTTAAGATTCTCTCTTTGTCTTTAACCTTTACCATTTTAATTATGATATGTCTTGGTGTGGGCCTCTTTAGGTTCATCTTGATTGGGATTCTCTGTGCTTTTTTCACCAGGTTAGGAAAGTTTACAGCCATTATTTCTATGCTTTGCTCACTCTCTTCTTCTTCTGGTAGCTCTATAATGTGGATGTTATTATATTTGATGCCTATCCAGAGGTGCCTTAGATTTTCCTCCTTTCAAAAAATTATTTTTTTCTTTTTGGTGCTCTGCTTGGGTGCATACCGTTCTATTGTCCTATAAATCATTGATTTGATTCTCTGCTTTATTTAACCTGCTGTTGATTCCTTCTAGTGTCTTCTTAATTTCAGAATTCTTCATTTCTGACTGTTTTATTTTTATGGCTTCTATGTTCTTTCTAACGTTTAATGTCTTTTAGTTTATGTTTTCACTGAGATTATCTATTCTTTTTCTAAGGTCCTTAAGCATCATTATAACCATTGTTTCAAACGCTGCATGTGATATTTTGGTTGCTTCCATTTCATTTAATTTTTTTCTTGGAATTTCTCTTATTTCATTTGAGACATATTTCTTTGTCTCCCCATTTTGTTTGCCCTTTGTGTTTGTCTTTGTATTTTAGGTAAGTCTGCTATGACTCCCAACCTCATTATGGTGGCTTTATGATGTACATTCCTTTTGGGTCTCAATGGCACAATCTTCTAGATCAATTGAGTTAGGTGCTCTAGAAATAATTCTTGTGTAGTTTAATTTTCCTCTCCTGTTGTAGTTGAGTCTTGAATGCTGTTGGCCCATTCATGGATAGAGTTAACCCTAAGGTGGCTGACTATAAGGATAGACCTCAGTCTCCATGTGTGAATCATTGTTCAGAGGCTGCCCCCTGAAGCAGAATTGTTTTTGGCAGGGTCTGGTGACTTCCAGAGTCTCCGTTTGGGTGTGCTGTTTGGGTCAAGCTCTGATGTGATTTGAAGCCCACATTGGTTGTGTTGGTTTGGGGCTCCTATGACCAGGGCTCTAGTTCAGGTTGATGTCAGACATTGTGTGTAAAAGGCCCTGGGCTACTTGTTTAGAGCTACCCCAATATTCATTGTTTGTGGCTGTGTCTACTGGGCATGGGTGTACATGGGAGGGGCCAGGCTGTGTACCAGGATCAGCCTTTTGAAGCTTTAAGCTGAGGGTAGATCATGTAAGTCCAAGGCTCCTTGAGGTTGGCATCCACCTGTCAACTACTTTGCCCTCCCCCTGAGATTGCCTGAACTTCCAGAATCTTATGAAGAAAGACTATAAAATAGACCCATGCTAGCTGTGCCCCACTGACCCTTCTACACAGATCAAGCTCAGTAAGGCAGGGTGATTGGTTCTGGAGGATGAGTCTAGCGGGTCCCTTACTTGCAGGAAGCATGGTAAAGCACTCAATGGGGAGAATGTGGCCCCTACTTCAGAGCCATACCATCTATTTTTTGCTAGAGTCTCCAACTATAATTCCCCCAAGAGGAGTGCACACAGGTTCAGGTTGGGTGCAGCTAGCTGTTCCCACTTCAGAAGGAAGCTCAGTAGGACAGGCCCACCAGGACTTGTGCAAACAGATAAAGAAGCCTTCTGTTGGGGGTTGCACTGGCTATGAGAGGGGGCAAGCTGAATTTATCCCCTTATCTCTGTCCTGGAGGGCAGGTCCTGGACTGGAGCTTCTGAGGGAGATACACTCTGAACGTCCCAGCTCTGAGCCAACCCACCTTTCTTCTGCAGAACTGAGCCCAGCAGGACTTATAGAAACAGATTTAGGCATTCTTCTGTTGGGGGTGGTGCTGGTCCATGCGAAGAGAGAAAGACTCAAGTTTTTTCCTAACTCTGCAGCCTCATCCTCAGAGACCCTAAAAGGGTTGCATTTGAAGATCATAGCTCTAAGCTGTGCTTTCTTCCCCTCAGGCAACTGAGTTCCGCAGGATGGCCCAATGGGACTTGGAGGAATTGATTAAGGTAGCCCTTTGTTGGGAATGGCACCTGCCCTCAGGAGTGGAGTGAACTGCATGCCTCCCCCTAGCTCTGCAGCAATGCACCAGCGATCCTGACAAGGGTTTCTTCTTTTGGAGGTGGTGCCTGCCAGACCTGTAGGAAGGGGAAAAGATTGGCAATCATTTTAAAGCCACACAGTTCAATGACCACCTTAGAGTCAACCTAAAGTTTTTCCAGGAAAAGAGCACACCTTAGGTTCCTGTTGGATACAGCCAATAGTCCTGTCTACTGGACTTGAGCTTGGCAGGGTGGTGTTGGCAGTATTTGGAGGACCGGGTTACTGCACTCCCCCAGCTGGTTCTGTAAGAATAGGAGTGATTGACCCTGGAACATGGCACCTGAGGGGTTGTGGGATGTTGATTCAGGACTGGGACCTAAGCAGCCGACCCTCCAGATCTCTCTGGAGCCACACCGCCCAGATCTTCTCTTCATGGTTTCCGTATGTCCTGCCTTGCTTTCCTTCTACTAGAACCCTGGTGAATGCCCAAGAGCGAGCTCCTGTGCATTTGCTCTTTAGGAAAGCACCTGGGATTCTAGCAGACTCCATCCTCTTTCCAGTGACAGAGTCCCCACTGGTTTTTACTGCCAGATGCTATGCAGGCTCCTCTTTCTGGCCCAGGTGCTCTGATTTGGGAGTCTAGGCATGAGGTTGAGAATCCATATTCCATTTTGTAGCTGAGCTATCCCTTCAGTTTCTCAGTTGCTGCACATGGGTGCAGGGGCCAGCCTTCTTCTCATCTCTGTCTTTCTTACTAGTCTCTGTATAACTTCTATAAATACTCTTGTTCAGCTGTATTTCAGTTGGTCAGTCAGGTCATTCAGGTTATTTATAATTTAGCTGTAAATCCGGTATGGTGCCAGGAGGAAGTGTGCGTAGCTTCCACCTACTCCACAGCCATTTGGATCCCCTCGTCTTTTGCCCATTTTTAAACTGGATTGCTTATTTTTCTCTTTGATTTTTTTTAATGTGGAGATTTGAGAATTCTTTATACATTCTCCTTTACCATATATGTGACTGGCAAATATTTTTTCCCCAATCTATTGATTTTTTTTTATCCTTAATAAGGTTTTGCAGAGTAAAAATTTTAAAATTCGAAGTTCAGTTTATTGATTATTTTCTTTTATGGATTGTGCTTTTAGTATCATATTTAAGAACTATGCACCAATCCAAAGCTTTCTCTTAGGTTTCTTCTATAAGCTTTATAATATACATTTAAACTTGTGATCCATTTTTTGCATAAGATGTGAGGTTTAGGTCTCGGTCCATTTTTTGCCTACTTATATCTAACTAGCGGCCCAGTGCATGAAATTCGTGCATGGGTGCAGTCCCTAGGCCTGGCCAGCAATTGAAGCGTGAGCATCTGGCATGGAAGGGTAGGTCCCAGCTGACCTTGGGGCCTTGGGCAGCACCTGGGCCCCTGGGACCCCCGTTCACCCCCCTCTGCCTGAGTCATGGCACCTGAGCGCCCACTGGGAGATGCAGTGAGTGTGGCCTGACACCATGGGCCAGGGCACAGCATGGGCCTCTGGGCCACCCAGTGACGCCACATGGAAGACGGGCGGGCAGCGCGCTCTCTCCTGGCCGGCCTCACAGACCAGCTCCTGTGCGAACTCATGGGGAGCCTAACCAGCCCCTGTGGTCCCAGCGGCTGTGGCCCGGCTCACCCAAAAGAGGCTGCGTGGGTGCGGGGTGGGCTCTTCAGTGGGTGCCCGGCACCTGAGCTTCCCTGGTGTGTGAGCCCTGGGGTCCCGGGGGAGGGTAGCAGGCAGAGTGAGAGCGAGCTTGGCAGACATCCTGCATTCTCACCGCACCTCTGTCTCCATCACCCCCACCCCCAGGTAGCCAGTGAGAGGTTGTAGCTCCCAGCCTGGGTGCTGTGGGAGGTTGGTCGCCACCACCCACCCCCAGTTCCCCATCCCAGCCCTGGCTCAAACCCGATTGGGTGATCAGGGCCTGGTGACCGCTGGTCATCGTCTGCAGGGTAATTGGGCCCCCACTCACACCTGCCTTGGCCTGGCGCCACCTGCTCACCTGCTCCAACATCCAGCTGCAGTCCCGCTCTCATTGAGGCCCATTGGGGCCAGCAGCTCCTCCACTGCCACCTGCTGCCAGCACCAAATTGCCGACACCCTCCATGTTTTGCGCCGCCCTCTGGTGGTCAGCGCACGTCATAGCGAGCAGTGGAACTCCTAGTCTCCCAGTTGAACTCCTGATGGAACGACCACCTGAGGGGACAATTTGCATATTAGGCTTTTATTATATAGGACTAGGGGCCCGGTGCATGAAATTCGTGCACTGGGTGTGTGTGTGGCGG
>NW_006293249.1:175693-190879 GCF_000327345.1 Myotis davidii | reverse complement strand
CTGTCAGTGGCAGGGGGCTTCTTCCTGCTTTCCCTTTCGCCTCCCTGCATTGTGCCTACATATGCAAATTAAGCGCCATCTTTGTGGTCAGTTAACTGCCATCTGAGTTGGCAGTTAATTTGCATATAGCCCTGATTAGCCAATGAAAAGAGTAGCTCGTACACCAATTACCATTTTTCTCTTTTATTAGTTTAGATTGCTCTAGCATTATTTGTTGAGAAGACTTGCCTTCATTCACTGAATTGCTTTCTACATATTTGTCAAAAACCAGTTAACAATACTTCTGTGGGTCTATTTATGAGTATCATATTCTGTTTCATTGATTTATGTGTCCATCTCTCCACCAAGTACCACACAACCTAGATTACTGTAGTTATACCATACCTGCTTTCTTTCAATTAATGTCTTTCCTCTCCTTTTACTCTAAGGCTACATATGACTTTAGTAGGTAGAAAGCATATAGATGGGCTATGTTTATATCCACTCTGTTTTTAAATATACATTTAATTTGATGGTATTTACATTTAATAGAATTAATTATTGATATTTAGGGGCTTAGGTCTGCCTTTTTTTTTTCTGTTGATTCCCTCTGTTTTCTCTTTTTCTTTTTCCTGACTTCCTTGGTTAATTAAACAACTGTTAGAATTCCATTTTGATTTATATATAGTGTGCTTGTGTTTCCTTGTATAGATTTTTAATAGTTGCTATAGATATTAAATTCTACATCTGTAACTTCACATTTTGGTTTGACAATTTACCATTTTACATTTCTTTATCCTCCCTTATTTATACCATAATGGTCTTAAATATTTTCTTATATACATTGATAACTGCAACAGACAATATTATAGGTTTTTCTTCAACCATGTAACATAATTCAGAAAACTCGAGAGGAGAAAGAATGTATATTGTATTTACTCATATGGTTACTCTTTTTGTTCTTCCTTTCTGATGTTACCAAATTTCTTCTTTCATTATTTATTTTCTCTTTTATGAACTTCCTTGCCCATTCTTTTAGATATGCTGGTGACGATTTCTCTTAGTTTTTCTTCATCTGAGAATGCCTTGATTTTGACTTTATTTTTGAAGGATCATTTTACTGGGAATAAGGTTCAGATTTAGAGTTCTGTTCTCTCATTTGAAAAATGTGCTACTTACTTCTGATCTCCATGGTTTCTGATAAAAAAATATCCTGTCATTTTCATTGTTTTTCTCTTACAGGAAAGTTATTACTAGTATGTGTTTCTTGCTATTTTCAAGATTTTTTTCTTTGTGATGTTTCTTGGTGTGAATATCTTTGAGGTTACTCTGTTTGCGTTTATTTAGCTTCTTGAATCTGTCAGTATGTCTTTGCCAAATGTGGGGATTTTTCAGCCATTATTTCTTTTAATTTTTCAGCCCCACCTTTTTCTTCTCTCCTGACTTCAGTGAATGGATATTAGATTTTTTTTAATCCCACAGGTCTGTGAGGTTTTGCTCAGTTTTTTCCAGTTTATTTTTTCTTTGTTGCTCAGACATAGTGATGTCTATCATTCTTCAAATCATCTCCATTTTTCTGTTAAGCCTAAAAATATAATTTTTATTTCAGTTATTTATTTTTAATTTTAAAATTCTCATTTTGTGCTTCTATATATATTCTATTTCTTTGTCGAGACTTTATACTCCTTCATTTCTTTCAAGCATGTTTTAATTGCTTATTAAAACATTTTTGTTATTATTTTTATTCTATTTTTAGAGTATAATGTAATTTTTCTTCTTTAAAAAAAATATATTTTATTGATTTTTTACAGAGAGGAAGGGAGAGAGATAGAGAGTTAGAAACATTGATGAGAGAGAAACATCGATCAGCTGCCTCCTGCACATCTCCTACTGGGGATATGCCCGCAACCCTGGTACATGCCCTTGACCGGAATCGACCCTGGGACCTTTCAGTCCGCAGGCTGATGCTCTATCCACTGAGCCAAACCGGTTTCGGCGGGAAGACATTTCTTGCACCTCCTCCTAGGGCTAGGCTGAAAATTACCAACTGAGGTCCAGTTGAGGAAGAGACTTATATCAAGGGAGGACCGGTAGGAAGGGTGAGGTTGTGAGAGGGGCTGACACAGCTTCCATGGGCAGCAGGCTAATGGTGAAGAGGGAGCTCCTGGTTACAGGAAGGTTATTCCTCCGAGAAGATCAAGCCCTGGAGCCCAGGCTGGACTCCACAGCCCAGAGCAACAGAGTCAAGAATAGCAGCTCTTGTAACATCTAGTTGTGAAAGGTGGCAGGGCTTCTGGCCACCAGGGAGACCAGAACTGGTTGGAGATAAAGCCTCAGTTTTGTTGTTGTTTTTAAACCCAGAGCACAGGATTTTTGTTTGCAGCTACTCACCCAAGGCTTTGATGAAGGGAGGGTGGTGTAGATTTGATGTGCCTAAGGAGAGGCTGGGGTAGGAAGCACAGCGGGGAGACATGGAAAAGCAGGGGCCAAGAGACCTGCATTTGGTCATATCCCTTAAAATCAAAATGGCCATTTTTCCTGAGAGGTGCTGGCCCCTCCCATTAGCCTCAGCTCAGGAAAAGGAAAAAATCCTGCCCTAGGTGATACAGCCCGTCAGCCTGTCCCACCCTCAGGAGCCCTACCTGCCACCCCCTGCATCTTGACCTTTGCCAAAGAGACAGCAGCAGAAGCCAAGTCTACAGGGGTGAACAGTCTTAGATAGTGTCAGTGACTGGCTTGGGGGTGGGGCTGTACACCACATTATGCCAGGAACCTGACTGGTGCTTCCTCATCACAGGGAAGCTGATAGAAACTCCCATTATCCAGCTAATCCCATTGGACTGCCTACAAGGTTCTCCACCCAGCCAAGGGCAAGGAAATATTCTGGGACACTCTCAGGGATGTGGAAATTGTTTTCCTTGAAATCTGAACAGCATGCGCCCCTCATGGGAGACACAGAGGTCTATACTCCTGATCCTGTGTAAAGCCCTTTTAGAAAGATTTTTGAGTGATTAAGATTGGCAGCTAGCTGGCAGGTGCAGGTAGGTGAAGGTGAAGCCTGGGGAACCTGGGGAAATCTACTTACCTATCCCTGGGTCTTGGATCTTAAGTCCTGTGGAGACAGACACAAACTGTGGATCACTTGAACCTTTAAACAGGTTACTGAAAGCCAAAGGAGAACAGTTTCCAACAGTAGTTAGCACCTAAATACCTCCTGGAAGCTCAGAATTGGCAGACAAAACAGTTGCAGTCATCAGAAGAGTAAGATCAAAAGTGAGCTCCCAGGAGGCACTAAACTCTGCTAAAACAAATATGCCACTCCACTTTTTTCCTGTTTTCTTTATCTTCTTTATTTTTCTTCTTGATTGATTTATAATTATTTTAGTCTCAGTTTTACTCACATATATTTAATTTTTCTCTTCCATTTTCTTAGTTTGTTTTTTTATTCTTTTGCCTGCTTTCTCAAATATTTTCCTTTTCTTATTTCTTGTTTTCTCATGTATTTTCTTTTCAAAAACTTTTCTTCCTCTTTTCTTTTATACCATTTTTCTCCTCCTATTCTTTATTCTTATAGTATTTATTTCATCTCTGCCCTTTCATATTCTGTTTTATTTCCCTCTTTGTTTCTCCTCCTACTTTTTTCCTTTATTTTCTTCTATCATTCTTTTTCTCTTTTGTCTTTTCTAATTATCTCTTCTTTTGTGGTTGCTTCTGTTGTTGTAGGGGTCTTGTTTATGTTTTTGTTTAGTTTCTTTTGTTTTTTTGTTTTGTTGTGATTTGTTTTGTTCTGACAGGATGAACATAACAGCTTGCATGATGTAGTTGGGAGTAAGCCTCACAGACAGCCAGCTTGACGGTAGATTCCATCCACTAAGAGGGCAACAGCATTCAAGACACAATTACAACAGGAGAGCCCAAATAACTCACAAAGAATATTCCTAGGGCACCCATATCAGGAGATCTAAAAGACTACACCAGTGGATCCCACAAAACACCATATAAGTTCATCAAACAAAGGCTGGGAGGCATACAGTTTCATCTGATACATAGAAACAAATACAAAAGGACAGAAAAATGGAAATAAAAAGCAAGAGGAGAGTTTAAGGGAGCTTTGGGACAACATGAAAGATAACATCCACATCATAAGGGTAACAGAAGGAAAAGAATTTGAGCAAGGAATACAGAACCTCTTTGGAAAAAAAAAATGACAGAAAACTTCCTTGACCTGGTGAAGGAAAAAGTCACACAAGTCCAGAAAACAGAGTCCCAATCAAGATGAACCCCAAAAAACCCACACCAAGAAGCATCATAATTGAAATGGCAAATGTTAAAGACAAAGAAAGAACCTTAAAGGCTTCAAGAGAGAGACAGAGTTACCTACAAGGGAGCTCCCATTAGACTGTCATCTGATTTCTCAATAGAAACACTCGAGACAAGAAGGAAGTGGCATGAAGTATACAAAGTAAGGAAAAGCAAGGGACTTAAAATTGGCAATAAAGAAATATCCATCAATAATAACCCTAAATGTAATGGATTAAATGCTCAAATCAAAAGACATACAGTAGTTTAATGGATAATAAAACATGGCCTATATATATGGTACCTATAAGAGACACACCTCAGAACAAAAGACTCACACAGGATGAAAGTGAAAGGATGGGAAAAAAATTTCCATGCAAATGCAAATGAAATGAAAGCTGGGGTAACAATACTCTTATCTGACAAAATAGACTTCAAAATGAAGGCCATAACAAGAAACAATGAAGGCCACTTCATAATACTAAAGGGATTGATACAACAAGAGGATATAATCCTGATAAACATATATGCACCCAATATAGGAGCATCCACATATATGAAAGAAAACTTTGGGAAAACTTTAAGGGAGAGATCAACAGCAATACAATCAATCATACTAGGGGTCTTTAACACACCACTGACATCACTGGATAGAATTTCTAGACAAAAAATCAACAAGGAAATAGCGACCCTAAATGACACACTTGATCAAATGGATTTAATTTGCATTTACAGAATATTTCACCCCCCAGGCTGCAGAATATACATTCACCTCAAGTACAAGTGGAACATTCTCTAAGATAGGCCACATGTTAGGACAAAAAACTAAGTCTCTACAAATTCAAGAAGATTGAAATCATATCAAGCATCTTCTCAGATCACAGTGGCAAGAAACTAGAAATCAACTATAATAAAACCATTCAAAAACATTAAACAATAAATGGGTTACCAATGAGATAAATGAAGAAATAAAAAAAAACTTCCTGGAAACAAATTAAAATGAACACACAACAACCCGAAATCTATGGGACATAGCAAAAGCAGTCCTGAGAGAGAAGGACATAGCACTATAGGCCTACTTCAAGACATAAGAAAATTTTCTAATAAACTATCTAACCCTACAACTTAAAGAATTAGAAATAAAACAAGAATAAAATCCTAGAGAAGTAGAAGAAAGAAATACATAAGAGTGGAAATAAATGACTGTACTCACCACACTGTTGTCCATGTCCATGGGCTCTTTCTTTCTTTTTTTTCTTCTCAATCCCTTCACCCTCCCACCACAACTTCTGCCTGCTTCCTTCTGGCAGTCATCGACTGTTCTCTGTATCTGAGTCTCTTCAGTTCTGTCTGTTCATTTATATTCGCCTATAGATTCCACACGGAAGTATAGTATTCCATTGTGTAAATGTACTGTAGCTGTTTAATCCACTCATCTACTGATGGGCTTATTCCAAATCTTGGCTTGTGTAAATAATGCTGCAATGGACACAGAAGTGTATATATTCTTTCAAATTCATGTTTTGGGTTTCTTTGAGTAAATTCCCAGAAGTGGAATCTTTGGATCAAAAGGCAGCTCCAATATTAATTTTTTAATATAACTCTATGCTGCTTTCCACAGTGGCTGTACCAATCTGCATTCCTACCAACAGTGTACAAGGTTTCTCTCTTCTCCACATCCTTGCCAATACCAGTTCCATTTGTTCATTTTTTTCTTTTGTTTCCTTGCTCAAAGAGATAGAGCAGTAAAAATATAGCTACAAGAAATGTCCAAGATTTTACTGCCTATGTTTTCTTTCAGGATTTTTATGGTTTTTGAGTCTAACATTTAGACCTTTAATCCATTTTGAGTTTATTCTTGTGTACAGTGTAAGAAGGTGGTCTAGTTTCATTTTTTTATGAAATGAACTTTATGAACGTTATAAAACTCAACACCAAAAGAACAAACAATCCAACTTTAAAATGGGCAAAGGACCTGTATCGATAATTCTCCAAAAAGGTTATACAGATGGCCAATAGGCATATGAAAAGTTGTTCAACATCTCTAATCATCAGAGAAATGCAAATTAAAACCACAATTAAATATCACCTCACACCTGTCAGAATGGCTATCATCAGGGAATGATATCAGTTCCAGGATGTTTTGATTACTATGGCCTTGTAGGATAGTTTGATATCAGGTAACAATATCCTTCCAACTTTGTTCTTCTTTCTCAAGATCACTTTTGCTATTCAGGGTATTTTGTGGCTCTTTATAAATTTTTGGAATATTTGTTCTAGTTCTGTGAAATGTGCCATTGGTATCTTGATAGGAATTACATTGAATCCGTAGATTGATTTGAGTAGTATGGACATTTTAATGTTGTTAATGCTTCCGACCCATGAACATGGTATATGCTTCCACTTATTTGTATCTTCTTTAAATTCTTTCTTCAGTGCCTTATAATTTTCTGAATACAGGTTTTTTACATCCTTGATTAATTTATTGCTAAGTAACTTATTCTTTTTGAAGCAATTGTGAGTGGGATTGTCTTTTTAGCCTTCCTTTCTGATAGTTCATTATCTATAACTAGAGGCCTGGTGCACGGGTGGGGCCGGCTGGTTTGCCCTGAAGGGTGTCCTGGATCAGGGTGGGGGTCCCCACTGGGGGGCCTGGCCAGCCTGGGGGAGGGGATGATGGCTGTTTGCAGCTGGTCACACACCCTTCAGGGTAGGGGTCCCCACTGGGGGGCCTGGCCAGCCTGGGGGAGGGGATGATGGCTGTTTGCAGCTGGTCACACACCCTTCAGGGTAGGGGTCCCCACTGGGGGGCCTGGCCAGCCTGGGGGAGGGGATGATGGCTGTTTGCAGCTGGTCACACACCCTTCAGGGTAGGGGTCCCCACTGGGGGGCCTGGCCAGCCTGGGGGAGGGGATGATGGCTGTTTGCAGCTGGTCACACACCCTTCAGGGTAGGGGTCCCCACTGGGGGGCCTGGCCAGCCTGGGGGAGGGGATGATGGCTGTTTGCAGCTGGTCACACACCCTTCAGGGTAGGGGTCCCCACTGGGGGGCCTGGCCAGCCTGGGGGAGGGGATGATGGCTGTTTGCAGCTGGTCACACACCCTTCAGGGTAGGGGTCCCCACTGGGGGGCCTGGCCAGCCTGGGGGAGGGGATGATGGCTGTTTGCAGCTGGTCACACACCCTTCAGGGTAGGGGTCCCCACTGGGGTGCCTGGCCAGTCTGGGTGAGGGGCTGAGGGCTCTTTTCAGGCTGGGGGGGACTGAAGCTCCCAAATGCTCCTTTCTCTCTCTCTCTTTTTTTTTATTCTGGGCCAGCTTTAGCTTTGAGGCTTGGCTCCAGTTCTTAGGCCTCTGAGGCTGAAAGGAGGTTTCTGGCCTTTGCTTACAATGTTGCGAATCTGCTGGCTGAAGTCCAGAGGTATTTGTTACAGAGTTTCATAAATTGCCCACTCAGAGGCCTGCAGCCGCAGGCAGGGAACGTTGGAGTCCTCAGTCACTGAGGTAAACAAGCCTCATGTTAGTTTCAAGCTGCCTGGCTGCCGGCCGCCATCTTGGCTGACAGTTAATTTGCATATGTTGCTGATTAGCCAATGAAAAGCGTAGCGGTCGTACGCCAATTACCATGTTTCTCTTTTATTAGTGTAGATAATAAAAGCATAATATACAAATTAGACAGGATGTCCTTCCAGACAACCTTCCTGATGAAGCCGGGGCTACAAGGGAAGCTTAGGTCCTGGGTGCCTGTTGCAGCCAGAGGTAAGCCCGGGTCCCGAGTACCAGAGGGAAGCCAGTGCTGGCTGCTGGGGGAAGGAAGGTCTACTCTTGCATATCCTTCTGAACAACCTTCCCGACGAAGCCAAGGCTGTGAGGGCCAAGCCCCTTGCACGAATTTTGTGCATTGGGCCTCTAGTTAATGTATAAAAATGCAACTGATTTCTGAATATTTATTTTGTATCCTGCTACTTTACAGAATTCATTTATCAGTTCTAGCAGTTTTTTGATAGAATCTTTAGTTTTTTCTATGTACAGTATTATGTCATCTGCAAATAATGACAGCTTTACTTCTTCCTTTCCTATTTGGATGCCTTTTATTTCTTCTTCTTGTCTGAATGCTGTATCTAGGACTTCCATCTATATGCTGAACAAGAGTGGTGAAAGCTGACATCTCTGTATTCTTCCTAATCTTAAAAGGAACATTAGTAGTTTCTGTCCATTGAGTATAATATTGGCTGTGGATTTGCCATTGATGGTCTTTACTATATGGTGGTATGTTCCCTTTATTCACACTTTGCTGAGAATTTGTTTTGTAAATGGGTACTTGATTTTGTCAAATGCCTTTTCTGCATCTCTCAATATGATCATGTGTTTTTATCCTTCATTTTGTTTATGTGGTATATTATGTTTATTGTTTTGTTAATATTATACCAACCTTGCAACTCTGGAATAAATCTCACTTGATCATGGTGTATGATTTTTTACATTATACAAAAGAATGTATAATTTATTGGTGAATAGGGCTTGCTAATATTTTGTTGAGGATGTTGCCATCTATGTTCATTAGGAATATCGGCCTATAATTTTCTTTCTTTGTATGTCTTCTTATAATTTTGGAATTAGGATAATGCTGGCTTCATAAAATGAGCTTAAGAGTCTTCCCTCTACTTATATTTTTGGAATAATTTGAGAAGGATAGGTGTTATTTCTTTTTTGAATGTTTAATAAAATTCATCTGCAAATCCATCTGTTCTAGGGCTTTTATTTGTTGGAAGTTTTTGGGTTATTGCTTCAATTTCATTAGCTGTGATATGTCTATTCGGATTCTCTGATTCTTCCTGATTCAGCTTTGGAGGATTGTATGTTTTTAGGAATTTATCCATTTTATCCAGTTTGTCCAATTTGTTGGCATATAGTTGTTCATAATATTTTCTTATAATAATTTGAATTCTTATAATAATTGGTAATCTTAGTCTGGTGCCAGTTGTTATTTCTCTTGTTCATTTCTGAGTTTATTTGGGTCCTCTCTCTTTTCTCTTAACGAGTCTAGCTAAAGGTCTACAATTCTGTTTACCTTTTTAAGGAACCAGCTCTTAGTTTCATTGATCTTTTGTAATTTTTTAGACTCTAATTTATTTCTGCTCTGATATTTATTATTTCTGTTCTTATACTCATGTTGAGCTCCATTTGCTTTTCTTTTTCAAGTTCCTTTTAAGTGTAAAGTTAGATTGTTTATTTGAGGTTTGTTTCCCTTGCGATAGGCCTGTAATGCTATGAATTTCCTTTGTAGGACTGCTTTTTTCCGTGTTTCACAAATTTTGGGTTGTTGTGTTCTCATTTGTTTCAAGGTATTTTTTAAAAATTTTTCCTTGATCTTATTGTTAACCCATTTATTGTTTAGTAGAATGTTATTTAGTCTCCGTGCCTTTGTGTGTTTTTCAGTTTTCTTCTTGTGATTGATTTCTAGTTTCATAGCATTATGGTCAGAGAAGATTCTTGATGTAATTTCAATCTTCTTATATTAATTAAGACTTGTTATGTGTCCTAACATGTGACCTATCCTAGAAAGCATGACATGGGCACTTGAAAGGAATTGCTGCTTTTGGTTGAAATGCTCTGAAAATATTAATTAAATCCATTTGATCTAGTGTGCCATTTAAGGCCACCATCTTCTTTTTGATGTTCTATCTGTAAGATCCAGCTATTGACGTCAATGAGGTGTTAAATTCCTCTACTATGACTGTATTATTGTCAACCTCTCCCTTTATGTCCATCAAGATTTGCTTTACATATTTATGTGCTCCTATGTTGTATGTATGTTTGTTGTTGTATGTTTACAAGGGTTATGTCCTCTTCTTGGATTGCTCTTTTATCATTATGTAGTGTCCTTTTTTTGTCTCTTATTATAGGCTTTGTTTTAAGTTCCACTTTGTCAGATATAAGTATTGCTGTCCCAGCTTTTATTTTCCTTTTCTATTTTCATGAAATATCTCTTTCCATCGCTCTATTCTTAGTCTGTGTGTATCTTTCATTCTGAGGTGGGTCTCTTGAAGACAGCATATACACAGATCTTGTTTTCTTATCCATTCAGCTACCTATGTCTTTTGTTTGGAACATATAAGCCATTTATATTTAAAGTGATTAATGATAGGTACATATTAATGTCATTTTTAAAAGTATGTTCTTCTGTTTTTCTCCTCCTCCTCCTCCTCCTCCTCCTCCTCCTTCTTCTTTGCCCCTTAACATTTCTTGTAATACTAATTTGTTGGTAACAAACTCCTTTAGCTTTTTCTTGTATGGGAAGCTCTTTATTTCTCTTTTAACTTTAATTGATAGCCTTGCTGGGTAAAGTAGCCTTGATTGTGGGTCCTCCTTTTTATCACTTTGAATATTTCATGCCAGTCCTTTCAGGCCCAAAATGTTTTTATTGAGAAATCAGCTGTCAGTCTTATGGAAGCTCCCTTATTGGTAACTGCCATTTTCTTGTGGCTTTTAAGATTCTCTGTTTACCTTTAACTTTTGCCACTTTAATTATGATGTGTCTTGGTGTGGCCTCTTTGGGATTCTTTGTGCTTCCTGGACTTGTATGTCTTTCTCTTCACCAGGTTAGGGAAGCTTTCAGTCATTATTTCTTCAAATAGTTTCTTGATCCTTTGCTCTCTCTTCTCTTTCTGATACCCCTATGATGCATATGTTGTTCTACTTCATGTTGTCTCAAAGGTCCTTTAAATTATCCTAATTGTTGTAATTTCTTTTTTCTTTTGGATGTTTTAATTGGGTGTTTTTTTTTTCTTCCCTGTCTTCCAAATTAGTGATTCAATCATTGGCTTCATTGAGACTTCTTTTCTTCCTTCTTATGTGTTCTTTATTTCAGATATGGCATTCTTCATTTTTGACAGATACTTTTGTATGGTTTCTATGTCCTTTTTCATGCTGTTGAGCATCCTTATAATCATTATTCTGAACTCTATATCTGATAAATTACTTACATTTAGTTCTTCTGGAGAATTCTCTTATCTTTATTTCAGGCCTGTTTCTTTTTCTCCCCACTTGGCTTCCTCTTTGTGTTTGTTTCTATGTATTAGATAGATCTGTTGGCCACTGGGTGTACTGGTTCTGTGCTTCTTAGGAGTGACTCTGGTGTCAGCCTAAGTCAAACACTGTCTGTGACTGGCCCTGGGCAACCTGTTTGGAGCTTTCAGAGAATAGGTTCCCTCTGCTGCGTCTGGATGCATGTAGAAAGGACCAAGTTGTGCACCAAGGTCTGCTTTTACTAGCACCAGGCCCAGGGGCAGGTCATCAAAAGTCTCAAATTACCCAGAGGCCCACATCTGCCTGCAGGTTATCTGTTAGGCTTATTCACTTAAAGAGCCTCAGGCTGTACTCATCAGATGAGTGTAAGCTCCATCCAGGGAATCAAGAGGGATTCCAACATGTGGGGCTAATGCTGCCCCACAGGCTGAATGCTGCATACAGGTGCATGCTCTGCCTGAGAAAGATGGCTTCTGCAGTATGGGAGAATGACTCAGCACATGGACCCTGGCAGCTGGCTGACCTCTCAGCTTCCCCTCCTCAGAGCCATCAACTTTAGCCTCTCTTCATGCAGCTCTGGTCTACTCTGCTGTCCCTCTGTTTGAATCCAGGGTGAGTAGTTGCAAACAAAATTTTGTGTGTTGGCTCTCTAACAGGGTGCCTTCATTTCCATCCATCTCTCCCTGGCAGATAGCAACCATGCTGCTTTTCACAGCCAGATGTTATGTGGGCACCTTTCCTGGTTTGGGTGCTTTGGGCTGGGGAGCCTGATTTGGAGTTTAGATCCTACACTTCTCAGGGGAAACCCCCTGCAGCTGACACATCCTTCTGGAACTTCAGTTGCTCTTCATGGGAGCCTGGTCAGCCCTCTCATGCCTCTGCACTTCCTACCAGTCTTGATGTGGACTCCTCTGTAAATCTTTGGTTATAAGGCTTCTCTCCAGCTAGTCTTCAGTTGGTATTTAGGATGATTTTTCTATTCTTTAGTTGTAATTCCAGTTTGGGAGGAGCTGAACAAAGCTTTCACCTAATCCACCACCATCTTGGTTCTCAAGTATATTTTTATATGTGTTTGCCCTTTGCATGTTGTATACTGCATGTTGTATATTGCCTGTTTATATTTTTCCCTAATTTTCTTCTTTTCCCCCTAATTTTCTTTTTTTTGTATATTATCAAGATTCTTTACCAAATGTGGCATTTGTTTCTTGGTTTGTGTGTGATATCTCTCATTACATACATGCAAATATATTTAAAAATATTTTCCCTTAAAACTGTTATGGTTCTTTCTTGTCTTAAACAAGAGTTTATCTCACCAAATTATCAATATCTTGAGCATCTTTTTCTATGTCAATTGGCCACCTGTGTGTCCTCTTTGGAGAAGTATATATTTAGGTCCTTTGCCCATTTTAAAAATTCAATTATTGTTTTATTGGTGTTGGATAGTAACCTCTTATCAGTTGTATCATTGACAAATAATCTTAGTATTTTCTTTCTTCTATTTGATTTACATTTAGCATGCTCTTTATTTCCTACTTGCTCAAGTGGAAACATAAGTTATTAATTTGAGATCTTTATGATTTAATGATATAAGTATTTAAAGCTTTATATTTCCTTGTAAGCCCTGGCTTAATTGTGTGCCATAATTTTTGATATGCTTTGTTCTTATTTTAATTCAGGTCAAATATTTTGTAGCTTCCTTTTTTATTTCTTCTTTGGCTCATGGGTTATTTAGAAGTGTGTGATTAATATCCCAATAGTTGGGGATTTCCTAAATTTATTTCTTGTGGTTAATTTTTTATTTAATTTCTTAGTGGTTGGAGAATATACTTTGTATGACTTCAATTTTTAGAAAAGTATTAAGACATTACAATATTAAGCATTAAGATGTAATATATGGTCTATCCATATGTTATTTCATATGCACTTGAGAAGAAAGTATATTCTGCTGCTGTTGAGTGGAGTGTTCTAAAGAAGTATGTTAAGGTAGTTGTTCTAATTCCTTTTTTATTTTCCTAGTTCTATTCATTATTGAAAGTGGGTGTGTTGAAGTCCAATTATTATTGTTGAATGTCTATTTATCTCTTTATTTCGTTTAGTATTTACATTTGATTTGTGTATTTTAGGGTTCTAATGTTAGGTGCAAATGTCTTTTAATTATTATGGCTTCCTGATGGATTAACCCTTCTGCCATATTAAAATCTATCCTTTTCTTCTAGTAACAAGTTTTGTCTCTGACTATTTTTTGTTTTTTGATTTATTGGAGGGAGAGAGAGAGAGAGAAGGAGAGAAGGAGAGATAGAAGGAGAGAAAGAGAGAGAGAGAGAGAGAGAGAGAGAGAGAGAGAGAGATCCACTTGTTCTATTTATTTATATGCATTAATTGGTTAATTCTTGTATATTCTCTGACCAGAAATCAAACACGCAATCTTGGCATATTGTGATGATGTATTAGCTGAGCTACCGGGCCAGGACTCCAACTATTATTGAATTATCTATCTTTTCTTTCAATGTTGTCAGTTTTTTCTTTAAAATATTAGATATGTTTTGTACTTATTTTAATTCAGATTCTTATTGAAGTTCTTATTAGGAATTTGTAATTATTATAGCTTTCTGATATATTTAACCATTTTATTATTCTGGCATGCTTCTATTTGTTTCTAGTAATATTTCTTCACTTAAAGTCTATTTTGTCTGATATTCATATAGCCTTTTTAGCTGTCTATGGTTATTTGTATAGTATATATTTTCCTATCATTTTGCTTTCAACTTATTTGTGCCTTTCTATCAAAGGTTTGTCTCCCATCAACAGTTTATAGTTGGATGTCTCCTTTTTATCCAGTTTGACAATCACTATCCTGATTTTATTTATTTATTAAATTAAAAAAAATTCAATTATAATTAACATTCAATATTATAATAGTTGCAGGTGCATAGCATAGTGGCCAGACATTCATATAACTTACAAAGTGACCCTCCCTGACAAGTCTAGTACCCACCTGCCACCATACATAGTTACTACAATATTATTGACTATATTCCTTATGCTGTACTTTACATCCCCATGACTATTTTGTAACTGCCAATTTTAGCTTTTTAATTCCTTCAGCTTTTCCTTCTAGCACCCATTCCCTCCAACCTGGCAGCCATCAGTTAGTTTTCTGTATCTATGAGTTTATTTCTGTGTGTGTGTGGGTGGGTGGGTGTGTGTGGGTGTATGTGTGTGTTATCAGATTCCACATGTAAGTGAAATCATATGGCATTTGTTGTTCTCTGTCTAGCTTATTCCACTCAGTATAATACCTTGTATGTCTACCCATTTGTCACAAATGGGAAGATTTCATTATTTTTATGGGTAAGTAATATTTTATTGCATAAATGTACCACCTCTTCTTTATCCACTTGTCTACCAATGGACAGTTAGGTTGCTTTCATGGCTTGGCTATTGTAAATAATGCTTCAATAAACATACAGTTTATTATAGATGGATATTTCTTTTCAAATTAATGTTTTGGATTTCTTTGGATAAATACCCAGAAGTGAAATTTCTGGGTCATATGGTAGTTCTGTTTTTATTTCTTTGAGGAACCTCCATACTGTTTTCCATAGTGACTGCACCAATTTACAATCGCACCAACAGTGCAAGGGGGTTTTCTTTTGTCCACCTGATCCCCAACACTTGTTTGTTGATTTATTGATGGTTGCCATTCTGGCAGGTTGGAAGTGATACCTCATTGTGGTTTTAATTTGAATTTCTCTGATGATTAGTTATGTTCAGCACCTTTTAATATATCTATTGGCCACGCGTATGTCCTCTTTGGAGAAATGTCAATTTAGGTCCTCTAACCATATTTTAATTGACTGTTTGCTTTTGTTGATGTTAAA
>NW_006293249.1:169182-175454 GCF_000327345.1 Myotis davidii | reverse complement strand
GCCTCCATCTTTGTTCTTTCTCAAAAATGCTGTGGCTATTTGGGGGTCAATTGTGGTTCCATATAAATTTTAGAATTATTTGTTCTAATTCTGTGAAAAATGCCATTGATCTTTTGATAGGAATTGCATTAAATCCATAAGTTGCTTTGGGTAGTACAGACATTTTAAGGATATGTTTTCTTCTTATCCATGAGCACAGTATATACTTCCATTTGCTTGTATCTTCTTTAATTTATTTCTACAATGTCTTATAATCTTCTGAGTGCAGGTCTTATGCCTCCTTGTTTAAATTTGTTTCTAGGGAGTATTTTATTTCTTGGTGCAATTTTAATGGGATTGTTTTCTTAATTTCTCTTTCTGATAGTTAATTATCTCTCTATATAAAAGACTAACATGCAAAGACTAATATGTGTCCCCTCAGAAGTTTGATTGGGAGACTGGAAGTTCAATCACTCACCAGGGGGTGGCGCGGAGCAAAGGAAGGCCCTGGCCAGTGCTGGCAGCCAGCAGCAAGGAAGGGAGGCCCCACCTGGTAGCCAGAAGGCCCTGATCAGCCCTGATTGCTGGCCAGGCCTAGGGACCTTACCCATGTATGAATTTCATGCACTGGGCCTCTAATTGGTGTATCAAAATGCAACTGATTTCTAGATATTTATTTTGTATCTTGCTACTTTACTGAATTCATTTATCAGTTTTAATAGTTTTTGGTGAACTACATATAGTTCTCTCTCTATAGTATTAAGTCATCTACTACAATCACTGTCTTTATATTAGGATGTTGAAACCATTTACATTTTTCACAATTTTTATATGATTGGATTGATTGGATTTATAATTTCATTTTATTGTCTGTTTTTTGTCTTCTATCTATTTTTTTGTTTCTCTGTTCCTCCTTGACTGTTTTTCTTTGTGTTACGTGAATATATTTTTAGTTTTCCATTTTAATGTTTCTATAGATTCCCCCAACATTTTTTAGCTATTTTCTTAATGCATCTTAATACAGTTCAATATGTATCTTCACTTATAACAATGTATTTCAAATTAATCCTATATAATAAAAGCCTGATAAGCAAATTGTCCCCTCAGGCAGTCGTTGGACTGGGAGTTCGACCAGGAGACCAGGAGTTTGACTGCTCACTATGAAGTGCGCTGAACACCAGGGGGCGGCGCGGAACATGGCAGGAGTTTGCAATGTGGCACTGGCAGTGGGTGGCAGTGGAGGCACTGCCAGCTCTGATAGGCCCTGATGAGAGTAGGACTGACCGAGGTGGGATGGTGGAGCAGGTGAGGGGGTGGTGCCAGGCAAAGGTGGGGTGCCAGGTGGGGCTGCAGAGCTGTGAAGCTTGGGGGAATGAGCTGGGGCTGCAAGGCTGGGGGCATGATCTGAGGCTCAATCTCCGCAGGCCACCCTGATGGACCCCATCCATG
This sequence comes from Myotis davidii, assembly GCF_000327345.1. Classification (NCBI taxonomy): domain Eukaryota; kingdom Metazoa; phylum Chordata; class Mammalia; order Chiroptera; family Vespertilionidae; genus Myotis; species Myotis davidii. The sequence continues at coordinate 174,026 of NW_006293249.1, read as the reverse complement.
CACAAATTTGTGTACTGGGACTCTAGTACTAACATCCTATCTAATAATAGACAAACATGGTAATTAACCATAGCTCTGACACGCTTCCATTGGCTAATCAGGGCGATATGCAAATTAACTGCCAACCAAGAGGGCGGCTGGCAGCCAGGCAGCTGAAGCGAACAGAAGGCTTGCTTGCTCCAGTGAAGGAGGAAGCCAAGGTTCCCCGCCTGCCACTGCCGGCCTCTGAGCTGCAACTCTAAGCAACGATGTTGCAATTATAGAACTAAATAAACTCCAGAAACCTGCTTTCAGCCAGCCCAGCTTCAGCCAGCAGGATCACAACAGTGTTACAATTATAGAACAAACCCAGATCCCTGCTTTCAGCAGCCAAGGTCTCAGAGCTGCAGCTGGGACTCAGAGCTAAAGCTGGCTCTCAGCTCCAGTGACAGCCATAGAAGGTAAATAAATCCCAGAATAAAATAAAAAAAAGAAAAAAAGGAGAAGTTGGGAGCGTCGGTCCCCCGCCAGCCTGAAAACGGCCATCAGCCCCTCACCCAGACTGGCAAGGCACCCCAGTGGGGACCCCCACCCTGAAGCAACAAGATGGCGGCTAATTTGCATACTGAAGGACGGCCGCAGCGGGCAAGGCTGTCCACGGTCTGGGACCTGGATCTGTGACCCTGCTGGGCAGGGGGCAGCACTTGAGGTAGTCCGTGGTCTGGGACCCAGGTCCATGACCTGGCGGGCAGGAGGCAGCGCTTGAGGCTATCCGTTGTCCCAGGACCCGGATCTGTGACCCTGCCGGGCAGGGGGCAGTGCTTGAGGCTGTCCGCAGGACCAAGACACGGATTTGTGACCCTTCCCGGCGGGGCGGCAGCTCGCACAGGGGTGGATTGGCGAGGGTTGGGCAGGGCAAGATGCCTGACTTCCACCCAGCCCCAGTCACTCCGGGCAGGTGAGCAGCGCAGAGAGCCTCTGGACAGGGGAGGCAGTCTGGCAGAGGGCGGCCTGTACTCCCCACATGGCAGTGGTGACAGCTGTGAGCGCAGCAAGCGGAGCCTGCAGGCTGAGCTGAAGTAGCGCCCAGGAGTGGCTGCGCAAGATCTGCCTCCTGGCCCAGCCACCATGGTGGGCGAGACTGATGTCCTCCTGGCCACACCATGGGGGGTTTGCGGATCTGCAAAGCCAGAGGCCTTCAGTGTGCACATCCCCCTCACCCCCCGGCGTGCAAACATCCCCCAGCACACTAGTCGGAGAGGAATTCCGTCCTCTCAGTGAAACAGTGGGATAGTCGGGACGACTGTAGAGGAGGAATGTGCACTTTGGGTGCCAGCACCCATGAGCGAAGACTGCCCTGACTGAACCTCCCTTGCTTGGTGCCTAGTGCACGCCTGCTGGGCAGCGGGTGACAGGACGTGCTTTTCCAAATTAATGAGAGAAAGCGTTGATTCTCCTGCTGCCCACAAAGGTGGAAAGTGAAGTGGGGAGACATGTGGGGAGTGAGCGAGGTTCCCTGTCTGGGGGTTCCAAATCTGCTGTTGGTTTCTTTCACCGCTGACTAGAGATATACAGGGAGTCCCCCCAAAATATATACACACTTTGAATACCTACTAATTCCAATGGTTTTAAGCATAAGAAAGAACAATGGAGCTGTTAGCTGCTAAAAGTGTGGGCACAAACAGGTAGTTGGACATTCCCTGAGGGGTCTCAGATTGGAGAGGGTGAAGGCCAGACTGAGGGGCCCTTTCCCCCCCCGCATCCCAGTGCATGAATTTCATGCACTGGGCTACTAGTAATACTAATAAAATAAAAGAAACTTTACTCCCCTATAGCTTTAGCTCCTTCCTTAGTCTTTGTGCTGATATTTTTCATACATATATCTAGATAAATTATAAACCTAGCAGCACAGTGTTATAATTATTGCTTTATGCAATATTATGTATTTTAAAGATGTTAAAAGAAGAAATGAGAAATATATAGTTACATAGTGTTTTATATTCAATCATATATTTACTACATCTGGTATTTTTTATTTCTTTCTGTGGATTTGAATTAGTGTCTGGAGTAGTTTCCTTTCAACCTGGAAGACTTCTTTTTGAATTTCTGTTAAGGCAGGCCAGTTAACAATAAATGCTGTGACTTTTGCTATCTGGGACTGTTTTAATTTTGCCTTAATTTTTGAAGGTAAGTTTTGCTGGATGTAATAATTTTGTTTGACAGCATTTTCTTTTCATCACTTGGAATGTGGCATACCATTGCCTATGGTTTCTGTTGTTTCTGATGAGACATTAGCCATTAATCCCATTGTTGCCTACTGTATATAATGAGTGATTTTTCTTTTGTTGCTTTCAAGGTTTTAGCTTTCTCTTTGGCTTTCAATAATTTTACTATGATGTGTCTGTGTGTGTATCTCTGTATATTTCCAATTTTGGATTTGTTGAGCTTCTTGGATGTGTAGTGTAATTTTTTCATCAAATTTGGAAAGCTTGGGCTATCATTAACGTTTTTTACTGTCTCTTTTTCTTTCTTTGCTTTCATGGTATTCTCGATGCTGTCTCCTAGGCCTCTAAAGCCTTCTTTATTTTTTTCCCAATCGTTTTTTTACTCTGAGTTCTTCAGATTGGTTACTTTCTCAATATTTTCTTTATGTTTTCCATCTCAAATTTGATGTTGAATCCTTCTAGTGATTGTTTTTTCATTTCAGCTATTGTGTTCTTTACTCCACAATTTAATTTTGATTATCTTTTATAATTTATATCTCCTAATCAATAATCCTTTTGTGCTGGTTAGTGCCTCAAGCAGGTGACCCTCATGGTGAGAACTGTGAACTGTACAGGAGCATGCCAGGCCCAAAAAGGTGCAAAGGCCCTAATGTGCAGGGAGCAAAGAAAGGGATATGGGGTATAAACGGATGGGGGAGAGGCTGCGGGCATCACCCATGCCTTAGTGGAATGCCAGGGTAGGAGAGGTATCTACTCTTCTTATGAATTAGAGATGTTGAGTCAGAGAACTTGACACTGAGGTGGTTGTTGGCCTGGGAGAGCAATATACAGGATTCTAGTTTCATGCGTTCCACTCAGAAATTCTTTTCTTTGCACTAGGTTAGTTTCAGTTTCTACAGTTATGGCTTCTGTCCCAAAGGTACACAAATGGAATTTGTAGTCCTAAGGGGTATCCTGAGGGACTTTCTAGCCAAATCACATGGAATTATTTCTGCCAGAAGGGCAGAATCACATAGGCCTTTAAGGGAATCTAGTTCCCTGCCTCTGGTACCCCCATTCAATTCCCAAGCTCCAAGAAGCTTTTATGCTTCAAAACTGCTGAATTCACATAAGAACAGTGGAAGGCTATGGCTTTTGGGCCTAGGCTGTTTCCAGTCTCCCCAACTCAGCTTGCACAGAGTTTCCCCAGGGTGGAACCTTGAGGACCAGCAGCTAAGCCACTATGACTAAAGGTAGCTCGTTCAGGTTGGAGCAGTGGGTGATCCCCATGGCAACATTGCAGTGAAAGTGATAGTCTCAGAATTGGGAAAACAAAGAGGGTCAATGAATCTATTATTCTGAGTTGTTGTTATTGGGCAAAGATATTCCTAGCTAAGGCTGCATAGTAAAGCAAAAGATGGAGAAGGTCCACGCTATTCACAAACTCCTTGTCAACCCTGAGTCTATGTGCAGCTACATAAAAGACTTGAACATTGCCAAAAGGAAGTGAAAATAAGGTCAGGCTTAAAAATATTCTGAACTTTGAATGTACTCTCCCTCACAAACATATACCCCAGGAGAAGACAGAAGCCTTCCTGGTCTAAGTGCTCGAGCACAGTCTTTGTCTAATAATTCAATTACTATCAAACTATTCAGACACAGAAATGAACCACAGGAAGTTAGGCTTAAAAGTAATAACAAGAATTAGTCCCTGGCTGGGTAGCTCACTAGGTTGGAGCATGATCTCATACACCAAAAGGTTATGGGTTTGATCCTAGGTCAGGGCACATACTGGTATGGGAGGTAACTGATCAATTTTTCTCTCTCACATGGATGCTTCTCTCTTAAAAAAAAATAAAAATCAAAAAAGAAAAAAAATAATAGCAAAAACAAGAATTAAATAAAATAAAGACAGCAAGACAGCAGCCACACTGTATGTGGGGAGACAGATTTCAGTTTTAGCCAGGGAAGTTACTTAATAAACACAAAGATTATTAACTTTCAGGTGAAAATATCAGAACCCAGAATTACCACAATATATTATCCAAATTTTCAATTTTTAGCAAAATTATGAGATAAGAAAAACAAAACAGTAGAGTTTGACCCCTACTAAGAAGAAAGAGCACTCAATAAAAACTGTTGCTGAGTTGCTGGATGTTGGATTTACAAGAAATACTTCAAAGAAACTTTTACAAAAATGTTCAGATAACTAAAGAAATCATATTTAAAGAGCTAAAAGAATGTATAAAACCAGTAAATGCACAAAAGGATTCATTATCCACCACAAATCTGTTTTTTTCTTTTTTATTTCTCTAATCTCATAATCTATAATTATGTGAAATATTTAGGTATTTGTTTCTTTTTAAAAAATATATTTTATTGATTTTTTACAGAGAGGAAGGGAGAGGGATAGAGAGTTAGAAACATCGATGAGAGAGAAACATCGATCAGCTGCCTCCTGCATATGCCCTACTAGGGATATGCCTGCAACCAAGGTACATGTCCTTGACTGGAATCGAACCGGGGACCCTTCAGTCCGTAGGCCGACGCTCTATGGCTAGTAGGCCCATTGAAAGTTTTATAATTAAAAATTGTTGCTATGTAGACAATTGTTGCGGAGTAGACAATACTAAATGTCCTGAGGAAATGATTACACAATGA
>NW_006293249.1:165482-167637 GCF_000327345.1 Myotis davidii | reverse complement strand
GCTGGCTGGGGGGAAGTAAGGGGGCATTTGGCCAGCCCTGCTGTTGATTGGGGGTGGGAGAGTCCAATCAGGGCAGGCCAGAAGGGGGAAGGGGCTGCAAGGTTGGCCAGCAGGTCCCACCCCCAGATCGGGCAGGTTTGGTTCGCTGGCCACAGTGGGCCTCATAGTGACCAGTCATTAAGGTTGTTATGGCTGTTATGGTCGCTGACTCCGACGCTCTATCCACTGAACCAAACTGGTCAGGGCTTAAGTATTTGTTTCTCATTTGCCTCTCCAAGCTCAAAGGTCTCCAAGCTCAGGGACCTGTATGTCTTTCATATCTGAGTCCCAAGAACTGGGGCTGGTGTGGAGACAACAGACACACCAGTGAATGGGGAGTGAAAAGCTAAATAGAGGAATGATTAAGTGAGAGCATGAGTGTGAGTCAGTATATCATCTCTGAACACCTTTATTATTGACTACTCTGTGAGGGGTCAATTCTGATGTGGCATGAGGACAGGATGGGGCATCGGTACCTCAACCCTGCTGAGAACTCTTGAGATCCACGTGTGTGTAAAAACACAGGCTTTGTTTAATTACCCATCAAAGCTTTATTGGGAGTCTATTCTGTTCCAGGAGTGAACAAATTGACTAAATATCCTGCTGTTCTGGGTAAACAGGATAAATAACTCCATTATGTAAAATCACTTAATATTCTATATGGTAATAACTGTTAGAAATAAAACAGGGAGAGGGAGAAAGTGCCGCAGGGACCAGCTAAGTTTAAAATAATGTACATACAATAGAATACTATTGAGCTATGAGAAAGAAAGAGATCCTGCTGTTTACAAACACATGGGCAGTCCTAAAAGGACATTATGCTAAGTGAAATAAGTGAACTGTTGTACAATGCAATATGTTATGTGATATAATGTAAATATAATATACTAGAGGCCCAGTGCACAAATTTGTGCACCTTGAAAGGAACTGTGGGCTGCAAGGCTGCAGTGGGCACAGGGGAGGGTCTCAGCCCATCTTCTGCACCCCCGCCTGGCCCCTCCTGCCATAGCTCTGGTCCCCTGTCTGCCAGCAGCCTTACTCCTGCTGCCACCGCTCCCACATGCTGATGGCGCAGAGCGATTGGGGCCGGCACCAGCAACGGATGTGAGTGGTGGCTGCTGCCCCGATCACCTGTCAGGAGCAGAGGGAGGTGGAGAATTCCTCAGGGATGATCGGGGCCAGCAGCCGCTGCTTGCACCCGATGATGGTGCCAAGCTATCAGGACTGGCACCAGGCACCAGCAGTGGGTGGGAGTGGGGCTGGAACTGGCAGCTGGTGTGAGCACCAGGCAGGACCATGGCACACGGTAGCAAAAATTTTCATAACCACCAGAGGCTCACCCCAATGACAGCAACTGGTGCCCTGCCTTGGTCTGGTGCCCCCCACTCACCTGCTCTACCATCCCACCACAGCTGATGCCCGCCATGTTCCATGCTCTGCTGCCTGCAGCCAAAGCCCACCATGTTCCACATGCGCCCTCTGGTGATCAGCGCACACCATAGCAACCGGTTGTTCGGTTGTTTGGTCTATTTGCATATTAGCCCTTTATTATATAGGATAATTATATCATACTAGAGGCCCAGTGCAGGAATTCATGCATGGGTGGGGTCCAGCTGGCCTGGCCCCAATATAGGCAGATCAGGGCTGGGCCTGTAGGGAGAAGGATATGGCAGGAGGTTGGCCAGCAGGCCCCAACCCAATTGGGGTTGGGGGGCAGATTGGGGCAGAGGGTGCCAATCTGGGGCAAGTGCCCTAGGGGAGGGCCCTGGGTGGTTGGCCAGCTGGCCCTGCCCCTGATTGAGGTGGAGGGACCGATCTGGGGTGGGGCCAGGGATGGGGAGGGGCTGCAGGAGATCGGCAGCCAGCCCTGCCCCCTATTGGGTGGGGTGGGGCAATTAGGGGTGGGACTGGATGGGGGGAGGGGCTGCAGGCCAATCAGGGATGTAGGGGACCATAGGGAAAAGGGCTGGCCTGAGGAAGGGACTGCGGGTGGTTGGCTGGCAAGCCCCACCCCCTGTTGAGGTGGGGTGGCAATCAGTGGTGGGGCTGGCCAGGGAGAGGGGCTGTGGGCCAATCAGGGTGGTGGGGGTCCATCAGGGGCATGGCTGACAGGAGG
>NW_006293249.1:158586-165355 GCF_000327345.1 Myotis davidii | reverse complement strand
ATATAATAAAGAGCGACTATGCAAATGGTTGTCACACCCTCATGCCGTCATGCTGTAATGGCTCAGACACTCAACACTGGGGAGAGAGGAATGGGGACCAGCCAGCCACAAATGAGCTCGCGAGAGAGGAATGGGGACCAGCAGGCTGTGGCCTGGAAGAGGGAAAAGCCCCCTGCCCTGTGGTCCCGGGCACCAGCGCCTACGGCTGCAGCCCAGAAGCCGCCCGCCCATGATCCCCTGCGGCTGCGGCCAGCCCAGGCAAAGCCGGCCCGGATTCTGGGTACCTGCAGCCAGCCAGAGGGAGAGAAGCCCAGATCCCGGATGCCTGGGGCCAGCCAGAGGAGGGAATCCTGGGTCCTGTATGTGGAGTGAGGCAGAGGCAGTTAGGGGCGACCAGGCCAGCAGGGGAACAATTAGGGGCAATCAGGCCAGTAGGGGAGCAGTTAGGGGTGATCAGGCAGGCAGGCGAATGGTTAGGAGTCAGCAGTCCTGGATTGCGAGAGGTAGTCGGACATCCCGCAAGGGATCCTGGATTGGAGAGGATGCAGGCTGGGCTGAAGGACAAACTCCCCTCCCCCCCGCCATGCACAAATTTTGTGCACCGGCCTCTAGTATAGATAATAAACTGTATGGTGATTATTCCTACAGGGTGGGGCAAAAATAGGTTTATAGTTATATCCAATTTTAAATACAATAATTAATGAATAAAAATATAAGAATAAACTTGAGTATGTGAAACACAGAGGATATTCTTGTATTATTTACTAATTAAGTATTTGAAAGTGGATACAACTATAAACCTACTTTTGCCACATTCTGCATGTGATGATTCTATATTGTGTGTTCTATTATATATTCATACAAAGTTCTGACCTCCACCAGGCATGTTCAGGGCTGACTTCAGTAGGAAAATGTATGTGCCATGGATGTCATGGAGCCCCAGCACCCAGCCACAGCTGTCAGTTCTATGGTGGCTGCACGTCCCTGAGTCTCAGCTCCTTACCTGCACAGAGGAGGTAAAATACCTACCTTGAGGGCTGTGGGGATGATGGCATGAAATGGGATCCAGGGAGTAACAAGTCCCTACTGTGTGCCATTTAATTCTCACAACCAGAAGAGTGAGCTCAGCTAGCAGTCTACATTGTTGATGCCACTATTCTTTTTAACTTAAAAAAATTATGGACATTAAAAAAGCATTCAGAATTATAGAGCATTACACGATAGTGTACGCTCCCATACCTCTCACTTGAGTCAACCATCATCAAACTCTGTTGATCTTGTTTTACCCAAAGTCCCTACTGGCGTGTGTTGGGGGAGCACAAGGGAGAGAAGGAGGTTGTGTGAAACAATTATAAGAAAATCCCAGACTTCACAATACAGATTTTAAAAAGTAACCACAGCCAGCCTGTGTGGCTCAGTGCTTGAGCATCAGCCCAAGAGCCAGGGGGTCTAACCCATTCGATTCCCAGTCAGGGCACATGCACAGGTTGTGGGCTCAATCCCCAGTAGGGGGCATGCAAGAGGAGCCAATCAATGTTTCTTTCTCATCGATGTTTCTATCTCTCTATCCCTCTCCCTTCCTCTCTCTAAAATCAATAAAAAATATTTTTTTAAAAAAGTAACTACAAAACCATCGTGTCTTAAAAAATTGGATAATAATCACTTACTATTTTCTAAATCAAAATGTATTCAATTATTTCTGTTCAAGAATGTTGTTGTTTTGAACACCAGATTTAATCAATTCAGGATCCAAGCATATTGCTTTTGGTTTATAAGTCTCTTAAATATCTTTTCATCTATAACATGCCCCTCCTTTTTATATTCATGCCATTTATTTCTTGAACAAAGCAGATAATTTGTCCTGTAGACTAATACATGCTTTAGAATAAATGAATGAATTAATGTTAGCTCATGTACACCTCTCAGGGCATTTTTGCAGAAGAAGTGGGAGACTATTGAGTTTAACCTTAGGTCTTAGACCCTGTGGTACTTCAATTTACTTATTGATCCTCCTTACCTCCCCCCCCCCCGAAATCCTTATTTCCCAAAACTCACCTGAGCAACTGACCTCTGGCAGGAAACGTGGAAATGACAACACCTTTCTCAAGCGTCTGCAACTCTCTATCCTGAGTGGGAGTTCTCAGAGAGGCTGGGCATTATTTATGGAGACATCCTAGTGACAGGGGGAACTTCTGGCCCGGAACTGCCTGTGGTGTCACATCCTTAACCTGGCTGACATCGGAACGCCTTGGGGATGGGGGGAGTTCTCCAGGAAAAAATGCTGGGTCAGCAGCCCCAATGGCATCTTTTCAAAACAATAATAAAGATATCAGAAAGGCAATCTGTCAGAGGCAGACACATTGGTGGCGAGTGCTGAGGCTGGGCAGATGGTGCAGAGAAGGACAGGGCTCAGAACCAGATGTTGCATTTCCTGAAAATAGACATGTTAGGTCTTTGGGGCTGTCAGGTGCCCCCTCATTAGCCCTTCAGCCTAAATAGAGCCACTGAACATGACATCTCACTCAGACCTGGCATCTGGCTGGGGACCCCAGTCCAGATAGGGACCCAGGCCTGGGAGGAGGGAAGGATACACTGGCCAGTCCTTTCCCCTTGGGGGAAACTGAGGCCCAGAGGCCTCTGCAGGAGGCATTGCAGAGAATGGCAGGGGTTCAGTGACAGAGACTTACTGGACCAGGTTTCAGCTCGAGGGTCTGTAGCATGATGGTTCTCTATGTGACAAGGAACCCATATGGGAAGGTTTCTGTGTTCCAGGTTCTCCTGAGTTGTCTGAGAGCTGTGGCTCATCCATTTTGCCTTATCATTGAGCACTGGTCCTTGGACTGATCTTTCTTTAAGTACATCCACTGTTTTTCACTTAAACAAGTGGAAAGTTGATAGATTACCTTAAAAAACAACCAACCCAGTATCACACCTATACTTGTAAGTGAAAGGTAAGAGTAGAAAGACTCAGTGACTTCTAGGTGACGGTGGTGCCTGGACACAATCGGGTCCATCTCAGGGGGCCTGCCCTAGGTCTGTTCTCTCGGTGAATGAGAGCAGAAGGCTAATGACAGGCACCAGGTAGAGACTTTCCCCAGGTAGCAATGTGGAAAGAAAAGACCATGGAAACAACCAGCTCATCATGCATGCTGCCAACATTGCCCACCATCCAGGTCCCAATGTCATCTTACAGGAGGGAAACTGTAAGGTCAGTGAGGAGACTCAGACCCAGTTAGGAAGGACTCGCTCAAGGTCATCAGCAGATCACTGCTTCTGAGAGCCACACGTTCAGGAAGGTCACTCTGCTTCCCTAACACCTGTGAGACTCACACATACCTGCTCGTGTGTGGTCATGACCGGGGAGAGCCGCCGCCCTCTGCCTGGCCTTTCTCTTCTGTGCAGCAGGAACAATAACTCGCTCTTATCCAGGTTGGTTGTGAGATGTTGTTAAAAGGAGACCATTCATTCAGTGGATACTTACTGAACATTGTATGTCCAGCACATAGTAGGTGCTCAACACAGGAAATCTCTTTCACCACTAAAAAGTTTGTGGCATAATAAGCACCAGGTATTAGCACCCACGTCAGCACCTGTTTTGAAGCATCTATCCACAGTTCAGGCAATTGATATTATATAACTATTTAACCAATCAGAAAACTGAGGCTCTTAGATACGAAGTCATTTGCTCAAACATCAAGAGATGCTCTGGACAGTGCATGAGACAGAGGCTCCCGGCTGCTCAGAGCAGTGCTGGGACTTGGCCCTGGGACACAGGCCTAAGGAGATAAGGCTTGCCTAGGGCCTTGATTGCCAACCTGCCTGCTACAATTTCAGATTCAGGATACTAAATCTCCAGCCCTGGGAGAACAGCAAAGCCTGTCTCCGAGCCTCTGGGGGGAGAAGTGTAATTATTTCAGGCAGATTGAATGCCTCTGACAAAAAGAAGGAGGGAGCGGGGAACAATTAGCCTCGCTTTGCAGGCCGCCGGTATTTCTCTTGCAATGAGCATTGCAGCCCGACACACTGTAATTAGGCCTTGGTTAATAACAGGCTCAGTATCTCCCGCACCCTGTCAGGGAGAAGAATCCATCTTACAGGTAATTGCAGGGTTGGTGGTTTCTGAATGTCTCTTTCCGCTAGCCTGGGTTTTCCCCGGGGGTTAGCTGGCAGGACTTTCTGAGAAAACACTGCCTGTGCTGGGATGCAGGTTGGGGTTGGGGGGCATGGAGTCTAGGTGAGCCTCCCTTGGAGCTGAGATGATGGGCCTGGATCAGTGATCCAGCCTCCCAGTCCATCTTCCTCCTCTCCCACCCCCTTCAATCCATTCTCCACAGGCAGCCAGAAAGCATGGAGTTAAACTGGAAGTCATATCATGTCCCTGCTCTGCTCTGCACCCTCCACTGACGCTTGTGGTCCTCAGAGGCAGAGACCTCCTGATGGTCTGCAGCGCTGCATGGTCCCTATTTGCCTCCTTCTGCCTTTCCCTTGCTCACTCTGTCCAGGTCCACTGGACTGTTTCATAAGTGCATGCCCCTACACTCCTGCCTCAAGGCCTTTACACTGGCTGGCTCTTCCTCCTGGGATACTGGCTCCCTCTCCTCATCCTGACTCAATGCTCCCTTCTCAGAACATCCCCACCAGGACCTCCAGCACTTTCTGATTCCCTGCCCCACTTTATTTTTCTTCTTAGCTTATCTTGCCTCTTACTCTCCATATATTTTACTCGTTACTTTGTTTTCCCCACAAGGCTGTTTGTTCCACAAGGTCAGAAAATTTTGTCTGGCTGGTTCATAGTTGTACCCCAAATGACTAGACAAGTACTTATCACATAGTAGGTACTCAATAAATGACACACAGCTGGCTTGGCTTGCAGGTGCATGTTCTCTGCTTCATGTGAGTTCTGGCCATCACCAAGGCTTCACTAATAGGCCCCCTCCTCTAGGAAGGCTCCCTGGAATCTCTGGTGGACCACACCCTCCCCTCTCAAGGCCTGTTGAAGGAACTTGATCTCCCTCCACTTATTCACCATCTGTTCCTGAAACTGTCTCTTTGGACTCCTCCAAGCCCAGGGCCCAAGGCTGTGTCCTCTGGCTCTCTAAGGAATGGCTGTGGCTCTGGATCCTAGCAGGTGCTACATACATATTTCTGGAGAAATGTTGGCATGAAGGAGACTGGGGAGGTGGATAAGCAAGGGAGAGCAAACAATAATGGCCACTCAAATTAATCTAGAGTGTCCCACAGCCAAGTGCGGCACACCATGCTTGTGCCTGCTCACTCCATCTCAAAATAGCTCTGTGAAGAAATAGGCTTATTATTATCATCATGCCCCCTTTACCAAAAACAGAAGTTGTGTTAAACAATGGGGTTCAAACTGTTTTGGTAGCACACCCTATTGGTAAAAAAAAAAAGTGTTGAGTATAGATCCACATTTCCTGCTATCTATTAATTTATAAATTATGTATATGTGCTAATATCTCTACAACAAATGTGCACAAAAGTAGAGATTTAAAGAGTTGGATGAAGATAAAGAACTGTGGATCTGATATGCCCTCAGGGACTGCACATCCCATTTGGAATCCAGTCCTCATGGATGAGGAAATGAGTGAGTGCTCATGACTCATGGTGCTCAGAGCAGAGGCTCTGGGACCATATTTTGTGATTGCTCTTCATTTATTAATTGGGCAAGTTCACTTGGCAACATGAGCAAGTTGCTTACTGTCTCTGAGCCACAGTTTTCTCATCTGTAAAGTGGAAATTGAAATAGTCTTAACTTTATAGGGTTATGGTGAGGAGTAAATTAGACTGTCTCTATAAAGTTTTATAACAGGGCCTGATGCCTGTTTGCTATTTCTATTAGGAAAATGCTTCTTTCTGGAAATAAAGCTAAAAAAGTGGCCAGGGTCAGAATACCAGAGTGAGGACTCTGGTGAGAAAGCATGTCATCATCTCGTCTGCTCTGTGTCAATGCTGACATGATTTGGAGCTAAAACCCCTCTCTGCAGTTAGCATGTGACAAGAGTGGGTGGAAATGGGGCCACCTGAACACTGCCTCTAACTCGTGTGACCAGATTGGGTTCCCTGTCTGTCCAACAGGATCAGTGCAGCACTGGGGTCAGAAGCTTAGATGACTCAATGGGAGAAAATGTGTTTTGTCTGTTGGAAAAGGAGGCTCAGGGTTCCAGGACCCAGAACTGCAAACCTGAGCAGCTTTTGGGCAAGGACATTCATTACTTGTCAGGGTCATAATTCATTCATCCTCTGCCCAAATTGGTAGCTTCAGCTCCTGGCTTGCAGAATAATCCCTTTCATCGCCACCCCCCCTCCCCACTCCACTCCAAGTGATTGTGTTTTGTCTGTTGGAAAAGGAGGCTCAGGGTTCCAGGACCCAGAACTGCAAACCTGAGCAGCTTTTGGGCAAGGACATTCATTACTTGTCAGGGTCATAATTCATTCATCCTCTGCCCAAATTGGTAGCTTCAGCTCCTGGCTTGCAGAATAATCCCTTTCATCGCCACCCCCCCTCCCCACTCCACTCCAAGTGATTTGTGGACAGACTACATCAGAATCACCTGGAAATATATATATATCCTATCTAATAAAAGACAAAAAGGGTAATTGACCATACCTTCATTATGCTTCCCATTGGCTCAGGGCGATATGCAAATTAACTACCAACAAAGATGGCGGCCAGCAGCCATGCAGCTGAAGTGAGCAGGAGGCTTGCTTGCTCCAGTGATGGAGGAAGCCAAGGTTCCCCACCTGCGCGGCC
>NW_006293249.1:155424-158358 GCF_000327345.1 Myotis davidii | reverse complement strand
TCCATCCAATTGGGACTGAGCAACACATCCTGGAGCCCTCCTGTGGTCCCTCCTTGGCTGGCCAATCTCCCGTGTCTCTCTCTGGCTCCAATCGTGCACCAGTGAAGTCCCTCAGCCTGGCCTGTACCTTGTCTCAATCCAGGAACCCTCGGGGGATGTCAGAGAGCCTGTTACAGCCAATCTCACAGGGGGAGCGCTGCTCAGCCAAAAGCTGAGCTCACGGTTGGCGAGTGCAGCGGTGGTGGTGGGAGCATCTCCCACCTCCACAGCAGTGCTAAGGATGTCTAATTGCTGGCTTACGCCCGCTCCCTATGGGGAGCGGACCTAAGTTGTCAGTTGGACATCCCCCGAGGGGTCCCAGACTGCCAGAGGGCACAGGCAGGGCTGAGGGACCCTCCTGCACCCCCTGCCGAGTGCACAAATTTTTGTGCACCTGCCTTTGGAGCTCAGAGCAGGGCCGCGGCAGGCAGGGAGCCTTGGCTTCTTCCATCACTGGAGCAAGCAAGCCTCCTGCTCGCTTCAGCTGTGTGGCTGCCGGCCGCCATCTTTGTTGGTGGTTAATTTGCATATTGCCCTGATTAGCCAATGGGAAGCATAGCAAAGGTACAGTCAATTACCCCTTTTGTCTTTTATTAGATGGAGAATGGGGCCCGGTGCACGAAATTTGTGCACTTGGTGTGTGTGTGGGGGGAGTACACCAATTGGCATGTTTCTCTTTTATTAGTGCAGACTAGAAGCCCAGTGCACAAAAATTTGTGCACTCAGGCGGGGGGAGGGGGGTCCCTCAGTTATTAAACATTTATCGGCACAACACTGACCACATTGGTGGTTGTGGTGGTCTTGTCAGAATGTGTTAGATTATGCAGATGAAAATCTATTTAAACAGATTTGATGTAGATATTTTCAACGATGGAATAATTGTCCCTGTCAACTATTTTAGTTGATTCATATTTTCACTAATTGTCATCATTGCAAAGTTTTCAGTCCCCATATGGATTGCTGGATATAATAGGTCATGTGGTGTCCTTGTCCTTTGTAGCCTTTGTTACCTTAAGGACTCTAGTTTTCCATTTATATGTTTAAGTATCAACCTTACGAGCTTAAAAATGTAAGCTTTTAACACTGCTCTCTCTGTTCTTTATCCGTCCGATGAAAAGTGGAGTTGGGTTGCAGCACAGGAGAGAAATTCAGAAGGGGAATATTGAAGTAATGACTACAGTAGGAGAAGAGGGAACCTATTTCCCTGGCCACAGGCACTGGCGCCCTAGACCACAGGGCTGGCAGCTTCTCTGGGTGGCTGCAGCCTGGGACCTCGGGCGGGTAGCTTGTCCGTCTCTTGGGCTGCAGCCAGCCGCAGGCGCTGGCACCTGGACCAAAGGTGGGCGGCTTCTTCTTCTGGTGGCTTCTTCTTCTTCTGTCCTTCCAGGGAGGGCAGTCAGTTATGTGTATATGTGTGTGCATGCAAACATAGGCATTTATACGTGTGTATGTGGAAATCTGCTGGGCAAGTCAAAACCATAGAAGATTTGCCCCCTATCTCTTGAATCTTCCAGAGATATCCCCCCACTTTCTTATTCTATCACTACTGGAGAGTCAGTATTTGCAGCTAGCCAACCAGTGACTCAGTGTCTATTTCTGACTTCTTATTTCCTGTCTGTCTTCCAATACCTAATCATATTTCCACCTGGATGTATCATTTTTACTCCCAATATGCTGTATAGAGAAGGAGTCAGGATGCTGTCTTCCCATGAATAGTACTCAGTAACAAACCAATTGCATTTTACTTGGGCAATGCCCTTACCCACCCTTCAAATTCCTTCCTCTATGCATTTCTGTTTCCCTTTTTGTTTGTTGGATTGTTCTGCTTCTCCTTCTCCTGACCCCACCACCCTTGGATTGTAATGTAAAATTCTTTTACCATGTCAAGAAATTATTAAAAATACCCCCAGCTTGGGGGGGGGGGCGGCAGGGAAGAGGTGGCCGCCAGCAGCCGCCTCTTCCCTGCCCACTCCCCACCCCCCACCCCCCGGCTGGTGTTTGGAGAAGTACCTGTATTTTTAATAATTTCTTGACATGTTTTTTTAAATGACTTTTCGAGAGGTTTTAGATTTGGAGGGAAGGTCTTAAGCTTAGAACAACTCAGAACAAAATCTAGGAGGGTGGGAGGGATGGCCAAGCCCACAAAGCAGATGGTGTGGGCACCTCTGGTGGGGTCCGGGCTGCCCTCTGCCCCCAAATCCGCCCTCCACCTGAGTGTGCACCCCAACGTTGCAGGAGATGTGATGAGGCCCAGTCCCCTGTATTCAGAACAGGGGTCTGGCCATGTAGAAACGTTTCATTTATACCTCTGGCTACAGCCAGCTGCACACAAAAGGTTAGGAGTCCTGAAGCCTGTCCTGCCGAGGAGAAAGGGTGCGGCCCTCTGTCTCCCCAGCACCCGTACGCCCACGGCCTCAGGCATAGAAGATGAGCTTGGGGATCTGCCTGCCCTGCACCCTGGTGCTGTTGGTGCTGTTGGAGGAGCACTGGAACTGGAAGGTCACCTTCCTGCACTGCACCTCCATCAGTCCCTCCTGCCCGAAGTAGCTGAGCTTGCTGACATCCAGCATGGTGCTGGTCATGTAAAAGGTGTCCTGCTCCACCTGCACTGGGTGCTCGAACCAGATCAGGAAGGTGCTGCTGGAGCCGTTGGACACGAACCTGGTCAGGTTCTGGGCGAGGACCACCCCCAGGCACTTGAGCTTGATCTTCACACTGTACTTGGCTTTCCCGGAGCTGGAGCCATACAGGCCCAGCCCCGCCACAAACACCCTCCTGTCTGCTGCAAACTGGATGCTGCCGCAGCGCCCCCGGTAGCGTCACTGGTTGCTGCGGTAGGCCGAGGACTGGAAGCGGTGGCACCTCTGTGGGGGCAGGCCTCACCTCTTGGTCAGC
>NW_006293249.1:154093-155387 GCF_000327345.1 Myotis davidii | reverse complement strand
TATACCACAGGAAGATGTTGTGGGTCTCCTCCAGCATCAGGATGTCCGACTGGGCAGTGCTGTTGGCAAACTCCTCCAGGGTCATGGTCGGAATGCGGACCAGGTAGGGGACCGGCCCCAGGACATGCCTCTTGTTGCGCGGGGTGGAGGGCAGGTCCTGCCACTTGCACTCGGCCTCGGCCCAGTTGAGCATGGCCTTGAAGACCACCGCCTCCTTGGTGTTGAGGGCCTCCTGGGTGATGATGACCTCCAGGGTCTGCCAGTCGATCTCGCAGAAGCCCTTGGACAGCAGGGCCATCTCCGCCTGCATGTCAATGACCTCCAGCAGCACTGGGTCAGCTCGGGCTCTTCAAACAGCCAGCTCTGCGACAGCAGGACACAGGAGTTCTTGGCTTCCAGGCTCGTCTCCAGGAAGTGCACACAGGCTTTTGCCAGCGGCCACCCCTTCCCTGTCCCCTGGCCTGTGATCAGAAAACCGGGGCCGCCTTTGCCTGCCCCGGCCTCTTCACTGCCCCGCCCGGCTTCTCTGATCACTGGCAGGGGGGCGGGCAAAGGCGGCCCTGGTTGTCCGATCACAGGCCGCCTTTGCCCTGCCCCCTGCTCTTGCCTGCCGCCTGGTTTTCCGATCACCGTCAGCGGCAGGCGGGTTCTTCCGTCCTTCCCCTTTCGCCTCCCAGCATTGCGCCTACATATGCAAATTAACCGCCATCTTTGTTGGCAGTTAACCACCATCTTTGTTGGCAGTTAATTTGCATATTGCCCTGATTAGCCAATGGAAAGCATAGCTAAGGTACGGTCAATTACCATGTTTGTCTATTATTAGATAGGACATATAATCTCCTATATAATAAAGAGGTAATATGCATACTGACTGTTACATCCTCGCACAAGATGGCCACCCCCATGTGGTCACAAGATGGCCACCACAAGATGGCCGGCAGGGGAGGGCAGTTGTGGGCGATCAGGCTGGAGGGGGGGGCAGTTGGGGGTGACTGGGCCTGCAGGGGAGGGCAGTTGGGGGCAACCAGGCTGCCAGGGCGGGGCAATTGGGGGCAATCAGGCCTGCAAGGGTGGGCAGTTGGGGGCAATCAGGCAGGAAGAGAGGGGAGCAGTTGGGAGCCAGCAGTCCCAGATTGTGAGAGGGATGTCTGACTGCCAGTTTAGGCCCGATCCCTGTGGAATCGGGCAGTCGGACATCCCCTGAGAGGTCCTAGATTGGAGAGGGTGCAGGCTGGGCTGAGAGACACCACCCCACGGCACAAATTTCGTGCACCAGGTGCACAAAAATTTGTGC
>NW_006293249.1:145878-152584 GCF_000327345.1 Myotis davidii | reverse complement strand
CCGCTGATTAGCCAATGGGAAGGGTAGCAGTTGTACGCTAATTACCATGTTTCTCTTTTATTAGATAGGATATGTGTGTGTGTGTGTGTGTGTGTGTGTGTGTGTGCGTGTGCTGCATAACAACATTCTGGTCAACTATAGGCTGCTTATATGAGACAGTGGTCCCATAAGAGTAAAATGGAGCTGGAAAATCTCTGTCACCTAGTGATGTAGCCATTGTAAAGTCAGAGTGCAGCACATCACTCACATGTGTGGTAATGTTGCTATAAACACACCTACAGCTGCCAGTCGGATAAAAGCATAGACATACAATTATGTGCACTACATAATATTGATGATGATAGTAAAAGACTACATTACTGGTTTGGAGCTACTATTCTATACTCTTTATTGTTATTTTAGGGTGTGCTCTTTCTGTTTATGAAGGGAGTTTGCTGTGAAAGGTGCGCTATGCTACATTGGCCAAGCTGTCCATGTCGTGCTCACCATGGCTCTTGGTTTCATCAATTTCTCTTGTGCTCAATGTAATCTCATGCTGTTTTGTACAGTAAAATGTGTATACTATAGGCTTGTTTCTTGTAATACAGGCCTGTTGTTTGAGATCAAGAGGCAATCCCATACTGCCTGGGTGTGTAGTAGGCTAGAGCATCTAGGTGTGTGTGTACTGCAATGCACTCTGCAGTGTTAGCACAAGGATGAAATCACCTAGTAATGCACTTCTCAGAATGCATCCTGATCATTACATAGCACATGACTATATATATATATTCAGAACCCCTGGACCTACCTCAACCTAGGATCACAGGGGATGGGATTAAGAAATCTATATTTGTAAAAAGCTACTCAGGGCCCTACAGCATGGTTGTACTACCTGCTTTATAATTTTTAAGGGACTCAGCATCTCTCTCTGTGAATATTACACACCAGTGGGCAGGATCAAGCGGGGCTGGGGTTCAAGCAGGATTATTTGCTTTATTGCTGAGCCTCCGTTTTCTCATCCATAAACAGGAATAGCAAGAGCACCTGCTTTTCTAAAAAATGAGGCCTGAATTCTCTGGGAGAGGCCAGGCTGGTAAATGCTCAATAAGTAGGAAGCATAGTTATTACTATCATATTAAAAATGGCTAATAATTAGTAGTTATTATTATAGTACATGTAAAATATTTTATTCAGGAATTTAAGTTCATTTAAAAAAGAATCTTAAATGCCACGGAAAAGAAACCCCTGATTCACCAAATCAGAGAAAAAGAGCATGCAAGTCATTTGCCAATTCTGTTCAAAGGAGCCTCAAAGCAAAACAGAGCCCCTGCTCTGGCTTCACACATCCCTGAAAGGGAGCGTGCTTTGCCAGTGCCACACCTGCCCAGTAATCACACCGTCCTTCTGTTCAATGAAAGAATGACTATACAAAAAAATCAGAAGCTGAAAGAATGATGCAGCAATATGTTAAAACAGACACTACTTCAATGCAAACACATTTAAAGTTTTCACATTAACTTTTTTCTTTAATTACTTTAATATAAAAGATAGCAATATTTCATATTTTAAATGATATACTAGTAACAACAGTTTTAAAACCCTCTACTAAGTATTTAATTAATATAAATTTATTGAAGGGTATCAATGACTACCAAATAAATACTACCAAGTCTTTACTAATGTCTTTTGCATATTTGGAGGTAGGTAGAGAAAATATCAGCTAGGAATATGGACATTTTATTTTTTTAAAATATATTTTATTGATTTTTTACAGAGAGGAAGGGAGAGGGATAGAGAGTTAGAAACATTGATCAGCTGCCTCCTGCACACTCCCTATTGGGGATGTGCCCGCAACCAAGGTACATGCCCTTGACCAGAATCGAACCTGGGACCCTTGAGTCCACAGGCTGACGCTCTATCCACTGAGCCAAACCGGTTAGGGCAGGAATATGGACGTTTTAAAGCTACATTTTTTCCAGCCTTTATCTTTTTATTAAATCTTGTGCCTGTTAGAAGATGTACTCAAGATGGTTGTAAAGATATTCAGCTAAAATCACACTTCAAATGCCAGATGGGTTTTGGCCCCATTTGACGTCAGCAAAGCTATTGATTGACACATATAGAAACACATTATGCTAAGTGAAATAAGCCAGGTTTTCAGGTTTTTAGAGTCTCTGAGCTGAATACTTTGGCCTTGTAAATTATTATTTTTTGGGCCTTCAGTGTGTTATACATAATTCCTAATTAGGTGAAAGGGCACCCTGTGGTAGGTGGTACGATGGGAATTGTCAATAATTAAATAACACACTTGAGAAAAATTGGGATGTATGCCTTAGTATCATGAGAGCACTCTAATGCTTTGAAGTTTTTCCATGTGATTTTTAACATATTTCAGACAGAGCAATCATTGCATTTGTAATGATACTGACAGTTCATTTGAAAAATTTCTGGTGCTTTCAAAGTTAACATGATTGGAATAAAACTGCAAAAGAATACTCAGCCTTTGCAATCTTGTTCTAATTAGTTTATTTACAAAGTCCAACACTCAGTGAAAAATGAATTGAAAAATCAGCCAAGACCAGGGATTTGGCATCCAGGCTTCCCCAGGTTAATGGGCAGAATTAGATGATGCAAGAAAATTCTGTGACATTATCAGTGCCCATTAAAATTCTATCCAAGGGAATTTGGAATGTAGAAAATATAAATTTAAAGGGTATTTTTATGTATTCCTTAGAAAGACAATTATATTTTTCTCAAGCTATCAATCCATGATTCCACAAAGTCCATCCTTTTTGCCAATGTCTTATCTAACTGATGTCAACATCTGTGAATCAGTTTGTCTTTTCCGATATTTTGAAAAGGTTCTAACTGGTGTGAGATGGTATCTCATTGTTATTTTGATTTGCATCCCTAAACCACAAGTGCTGCTGAGGATGTGAAGAAAAAGAAACCCTCCTGCACTGCTGGTAGGAATGCAGACTGGTGCAGCCACTGTGGAAGACAGTTTGGAGTTTCCTCAAAAAGTTAAAAATGGAACTCCCATTTGACCCAGCAATCCCACTTCCAGAACTATGTCTCAAGAAACTAGAAATACCAATCAGAAAAGATATCTGCACTTCTATGTTCATAACAGCACAAATGAATAAAACTAGATCCAGAGACAAATAGCAGGGGATGGGAGGGTTAGAGAGCAACCAAAGGACTTGTATGCATGCATATCAGCATAACCAATGGACACAGACACTGGGGTGGTGGGAGCTTGCCCAAGATAGGAATGGCTGGGGAGGGGGAGTGTCCATCAGGGGAAAAGGAGACATATATAAAACTTCAGACAATAAAAAAAGGTTCTAAATCCTTTAGGCCTTCAACAAGCTGAAGGAGTACACATGCCAACTCTTTGCATCTTAAAGAACTTCAGGCAAGCTATTCTGTTATTGAATGATTTTCAAAGGAGGTCAAATTTGGGACTGAGTAGGTGAAGTTGGCCAGTGCAGTATGCACTGTCATAACCTCACAGCATTGTCCTGGAACCTCGAGCAGCAGGAGAATCTTAGGGTAAGCCTGTACACTTTGGTGCAGGAGAGGTGGAGTGGGGCCCAGGAATCTGCTGCACTGGTGGTTCCAGTGCAGGAAGCCTTTGGACCACACTTTGAGAAACAACTATTTGCAGCTTCTTTCTGTTTTCCTTCACTGCTAGGTGCACCACTGACAGGGCGATTTATTACTTTGTGGGTCACTGGAATGAGATGCACACAGACATTTGTGGAATGTCATCAATGGTATTTTCATGGAGGCCCACCATGGAATGAAAATATGCACACGTGGTAACTAGCACAAGGTTTTAATGCAACCCCAGGCATCCCTGTCTTGATTACTGGAGTTTTAAAACTCATCCTGCTATCTGATAAGGTAAGCCTTCTTTAGGTGTGTCCTGGTTCTTGTATAATTTCTGTGTGTGCTATTTATTCTTCTCTTATGTTGATATATAATTCCCATAAAATAAAATCTATAATTTTAAAGTGTACAATTCAGGTATGTTTAGTATTTTCAAGGTTTGCACCACCATTTATCACTATCTACTTCCAGAATATTGTAATCCCCCCAATAAATTCTGGACTTTTTAGCAGTAACTTCCCATTGCTCCTTCCCCTAGGCAACCACTAATCAATTTTTAATCTCTATGGATTTACCTAGTCTGAAAATTTCATATAAGTGGAATCAGGCAATATGTGGCCTTTGTGACTGGCTTATTTCATTTAGCTTAGTGTTTTCTTTTCATTTTTTGTTTTTTGTATGTTTTTTTAATTCTTTATTGTTTAAAGTATTGCATATGTCTCCACCCCACCACCCCCCATTGACCTCTCTCCAGCCGTTCCCAGCCCCCAGCACATGCCTCACCCCACTACTGTCTGTGTCTATTGGTTATGCTTATATGCATGCATACAAGTCCTTGGTTGCTCTCTTACCCAACCCCTCCTCTGCCTTCCCTCTGAGGTTGGACGGTCAAGCTTAGTGTTTTCAAGGTCCATCCATGTAGCAGTATGTGCCAGTACTTCATTCCTTTTTATGACCGAAGAATATTTCATTTATGGATAGACCACATTCAGTTTATCTACTCATTATGTAAATTTGGGTTGATTCCATCTTTTGGCTGCTGTGAATAATGCTGCTGTGAACACTCGTGTACAAGTCTGTGTACATACCCACTTATCTTGGGTATGTACCTAGGAGTGGAATTGCTGGGTGATATGATAACTTATGTTTAATTTTGGGAGGACCATCCAAACTCTTTTCCACAGCAGCTGCACCACTTTGCATTCCCACTAGAAATGTATGAAATTTTCAATTTCTTCACATCCTTTCCAGGACTCCTATTGTTTGTCTTCTTTTATTAAAGCTGTGCCAGTGGGTGTGTAGTGGAATCCTATTGCAGTTTTGATTTACTTCACCTTATGATTGATGGTCTTGAATATCTTCTCATATGCTGATTGACTATTTGTATCTATTTGGAGAAAATTTATTCAAATTCTTTGCACATTTTTAATGCGGTTATTTGTCTTTTGATTGTTAGAGTTCTTTTTATATTCTGACTACTAGACCCTTATCAGATATATGATTTGCAAATATTCTATTCCATTTTGTGCATTGTCTTCACTTTCTCAACAGTGCCCTTTGAGGCACGAAAGTGTTTAATTCAGATGAAGTTCAATTTATCTGATTTTCCTTTGGCTTCGTGTGCTTTAGCTGTCATTAAGAAACTGCTGCCTAAGTTAAAGCACAAAGTTTACACCTGTATTCTCTTCTAAGCATTTTATAGTCTCAACTCTCACATTTAGATTGTTGATCCATTTTGAGTTAATTTTTGTGTAAGAGATGAGGTAAGGGTCCCAATTTATAGATGTTCTGTGGGCACATGCCTGGGTCAGGGATTGATTCCCAGTAGGGGGCATGTAGGAGGCAGCAGATAGATGATTCTCATCATTGATGCTTCTATCTCTCTCTCCCTCTCCTTCTCTCTCTCTGAAATCAATAAAAACATATTTTAAAAATATGTTGAAATTTTGATTGGGATTTCACTGAATCTGTAGATCAAAATGTTGGGAAGTATTGTCATCTTACCATTACTAAATTTTCATCTAGGAGCATGAGTCATTTTCCATTTATTTAAATTCTTATTTCTTCCAACAATGTTTTATAGCTTTCAGTATATAAGCACTTCTTTTGTTAAATTTATTCCTAAGTGTTATATTCTTCTTGATGCTAATGTAAATTAAATTGTTTTCTTTATTTCCTCTTTGGATTGTTTATTGCTAGTGTGTAGAAACATAACCTATCTTTGTACATTGATATTTTTTCTATTAATCTTGCTAAACTCATTTATTACTTCTAATGGGTCTTATTTTATAATCATCTTGTCAGGGTCCCCAAAGAAAACTATTGAAATTTCTATCAGAATTGGCTTAAATACAGACAATTTGGAGTTGAATTGACACTTTGCAAGGTTTAAATTTTCTTATAAGATATCTCCCTATTTCTTTAGGTCACCTTTAAAACGTTTCAGTTCCATTTTAATTTTCTATGTACAAATCTTGCACATGTATACGTGAATTTATTCCTAAGTAGTTTTAATTTTTTTCTTGATATTACAAATGTGTCTTTAAAATAATGCTCTGAAATGGTTTTTGTTTGTGTATAATGTACAGTTGCCTTTTACATATTGTTTTTATACTGTAGAAAGACACCATTCTATTTTCCCATTGTGTTTAGTAATTTTTATATAGGTTTTTTTTATTGCTTAAAATATTACAAAGAATAGTACATTCGTTTCCTTTTTCCCCCGCTTGACCTTCCCCCAGCCTCTCCTACCCCCCAGTGTCTTGTGTCCATTGGTTATGCTTATATGCATGCATACAAGTCCTTTGGCTAATCTCTTACCACCCACTCCCCGGGAACCCTCCCCAGCCTTCCTGCTGTAGTTTGACAATGTGTTTAATGCTGCTCTGCCTCTGTATCTATTTTTGTTCATCAGTTTATATTGGTCTTTATTATGCATAAATGAGTGAGATCATGTGGTATTTTTCTTTCACTGACTGGCTTATTTCGCTTAGCATAATGCTCTCCAGTTCCAACCATGCTGTTGCAAATGGTAAGAATTCTTTCTTTTTGACAGCAGCGAAGTATTCCATGTGTAGATGTGCTACAGTTTTTTCATCCATTCATCTACTGA
>NW_006293249.1:144550-145745 GCF_000327345.1 Myotis davidii | reverse complement strand
ACGAGGGTTCCTTTTTCTCCGCATCCTCTCCAGCACTTGTTGTCTATTGATTTGTTAAAGATAGTCATTCTGACAGGTGTGAGATGGTACCTCATTGTTGTTTTGATTTGCATCTCTCGGATGATTAGTGACTTTGAGCATGTTTTCATATGTCTCTTGCCTTTCTGAATGCTCTCTTTTGAAAAGTGTCTATTTAGGTCCTTTGCCCATTTTTTGTTTGGATTGTTTATCTTCCTTTTGTTAAGTTGTATGAGTTCCCTGAAATGTTGGACACTAAACCATTATCGGTGATAACATTGGCAAATATGTTCTCCCATGGAGTGGATTTTCTTGTTGTTTTGTTGATGGTTTCTTTTGCTGTGCAGAAGCTTTTTATTTTGATGTAGTCCCATTGTTTATTTTCTCTTTAGTTTCCAATGCCTTAGGAGATGTATCAGTGAAGAAATTGCTTCGGCATATGTCTGAGATTTTGTTGCCTTTGGATTCCTCTAGTATTTTTATGGTTTCCTGTCTTACATTTAAGTCCTTTATCCATTTTGAGTTTATTATTGTGTATGGTGTAAGTTGGTGGTCTAGTTTCATTTTTTTTGCATGTATCTGTCCAATTTTCCCAGCACCATTTACTGAAGAGACTGTCTTGACTCCATTGTATGTTCTTGCCTTCTTTGTCAAATATTAATTGAGCATATTGGTTCGGGTCAATTTCTAGGTTCTCTTTTCTATTCCAATGATCTATATGTCTGTTCTTGTGCCAGTACCAGGCAGTTTTGAGAACAGTGGCTTTGTAATACAGCTTGATATCTGGTATTGAGATCCCACCTACTTGGTTCTTCTTTCTCAGGATCACTGCAGCTATTCGGGGTCTTTTTTATTCCAGATGAATTTTTAGAGAGTTTGTTCTAGGTCTGTGAAATATGCCATTGGTATTTTAATGGGAAGTGCGTTGAATTTATAGATTGCTTTGGGTAGTATGGACATTTTAATGATGTTGATTCTACCAATCCATGAACATGGTATGTTCTTCCATCTGTTTATGTCTTCCTCTATCTCTTTGTTGAACGCCCCATAGTTTTCTGAGTAGAGGTCTTTTACCTCTTTATTTAGGGTTATTCCTAGGTAGCTTAATATTTTTGGTGCGATGGTAAATGGGATTGCTTTTTTAGTCTCTCTTTCTGTACATTCACTATTGGTGTAT
>NW_006293249.1:138397-143428 GCF_000327345.1 Myotis davidii | reverse complement strand
ATCTAAGTAGATGCTTAATATGATTTTAATCTTCTTGAATTTGAAGAGATTGCCTGTGTCCCGATATGTGGTCTATCTTTGAAAATGTCCCATGGTCACTTGAGAAGAATGTATATTCTGTGGCTTTTGGGTGAAATGTTCTGAAGATGTCAATTAATTCCATCTGATCTAGTGAGTCACTTAGGATTGATGTTTCTTTGCTGGTTTTTTGTTTAGAGGATTTGTCCAATGGTGATAGTGGGGTATTAAAGTCCCTTACTATGATTATTGCTGTCAATTTCTCCCTTGATATCCTCCAGAATTTTTTTTAAATATATTTTGGTGCTACTATATTGTCTGCGTATAAGTTTACCTGAGTTATTTCTTCTTGTTGGATTGTTCCCTTTAGTATTATGAAGTGGCTTTCCTTATCTTTTTTTATGTCCTTCACTTTGAGATCTAATTTGTCAGATATAAATATTGCTACCCCAGTTTTTTTTTCATTTCCATTCACCTGAAAAACCTTTTTCCATCCCTTCACCATCAGTCTGTGTGCATCTTTTTTACTGAGGTGGGTTTCCTGTAGACAGCAGATATATGGGTCATGTTTTCTCTATAGGTTCTTTGAGTTCCCATTATTTAAAGATTAAATCTGGGCATTTGAGGACTGAAATAAGGAAAGAGCCAAAGATGATATCAGTCTAAGTAAAATGTTGTTTGCCCATGGTATCACACTGAACTTTAAACACAGTCAGCTGTGTAACAGTATGGTCCATGCTATTGAAACCTCCCTCTCTATTGATTCTTTCATTGATCATGAGCTTGAATATAATCAATAGATACAAAGGCTTATCTTCACCATGGGTGGAGATGGAGCCCATAGAGGGCTGAACAGGAAGAAATGAAGCATTAGTGACATTGGAGCTTCTCCCAGTTAAAGTTGCATGGGGACAGTGAGTGGTGTTGGATGGGAAGTTTCCTGGTGCCATGCAACAGGGGACTCATTTTCTTTCTGTACTCAACCAGGAAGAGATTCGTCCTCAAAGCAGTTAAAGATCCCTATCTTCAGGTGCAGCAATTTCAGGGGCCATAGACACCAGCCATGGATGATTTTGTGTGAGGAGACATCATCCTTCCCTCCTCAAGCCAAGACCCAGAACTCCTGAATCTGGAATCAGGACCTGGAAGGAAGGGTGGGGACTGCCTTGCACAGCTCCAGGATACACCATCCGTATAGCATTCCGGAATTGCTATTTATTGGGCACTTACTCTGGGCACAACACTATCCTAAGCACTGCCCTCTAAGAGTTTATTTAATCCTCCACACAACTCTCTAAATTCTTATTATTCCTGTTTGGATGATTAAGAACATGAAACTTGGAGAGATAGAACAGGGTAAAAGTCACCGACAGTGTGAGAGCAGATCCCCAGCCCGCAGCTCTCAGGACCTCAGCTCTGTTATGCTATCTGTGCCTTCCCAGCCCACAATAGAGAACATGCGACAACACATGCTCCAGAGAGAAGAAAGAGAGAATCTGGAGAGTCTCTCTAAATCTGGTCTTGGCTCCTTTTATTTATCTTTTTACTTATCAATCTTTCCAATAAAAGACTTTAAATTGTATTTTTTAATTTTTTTCTGTTTTGCTTAGGCTCTCTCAAAGGGGTTTCTATGACCTTGGTCAAGATGTTATATATGTGAACTGAAGGTCAAGGGTGGAATTCCTCTCTATCTCTGTAGCCCTGTGCAGGGCTTGGCAATGGTTGAGCCTGACAATATTTATTAGAAGAATGAGTTACCAATTTTCACAGGGTGACTTCTGAGATAAAACTAGCTTACATTTATTAACAGTTTACTGCCAGGGATCATTTGTATTTAAAATGCAATAAGCCATTTAATCATCACAACAACCTCAGGAACTGGGTGCATTATGATTCCCACTTCAGAGTCAAGGAGGCTATGTCTCAGAGAAGTCAGGTCCTTGCCTGAGTTCCCAGCATATTACGTGGGGGCTAAGCCAGAATTGAACTTGCACAATTGAATCCAAACTTGTCTCTTAGCCTCTACATGTGGGCACAAACTGTATGACTCTGTGTGGCCTGAATCTCCATCTTCAACAGGTCAACCAGCCACTGCTTGGAGACCTACAGTGCTGATGTCTCAGTGCAGCACTGCTCCTGCCTCTCCCCTTCCACCCTGGCTGCTCTGCTCCCGGCCCCTTCTCTACCACACTGAACTGAGTGAAGCTTCTTGAGGAAGAACCTCTCCAATCCTTCCCTGTATATCCTTCTTGGTGGTGCTGTTTCCTTGGAAATGTCAGGCTACATTTTTCTGAGTAGAAAAAACTTTTCATAATCTGGTGTATCCCTCTGAATTGAAAATGTTACTGGTTGTAAGATTGACCTTTATTTTACATACACTTGAGAAAGAAAAATTCTGCCAGTTAAACTTTGACTTAATGCTTTCTTATCACTTGGAATTTTTAGTTCATTGTCATTGGAAGAATCTTTAACAGAGTTTATCATTTATTACTCTTGTGCATAAAGCATAAGAGAAGTAAGTTGCTTAAGTGAGCGTAAAACTTGTTCACAGAGTTTGACTGAATAATTTTTGACTCAGTTGAAGATGTCTATGGTTTTTCAAATAATATTGTTCTCTGTGTCATTAAAATTGTTGAGGTTGCAGCATTTCTAACAAGAGCACTCCACTGTTATCTCTGGGGCTCTCTTCCAGACAGGACACTCATTTTGCAATTGTCTTGTTTGGTGTGTCATGGTCAGCCACCTTGCATGTATCAGGAACAAAGTGAAAGCTACATCTCTGTGTGCACATCTTCTCTTTTTGGAAATGGTAAAGCATTTGGTGGTTGTTCTGCAAGAAGATACAACTATTTCTACTATGACAGGCATTTGCTTTACACAGATGTCATTTTTATATTCTGTTACCTCTTTTTGCATATACAATAACTTTTCACTTCAATGCCAGATCATAATGTAATCTGTTGAAGACATTTTAAGTGGCAATTAAATGCAACACGTGTCATTCCAATAATGCACAAGCCTCAAGAGTGATGACAAATGAATGAACAGCCATGACCAAGCTCACACAAGCATGGCCCTGACACCTGCACCCCAACTGCCCTCTGCTGACCAGGATGGAGAGTTGCTATTCCTTCTCAGAGAGCTCCCTGAGGGCAGGCAGTATGCCTCATTCCTCTCTGTTCCCCTAGTTCCTGGAAATGGGGGTAATGATTTTTGAGTGAATAGATGAATTGAGACACACTGTAGCTAGTGAGAATGATGGTATAGAAGGATTCAGGAAAACACTAAAAATCAGTGTAAGAGCTCAAATCACAGAAGGCTGGGGTAAGGTAACATAGGGGCAAAGTGCCCACCTCGCCAAAAGTAGACCATGAAAATATCACAACTTCATGTCACAGGAAACAGTTGTAAATGATAGACTATCAGACCTGAAAGGGTTCTAAGAGACCTTGTTCAATTTCCAACAGCTAATTTATGGAGAAGCCAAGAGTCAAACTTGAGGGTTCAACCATGATGCTCACTGCATTGCCTCTTGCTAGGATGGGCTGCCTTGTGCTGCACGGAGCTCCCTGACACTTGAGGTTTAGAATCAGAAGCAGGAGAATTGGAAACCAGACCCTGGTCCACCTTTGCAGTAGAAAAGCATGCTGTGAGATGGCCAAAACTGAGGAGATTTGTCCAATAGCCTTAGTTCACCCTGGGTGTTTTATGGATGAGGAAATGAGGGCCACACATCGCCTCCTTTAGGAAGCCTCTCCTCTGA
This sequence comes from Myotis davidii, assembly GCF_000327345.1. Lineage (NCBI taxonomy): Eukaryota > Metazoa > Chordata > Mammalia > Chiroptera > Vespertilionidae > Myotis > Myotis davidii. The sequence goes on along the minus strand of NW_006293249.1, from coordinate 139,647 downwards.
ACACCCCTCCATTTCCTAAGCACTTGCCTCTGTGCTAGTGGTCTCCCTGTTCTTCTGCTACCACCTGTCAGCTATTTGTGTCTGAATTTATCTCCCTGACCACATAAGCTTCAGTAAAGATACCATCTCCTTAGAGTGGACACAGGGAGGGTCGACTTTGAACCACTTCTGTAGCTTTGGAACACTGGGAAAGTTACTTACATCTGTGTCTCAGCTTTCCCATTTGTAAAATGAAGATGATTCCAATAATACCTCTCCCAACTGTGGTTGAGAGGAGTAAATGACCCAAGGAATCTGAAAATGTCTACAAGAGTACATAGCACGTGGTGAATTCTTAATAGCTGTCAACTTTGTGCTGTCCTCCTCATTATCATCATCACTATCATCATTTAGGCCTTCTCCATTATGGGAAACATGTTTGTGAGTTAAATGAGCTTGTGTCCGTATAGTGGACACTTGTTTGTTTCTACAGTGCCCCTTCGTGAGTGCTCCATTCATTTGTGAATTCATTCCTCTCCAGTGGTTAGCCCCGGGGTCCTGTTGGCCTCTACCCTAGTCTTTGACCTTGGTGCATTCCAACCTGTTCATCACCTTCGCAGTCTGTGATTCATTCCTCGGTGATCACATGAATGAGGTCTGGACAATCAGAAATAACAAGACTTAATTCTAGATCTTTGACCTCTTTGCCTCAAGGACCTCAAGCTGAGAGGTGGAGTGCTGACACCTCTCCAGCCCTTGCTCACACAGGTAGGGGAGCCTTCCTGAGACCAGACCAGTGCAGAGGGCTGGGTCCCATAGAGAAAGTCAGAAAAATCAGTGCCCGTGACATAATTTAACCTCTGTGTTAAGTTTCACTTGAAGGTAAATTTACTCTTTGCCTTTTTAATTAGTGAGAAAAATATTCTCGTTATGCTTAAGCCAATTTGGACAAGGTTATACCAAACTTGTGTAACATACACATTTCCATATATTTCTAATTTAATTTTTAAAAATAACTTACTCTACAAATGTAAAATACAACAGTTGATGCTGAAATCACAGGATACTTGCTTTTGACTAGCTTATACATATCACTCCCTAACTCCACATCCTCCTTCTGAAAACTGGGTTATCTGCTTCCCTTCACAGCCCCCATACAGTCTGAGCTGCAACCAAGCTGTCTCATGCCAGCACTGTCATCTGATGGCCACTTAGTGTCTGACTGCTTCCCCAGGAGGGAGTTATTGTCCCCTCTCCCTGTGTATCTCCTT
>NW_006293249.1:113949-137604 GCF_000327345.1 Myotis davidii | reverse complement strand
AGCCCCCCGGCTCCCTGCCAAAGCCACCATCAAGGATCGCTGGCTGGCTCTGCCACGGTCCAAGCCTAAAGCCTCTGGCTGAGGTGTTAGGCCTGGGCCGGGGCCCCTCCCCCCACGCTCCCCGCCTTCACTGCCATCAATGATAGCTGGCTGGCTCCTCCCCAGCCCAAGCCTAAAGCCTCTGGCTGAGGAGTTAAGCCTGGGCCAGACCCTCCTCATGCTCCCCACCATCAACGATCTCTGGCTGGCTCCTCCCTGACTCAGGCCTAACGCCTCAGGCTGAGGGTTTAGGGCTGGGCCGGGGCACCCCCAGCTCCCCGCTGCTGCCGCTGCCTCTGCCATCAATGATCACTGGCTGGCTCCGCCCTGGCCCTGGCCTAAAGCCTCAAGCCGAGGCTTTAGGCCTGGACCTGGGCACCACCAGCTCCCCGCCACCCATCGCTGGCTCTGCCCCGGTTCCCGCCAAAGCCGCCATCAACGATCGCTGGTTGGCCCGCCCCAGTCCAAGCCTAAAGCCTCTGGCTGAGGAGTTAAGCCTGGGCCAGACCCTCCTCATGCTCCCCACCATCAACGATCTCTGGCTGGCTCCTCCCTGACTCAGGCCTAACGCCTCAGGCTGAGGGTTTAGGGCTGGGCCGGGGCACCGCCAGCTCCCCACCACCAATCGCTGGCTGGCTCCGCCTGGTTCCCTGCCGCTGCTGGCATCAATGATCGCTGGATGGCTCCGCCCAGGCCCCAGCCTAAAGCTTCAGTCTGAGGCTTGGGGCTGACATATGCAAATTAGCCACCATCTTGGCTGTCGACTAATTTGCATATCTCACTGATTAGCCAATGAAAAGGGTAGCAGTCTTAGGTCAATTACCATCTTTCTCTTTTATTATATAGGATTAGCTCAGCTCAATCCAGGTCATTTCCTTCTGACCCACACATGTTGCCCTCTATTCACTCCCTTCAGGAAATCTTCCTCTCCAAACCCTCACACGGTCCCTTCTGTTTCTCTGCCCAGTCATGTATCTCTCCTTGCCCCAAAGAAGCCCCTCTCTCCTCATGACTGAGCGACTTTCAAAATGGCAGTGGTGTTGGCAGAGCTGTGATCTGTTTTAGGAGCTCAGGTCACCTCCCAGTCCTGGGCTCTACCCTCCTTGTCTCATAGATATTGATACTCTGAGGGTAAATGAGCCATCTGTACCTCCCTTCCAGGGCTAACAGAGACCTGACCCAGAGAAGGCCCTCAGAGAGCCCCCTTTCCCCCCCCAAAAAAGAGTTTCTTGAGGGAACACACCTGAGAACTTGGTTTCTGGGCCCTGACTGATTCATGTACAGTGAGCCGTCTTCTGGGCCAAGGCCCACGGCTTGGAACTCAGACCTATTGTCCCCACTTTCACTAACATATATGGCAATGGTTCTTTTTCTCTCCTGATGTCAAATTCACAGAAAATATTACCTACTTAAAACCCATATTTTAAATAAATGCATACAATGCCCTAGTTGTAATATTAAAGAGAAATAAAAGGAAAATAATTTGTAACAAAATATATATTTTAATACGTGAATGCTTGGGCCGAACTATACCAGAAGAGAGGATAAAGTTATCAAATGATTGTGCCTATTTATAATGAACTAGAAGCCCGGTGCATGAAAATTCATGCACAGGGGTGGGGGGGGGGTTGTTCCTCAGCCCAGCCTGCGCCCTCTCACAGCCCGGGACCCCTCAGGGGATGTCCACCTGCCAGCTTAGGCCCACTCCCTGTGCAGTCGGACATCCTTAGCACTGCGGAGGAGGCAGGAGAGGTTCCCACCACCACCACTCTGCTTGCAGCCATCAGCCTGGCTTGTGGCTGAATGGAGCTCCTCCTGTGGGAGTGCACTGACCACAAGAGGGCAGCACCTGCATTGAGCATCTGCCCCCTGGTGGTCAGTGCACATCATAGTGACCAGTCATTCCCAGTTGTTCTGCCATTAGGGTCAATTTGCATATTACCCTTTTATTATATAGGATGCATTTAAATTTAAGAAAAATAAGACACTCTTTAACTGACTAATTTTAACACTTTGAGATAAGGGTAAACCGTGTGTTTACATACATGCATTGGATGTACCACATGCTCAACAGCTGCAAATGCAGACTGACACAGGTCTGCTTTATGGTGACTTGGGGCTACAGGGGATGTTCTTAAGGGTGAAAAGCTCTTAGTAAAATCTTGGGAGATAAGAAAGCATCACTTTCCCTTGAGCTACATAGTGAGTCCTTCCGTAGCAAGTTCATGTGTATTAAAAAACCTTGCAAAAAATAATGAAACCACTTTGGGTTTAAGTGCAAAATAGAGTGAGGTTCTACTAGACTCTGGTAATGACAAAGAGGGTTTCCACACCATGGTCAGTGTTGCTCAGTGGTTAGACCATGAGCCCCCCCATACACCAAAGGGTCTTGGGTTTAATTCCCAGTCAGGGGCACGTACCTGGGTTGCAAGTTCAATCCCCATGTGGGAGGCAATCAATTGATGTGACTCTCTCACATCAATGTCTCTCTCCCTCCCTTCCTCACTTCCTCCCTCCCTTCCTCACTTCCTCCCTCCCTCCCTCCCTCTCTCCCTCCCTTCCACTCTCAAAATCAATGCAAAAAATATCCTGGGGGAAGGATTAACGACAACAACAAAAGAGCAGAGCCACCACTTCTGCCTGAGTGGGACAATCATGCATATTGAAATTCTAGATTCCAATCTGCTAAATGGGAGTATCCAGCCATGCCCCCTTCCCCCCCAGACTACTTTTAAACACCCCATAAAAGTTCACATGTCTCTAGGATGATAAAACTTCCTTTGAAAAACCCTAGTTTAGAAAATAGTCTGGCAGCTGCAGAGACTGGGGTTGACTCTGTATGGCCATGGATAAACTGCTTCCTGAGCCTCAGTTTTCTGCTCTGTTAAATGAGGCTTTTTGATATTGGGCAAAATGGTGTGGTGACACATGACAGGTACTCAGTGGGAAGGAGCCCTCTCCTTCCTTACCCTATGGTCTTCAGTCAGGCCTCAGGCCCTTACCCGTACTCTCACTTCAGGCCCACATAGTCCTGTGTGCTTCCAGAAGCTTCTTTGAGCTGGTCTTGAGTGCATCTGAGCTCCCTTGGCTTCCTAAAGCCCGCGCCATCCAGAAACACGAATTTCTATTAGTCTTTAATTCTTTCACTCAAAACTTGGTTGTGCACTTGCTGTGCACATTGAAAGCTCCATGAAGATGTGAAAGGCATTAGAGATGGGGACTCAGATCCAAGGCTTGACATATAACCTGTGCTATCTGAAGACGGCATAGGGGCCTTCCTGGAGGAAGGGGTACCTGAGGAGAGCTCTGAGGATTTGGACATATAGTTCTGAGGAGAAGATCATTCTGGGTAGAAGAAGAGTTGGGGTCAACATCTGAAAGGTTAGGACATGGAAAGTAATCAGAAAATCATTGTTTGTTACTAGCCTAGTTCAGTTCACATTTGCTCTGACCTGCACCATTGCACCAAGACCTCCCTGGTCTCCTGGCCTCCAGCTATGCTCCTCCAATCCATCCCTTCTGCCAAGAGGAAATCTTCCCCAAATTGACCTTTAACCTGTCTTGCCCTACTTAAACTCTTCACAGCTCCCGTCTCCTACAAGGCATTCAGGTCCGTGGTGACTGGAACCTCTGTTCCTGCTTCTACCCTTTACTTCCTGATCACACCCTCTAGTTTATTCATTTTTTCATCCAACATATATTTACTGAGCACCTACTATGTGCCAGATCCTGCTCTAGAGGCCAGGCAATTAATAAAACCCAAACAGAGAAGTTCCTGAAATCATGGTACTGACATTTTGGTGGGAGACAGGCAATAAAGAAAACACGGAGCTATAACAGTTGGAGTTAAGAGAAGATAAGAAAAATGCGGCAGGGGCAGAGAACAAAGAGTGAGAAGGGTGTTTTTTTAAGTAAACATTTAAAAATTTTAAGGTTTGCCATTTTGTTCTTTCTGGCTTAAAAAAAATCAGATGTTGTTCCTGTGGCAATTTGGTGCCAAATTCTGATGATAAATTCTGATTGGATTTGTCAGTCCCAGTCCCCTTTGCCAGGGATTCATCCAGGGATGGGCATGTGACTCCATTTTGGCAATAGCGTTTAAAAGGAAGACTTCCAGGAGCTTCTGGGAAGAGTTTGCCTGGAAAGGCACATACATAGAGAAAGCTATTTTTCCCATAGCTCCCCTTACTTTTTGCTTGAGCTACTTCATAAGTGGATGTGACATTAGGAGCTGTGGCAACCATCTTGTAACCATGAGGGGAGATATCATGGCACACAAATAGTGGCAGAGTAGGAAATTAGAAATTTTTTTAACCAGTTCAGAGCCTTTCCTTGGAACATCATGTTCAGTCAACATAATGATTTTAGATAAAACTTTCTATTAGTGTGTGTTACTGGTTACAGGTGTGCTGATCAATGACTTTCCTCAGAACTCAGGCAGCTAGAGTGGCTGAGTGACTGAAGCTCCCAGGCTGGTAGCCTCTGACCTCAAACAGTGCCTACTATTTTTCACAGTAGCCAACTTATGCCATCATCTCTATGTGCTCCAGTCATTTGGAATTACTCGCTGTTACCTCAGACCCTATCTAGCTCTATGCTTTTGCACTTGCTGTTCTCTCTGCCTGAATGCCCTATCTGCTTATTTCTTTCTGACAAACTCCTATTCATCACTCAAAGCCCAGTTAGAGATCAAATGTTGCCTCTTCTGTGAAACTTCAAGCCTCCAAGCCTTTGCTTCAGAGTCTCTTTTGTTCTTTCTTCTGCCCTGCCACTCACTTCCATTAGCTATTGGTCTGTCTTGCCACAGATGGACATTCCACAAGCCCAGGCCCAGGGATTCATTTATATCTGTGGTCCCTGTTCCCAATGCAAGGACTCAGACAAGGGCTAACAGTGTGTGTTGGTTAGCTAAATGAGTAAAGTGAGTGGCTGAATACATTACTGTTCTCAGCTGCCATACTGAAGGCAGAGGCTGGTTGGTCTCTCCTCAGTTCAGGGTACAGGGCAGAGATGGTGCTGACACAATGGTTGTCCCAACGATCTGAAGCTGACTCTCTGAGAAAGTAGACCAGGCAGCCCTGCTGCTTCTAGGGGTGGGAGGAGGGGCAGGTGGAGACCTGCCTGCTCCCAGGCCTCCGACTTCCTCTAATCACTTCTCTCCACAAATGGAATGGAATCAGGCTGGCAGCCTCCCAGGGCCAGGCCCACCCTTGTTTCTCCCTGAGGCCTCTGCCAGCTGAGTGTCCTCTCTGCCATCCAGGACCCCAGATCAGTCTGTGTGTGCTTGGTGGCTGGAGTGGGACTCTGAGAGTGAGATAGGCGACGGTCTCGCTGCTCTGGGGGAAAATTAATTACCCTGCGTTCCACAAATTATTTGGAGATTAAAAAGGAGGGAATGCATGCACTAGTCCCTTACTGGGATGACACCAGAGGCTTAATCCCACCTTCACTAGGGCAGGGTCTGTCCCTATTGCACTCCATACCTGTTTTTCTAGAAAATCTAACTTCTGAAACCAAGTTGCTTCTGTGCCTGGTGTGAGGAAAGGCACACACGGATCCTCTCTGGCCAGGGCCTCAACTGCTAAAAACTGCTTCCAGATTGCTGCTGGGTTCCAGGCTTCAGATGTGGTTAGGATTCTGAGACAGAGGCCCCTAGCTGGGACCTCGTCTCTCTTGAGCTTCCATCGTTCAACGAAATGAAGATAGCAATGCTTCCCTTGGGAACAGCATACAACAGGTGCTCAATAAACATAGGGCCCAGCTTCTCATGACTGCCTTGGGACAGAGCAGACAGAGCCCACATAGCCCCCAGGGAAAGACTGGGCCTGCTGTCTGGGCTTGGTTCCCCAGGGACCACCCAGTCAGCCTGCCTGCTACAGGGCAGACTCCAGATTAGAACCGCAGAAACAGCGGGCAGCTGTGAGGATGGCAGCTTCCTCCCGCAGGTGGAAGGGCCGTTCAGGGCCAGGCCAGGGGCGGGCAACATAGTAGACCTTGATGTCACACCCCCAGACTGGTATGTTCCCATGCCCTTTTCTGAAATGGAAACTGAGGCTCTAGTTAATGGATATCCACCTGGGCTTCCCAGCTTCACACCCCAGCTGGGCTGGAGGAGGGGGTGGTTGACAAGAAGGCAGGTGGTTTGGCAGAGGGAAGATCTGTAAGCTTTTATTGGTATGGTTTGGTATGGTTCAGCTAAAGATGGGTCATGCTTCCTCCTGGGAGACCTCTCCCCCTCTCAAGTCCTGGCATAGCTGCCAGGCAACATGTGGGCCTCACAACAGCTCATTTAGGGCTCCAGGTGAGTGAGTGTGGGCCCCCCACTAAGGCATGGGGGAGGCCCTCAGGTTCCAGATGAAAGGCCAGAGGTGCCCCCTGATCTTCACTCCTCCTTACCTGAGGCCCTCTTCCCAACCTGTGCCATCACCTGGAGCTCCAGGCCCTGAGCACATTTGGGAAACCAAAGTGTTTCTCCTTTATTTCACTCCCCCATGCAGGCCCCGCCCTCTCCAGCAGGGTCCCTCTGCCTAGAAAGATGTGTTAACAAGTGCCTAGTGAGTGTCAGGCCTGCAAAAGGCATCCTGGGCCCCTAATAATGTAGGGATAGGAATGTGCTCCCCTCAGGGTTGCTGAGGGATTAGATGAGACAGAGTAATAGCTGAAATCAGGAGCTCCTAGGCCTCGGTTCACAGCAGCCACCGACCCATCTTGTACAAGGCACAGGGGGTTGGAGGGGAATGAGCTTGGGAATGCCATCTCCTAAGAGCCACAGGACAGCTGGTGTTGTTGTCTATCTGCTGACAGACTCTGAACAGGTCTTTGCCCTTAAGGAATTCTAAAGTAATACAGGAGATTTATTTATTGAACATCTACCATGTTCCAGCCCCTGTTTTAAATGCTTTACATGTTTTAGTTCCTCTAGACCAGCGGTTCTCAACCTGTGGGTCGCGACCCCTTTGGGGGTCGAACGACCCTTTCACAGGGGTCGCCTAAAACCATCAGAAAACACATATATAATTACATATTGTTTTTATGATTAATCACTATGCTTTAATTATGGTCAACTTGTAACAATGAAAATACATCCTGCATATCAGATATTTACATTATGATTCATAACAGTAGCAAAATTACAGTTATGAAGTAGCAACAAAAATAATTTTGTCGTTGGGGGTCACCACAACATGAGGAGCTGTATTAAAGGGTTGCGGCATTAGGAAGGTTGAGAACCACTGCTCTAGACAGTTCCAGGAGTTTGGTATTTAATGGCCATTCACAGTTTTGAGATGAGGAACTGAGCACAGAGAGGTCAGGTCATAGCCGGAGGTCACACACATAACATAGCAAGAGAGTGGCAGGCTGAGGATCCGAACCCAGACTGCCAGGCTCTCTTAAAGCCACTACTTTCAACCACTGAAACATGCTGCTCGTTGCACTCCATACCTGTTATCCCACAAAGAACAGGTCAATATCATAAAGAAGAATGGAAGAGGAATCTGGGAGATGCTGCATTGTTGTTTCTAAACCTCAGTTTTCTCCTGCTCACACACCATCAGTGGCTCCCCAGTGCTCACCAGACCGATGCAGGGCCCTGAGTCCCCTAACCCTTATGTCATCTTCACCCTCCTCCACCTGCTGCTAGCCACTTGTCCAGCCTAATGTTTCTGAATGCCTTACTCCCACCCACACTGCTCTCTCTACTCAGCCCTTTCTCCCTCCCACAAGCCCAGCTCCTGATCTACAGCTGCCCAGCACTCACACTGCCAGGCCTCCCCAGGCAGGAGTGAGCAGTTGCCCCATCCCTCCCCAGGCTGGTGAGTTCTGGCTCTGACATCAGACACAGTCACTCCCAAAGGTCTAAGAGGTGCTGGCTTCTAATATTGTGATTGTTTTATCACATTTTTTTTTTTCCTTTTTAAACCCTTGTAGATATGTATGTATTGTAGAAAGTCTGGAAAACAGAAAAGCAGAATGCAAACAAAAGCTCTTAGAATCCTGCACCCTTCCCCAAGAGATAGCTGCTATTAATGTATATGGGGTCTGCTCGGCAGGCTTATTCTCTCTTTTTTTCCTAGTATGCATAATTTCAAAGCACTTATTTAAACTTCCATGGGCAATGGGAAGTCCCATCCAGGTACCTCTGCCTTGTTTGACTCCTGTATCCCCATGGCCTATAGCAGAGCCTGGCCTAGAGCAGGTGCTCACGTTTATGGGATGAAGGAGGGAATGTGGTATGCAGTGTGCAGAGGTGGGGAGATGGCACAGACCAGAGAGGAGAAGGCCTTGCCCACCATCCAAAGCTTGAACCTCAGAGGCTGTGCTATCCCCACAGGGCCAGGGAGGGGAGCCCTAGGGCCAGGATAGGGTGGAGAGGCATCCTAGAGGGGTCAGGAGGCCCTGCCCAGCCGCCTACCCACCACTGGGCAAAGGAAGTGGAGGCTATCATGTCAGAATGCCTGAGGGCAGCTTCACTTAGGAGCCATTTACCACCTGCAACAATTCCTGGAATTTGGAGATAGAAGACCCAAAGGGAGGGAGATTGGGGGGAGAGGTGCCCCACCTTTTTCTAAGAAGCAGAGAACCCAGACCCTTGGCATCTGAGGAAGCAAGAGTCTTATCTAAAGACTCACAGTCACAGAGCATTGGGTAGTATTGGTTTTTAGGGGATGCCCACTGCATGCCAGGCACTGGTCTAAACCTCACAGTCTCCAGGGCCACACCTCACACACTGATGTAGGGTGCTCATTAGAACCCAAGCCAGGCTGGGCCCTGTTCTCTACCCAATCTACTCAGAGAAAAAGCCAAAGTCCTCACAGTGGCGATAGCACCAGAAGAGCCAGTGCCTCTCTGATATCATCTTCTGCTTACTCTGCTCTAGCCTCAGCCACCTGCCTGCCTTTGGACCTTTGCCCTTGCTAATCCTGCAGCCTGAGATGCTTCTCAACCAATTTAGCTACTTGGCTCACTCTCTTGCCTTCAGGTCCCTGCTCAGAAATCACCTCCTCCAAGAGGCCTTCCCTGACTACCCTTGTGTGACCTGCACCCCACAGACCTGCTCTAATGCAGTAGCCACCTACCGCGTGTGGCTCCTGGGCACTTGAAGATGTGCTATGAGGAGCAAATACTCATTGGATTCCAGACCTACTATTATAAAAATGTAAAATAGCTCACTAACAATTTTTGTGATTCCATGTTGCCATGATAATATCTGTATTTGTTGGATTAAATATATTATTAACATTAATTTTATTTGATTTTTCTTACTTTTTTCAAAGTGGCCCTGAAAAAAATTTAGAATGACATGGGTGGCACCTTCGCTCTGACCTTTTTTTCTTTCTAGCACTCATTCCACCTGCGGCATTACAGGCTCACCTGTCTGCTTATTAGCGGCAAGCCCCAAGAGGAGGACACAGATGTGTGCCTGCCCCTCTGCTGTACCCCTGCACTCATAGCAGTTGTTGTCAAGTGCATCAAGTGCCTGTACTGTGCTGCACTAGCTTCGTTCCTGAGTGTGGCTCTTTGTGTCCCTCAGTTTGGGTCTGTCTGGTGTTTCCTCGATTAGAATGAAGTTATGCACTTTGGGCAAGAATGCCACAGAGGTGCTTCTGTGAGCAACTTATCGGAGGCATATGGGCATCCTTTCTTGTTCACCTCTGCTGTCATTTATTTGTTTATCTAAATTGATCCCATTCCATAACTTACTGCTTGGTTTGATCTGAACTTGGGATGAGGGTGGAAAGTCAGGGCAGGAGTTGTGGAGTTCATGGGGAGGGAGAGATTCAGGTCCAGACACCATGCCTAGCTCACTTTGTCCTGCATTTTACTGTCTGTCTTCTGTCTGCCCAGAGATTCAGATGGGCTTCTGGAGGGTGTCCTGGGAGCTCCAGTGGGTGGGAGAGGCTGGGGAAGCAGACACCTGGGCTGACTCACACCTTACCTTAGCAACATAATTGAATGAGCCCTGGAGAAGAATCCCCACCTTTCACTGGTCTTGTGAAGGTGGTAGAAATGGAGGAGCTGGGCCAGACTTGGATAAGAGTTCCCTTTTCGGTTGGAGACTTGGGCCAGAAGACCTGGCCCATGTCCTTGAGGGGATCTTAGAGAAAACCAGCGAAGCCAGGTGAATGACAGGGGTTGGTCAGAGAGGACTGTAGGATTCCAGAAGTGAGTGTGCCCTCTGCCTGGGCTGGTCAGGGTTCCCAGAGGAGGTGACATTTTCCTTGGGAAGGAATGCTGAGTGGGGCCTGAGGTCAGTGCTGCAAAGGCATGGAGGGGTAGGAGTGAGCAAGGAAGCAGAGAAGCTGGAGCAATGAGGCCCCTGGTGGTGGTGGGAACTGAGCCGGAGGGGTTGTCAGGGGCCCAGCTGCACTGGACTCTGCTGGCCCCGGGGGTCTGCTGCTCCATGTCTGCCCAGAATGGGACCCTAGGACCTATGGCACCCCTGCTGAAAGCATGCTGGGAAGTCGGCCAGCCTCCGACTCCTCTCTGGTGCCCGGGATGTCTGTCCAGCCACAGCCTGCACATCTCCCAGCACAACTCATAACTGGGGCAAATGTTCCCCTCAGGCCAAGCTGAGTGTGTCTTCTTGTGACCTCCCCTCTCCTCCTTCCCCTAATCTGCTCAGAGCTGCCTGGAAAGATGAGACAGTGACAGGGCCCTGAAGAGACTGGACAGTGACAGGGCCCCAGAGCTGCTCCTCTCTAGGCAAAATCCCTGAAATCTTGGCTGCTTTTCACAGCTCCACCTTCAGCCTGGCCTCTTCCCACGGGACTCCCAACCTATCTCTGTACCCAGTGCAGGAAGATGCAAGGGAGAGAGGAGGAAGCCCCGCCCTGCAGAGCACAGGGTAGTGTTCTAAGACTTTGGGCATGTGATGCCCTTCTCTCAACCTCCTTTGGGAAGTGGGTGTGAATCCCAGAATTTGCCTCCCAAGGTAATGGTAAGGCTGGGCCCCAGTTGTGGCTGATTTGGTGTATTCCCTTGTTCCTGGGGAGCTGGGTTCTGAGTGTGGACCTCCAGGCAGGCAGGCAGGCAGGCCTAGCCCATTGAAGGGGGTGTTTGCAGGATATGAAAGGATGGCTGGGTCTGGAATTATCTTCTCTTGCTGCATGTTGGGGACAGGGAGGCAAAGTGGGGGGCAACCAGGAAACCAGGAGCGATTTAAAACCTGCACATAATTATCAAATTATCTGCCTTCTGGAAATTATTTTATCTTAATATTTTATTTGGTTTAAAATAAAATGAGAGAAGGACCCAGAGTGCCTGGGAAGGAGGCATCTGGGAGCTGGGGCCACCAGAGTCACGGACACTTGCTATTCTGTCACAGCACTGGGGTTTGCTTGGCCATTATGAGAGGCTGTCCAGTTGCTCTTGGAAAAGGTGGAAGCCTGGTAAAGGCAACGGAGATCCCACACTGCTCCAGGGAGGACGTGTGTGTGTGCACACATGTCCGAGTGTCTCAGAGGAGAGCCTCCTGTGCAGTGACAGCAGCCACAGAGCAGGTGTTCATAGTGCACACCCAGACCCTCACCCAACCTGAAGCCCAGGGCTAAACTCAGGAATCTTCCTTTTTATCAACCCTTATTTTTAACTTCCCGGAATAAGTGACCCAAGACTCATACACATCCTAAAGTTTGAAAATCACTACCATAATTTGGCATTTGAGACTTTACAATAGTCAGATTCTTTGGGCTGTTTTAAATCTTTAGAATTCTGGATTATTCTGATTTTAGGGGAAAGGAAAATGTTTAAAACTGTTACAACTTTCAGGTGCTTTGACTTTTAAGAACCATTCAAACTCCAGAATGTTCAGATGTTTTAGGGGAGGGTCTTTCATATGTCAGACTCCACACATACTGCAAAACTTCTGCCCTCCCCATATCCACCCCGCCAGTCTTCTTCATTTAAGCAGACACCTCTTTAGACTAGCTGTAGACTTAAAAAGATAGTACAAAGATTTACTGTAAAGCCTTCACCCAGCTTTTCCTAATGTTGATATTTGGAAAAACATAAATGTAATTATTAAAGCCAGGAAATTAACATGGATAAACCACCAGTACTCACTCTGAAGGCCTTACATGCATTTTGCCACTTTTCACACCAATGTCCCTTTTCCAGCCAGAATCTGCTCCAGAATTCCGAATTGCCTTCAGTTGTGTCTCCTTCATCTCCACCATTTTAGGACAATTCATTAGTCTTGTTTTGTCATTTACATTTTGTTTTATATTTTGAAAGATTGCTGGTCAGTTATTTTGTAAAATGACTTTCAGTTTGGGTCTGTCTGGCGTTTTCTCATGATTAGAATGAGGTTATGCACTTTGGGCAAGAATGCCACAGTGGTTTCTGTGAGCATTTTATCAGAGGCATACAGGCATCCTTTCTTGTTCATCTCTGCTGTCATTTATATTTTTATCTAAATTGATCCCTCTTCATAACTTACCGCTTGATTTAATCTAGTCACAAGAAATACTACCCCCAAATTGTGATGGGTTTGATATGCTATAGCCATTAAAATAAAAAGAAAATTTTTTCTTTACCACTTAAAATCAATTCAGTGCCCTCCAGGGTTGTGTGTATCATGTATATCACTTTTGACAAATGTTGTTTTAGATTGTGTAGGCTCTTTGGAACTGCACAAAGTTGATTTGGGTCATTTAATTATTATTTTTTCAAAAAGTCATCAAAATCATCAGATTGTTCACCTACTTAATCTCTCTTGGTTTCAGTTGCTGAGAACTTGTAGAAGGTTAGGCATGAGCCCTCTAGCTTGGCTTTCTGACCTGGCTTCCTTAGCTTCCCAATGGCCTGGAAAGCCATGGCTTGTAAGTGACAGATTTCTTGGAACCAAAAATTCTTGGCTTATTTTGTAGCTTTGGGCTGAGGTCCTGAACTCTGCCACTTTATCGAGCCCCTCCCCCATAGATGAGGACCCTACTCATACTGAAATTTCCCTGTACCCTTGGCGTCCTGCAGAGGTGTTTATTATATGTCAGCTGATATATAAATGTTTAATAGGAAAAGCAGAGAGTTCTAAGGAACTATGGGGTCTGCTTCCCAAAAGTAAATCGTCAAATGCAAGCTCATGCAGCTATCTCTGGAAGCTGCCATGTAAGCCCAGGCCACCGCTTCTGTGCCCACCACGCCAGAGCCACGTCTACTCTGCCTCACAGTCTTACAGGAATTCCACTTGCTAGACACTTCTTACTGCACCAGACAGGGACAAGGTCCTGGGAAACACTGCTCCCAGCCTTGTGGTATGCCAGGGGAGCCACAGCTATTCCATCACAGCCAGGTATGTCCAGTTGGCATTCTAAGACAGTGTAACACAAGCATGTCAAACTCTCCACCGGCGGGCCGCATGCAGCCCACAACAAATATGTTTGCAGCCCAGTCAATACAACGGTATGCTTTTAGCAGCCGATTGCCATGTCATTAGTCTTTGACTGACTTGATTGGTGTGCACAACAGGAAACATTTCGCTTTCAGAGAACAAGAAAAACAGGTTTATTTGTGTTACGCTTATTAATTTGTGCAGTTATTCAGTGTCTGGTAAGTTCATGTTCGAGAGAAAATATTAATTTTTATTAAAATGTTCTATTACTTTATGTTAATGATTCCTCATTTATTTCAACCCTTTATATTCAGCATGTCTCTATCGAAATAAACCTACATTTCTATGAAAATTGAAGCTTTTGTTTTTTTGCGGCTCACATAAACTTAAACCTATTTATTTGGCCCGTGTTAGCCTTTAAGTTTGACATGCTTGGTGTAACACATTCACTTCTGAATAAAGACAGGATGACACCGTGTTTATACCTAACCTGGAGCAGCTACCCTTCGACCACCCGAAAACACGCTATACCTCTCCCACAAAGTGTAAACGTCTCATAGGGCACTTGGCATCTTCTAGCTGAGCCATGTGACCCGTTGATGTCTGTAATTTAAATGCTAAGATACAGGGTTACCCTAAGGAGCAGGGGAGAGAAAAATAATAGATTAATTATTATTCATATAATTAATATTTCAAGTATATTCATATTTAAGCAAGAAAAAAATACACATGAATTCTATAGTCTTCATTTCCACAGCAATCACTTGGCCTTAGCTGCATTTGTAGTTTTCTTCTTACTCCCCATTCCATATTCCCTTCGCCCTCATCTGAGCTTGGCTCTTTGGCTCATGGCTGCATTCCTGAGGGGACTATGCCATTAGTGGGTCTGCCTATACTGGGCTGCTGATGTTTTTTATTAACTACAGACATGGGTGTAACCGGAGGTGCCCCATAGAATCCTTGAGTCCAGGTTCCTGCACTGATTCTGCTGTCAGCATCCCAGGTGGCCCCTCAGAAACCTCTCCTTTAGGGATCCCAAGCTGCCCTGCCACTCAGCGCAGTGGCAGGGACCAGCCCAACCAGAAAGAGGTTGGGTTCAAGCAAAAGACAGCGTTTTCTCATGGGTGCTGGACAGCAGCCCAGCAGACGCCCACCTGTGTCAGGCTCGAGCCCAGCTACTCCAGGGGTAAGGTGGCAGGCTGGGCTCTCTGGGGACTCACTTGGACCTTTTTTATCTCACTCTTACATCCAGGAAGCTGGGCCAGTTCTGGGGCTGGAGTGTGTGGGGAAGGCGGGCTGGCAGGGCCTAGGAGGTGTCTGTCTCGGGGATGAAGAATGTGCCATAGGTCAGGAAGGAGCCAGGACATGAGCACAGGGCCAGAGCATGCAGCTACAGGCTGTGGTCCAGACGCCGCAGCCATGCACTGTCCCAAGGGAATCTCTCAGAAGCCTGGGGTGAGAGGAAGCCAGTTCCCAGGAGACAACTTCATGTCAATGCAGCATAACACCTCGGCTGGGGCAAGACTCACATAAGCTCTCCCTCCAGGACTCACACACACAGCCTGCAGCCAAGGCGCCTCCCCAAATACCAGTGTCGAGCACTATTCTCATCACCTAAGCTGGGTGTAGTCATTGAATCTTCACAACTCTATGGGATTTGAACCCAAGCAGGCTGGTTTTAGTCCCTGTTCCTCATCCCCAAACTGTTCTGCCTCCGGGAGGCACAAGTTTTGTCTGGAACAAGGACCCTAGTTCAGGCTGGTACTTTAGGAGACTTGCTTTTCTCACTGGTTTGGAGGTAATAGCATCTTCCCCGTGTGGTATGAGACACATCCACCCAGTGCTCCTCTGACCTCACAGCACTGAGGGAGCATACAGGAAATGAGAGTTTAAAATGAAACAAAAAGAAAAGGATATTTAAAAGCCTTTTTGGGTACCCAAATGGGGTTAAACTGCCTCTCAGCTCACCTCCAGTTCATCCACTCATTCCTTCAACCAATTTTTTTTTTTCAAACACTTGCCAAAGTCTCCCCCTGGCCCACAAGCCCCTGTGATCTGCACCCTGTGACCTCTGTCACCTCATCCCCTGGTCACTGCATTCCAGCCACACAGTCTGCTCCGTTGCCCCTTTGCCTTGCCTGGCACACTCCTGCCCCAGGGCCTTTGCATGGCTGTTCTTGCTCAGGGAAAGCTTTTCCCTGAAATGTGCCTTGGCTCATTGCTTCATTTTCAAAGATCATTAATTTCTCAGGGAGACATTCTCTGATTACTAAGTTTAAAATGTCAACACCTCCTCCCACGCATCATGTCCCATCTCCCTCCCCAGTTTCATTATTTCTCTTTAATCGTTACTGTACTCTAACACACCAAGTGTAGTATTCATTTTGGATTGTTGTTATTTGACTATTAGATTTTTGTCGAATACATTCACTGCTGCAACCTCAGCACCTAGTGGGCGTTGTGCACATAGAAGGTTCTCGACAAACACCCACAGAATGAGCAACACCGTGGGCTTGGAGCAACACATACGGGAAGCTGTCTCTGTTCTCAGGAGCTGACATTCTTGTGGATGACAACAGATGCTTGCACTGGTCACCGCCATCTGCAAAGTGGCAAAGTCTCTGGCTCAAGTCAGCCCAGGGCCTCAGAAGAGCCAAAGTAGGCCGAGGAGAGCTTCAGAATTGGGGGAGGGGTAGATTTAGAAATTTGACATTAATACCTCAGGACCTAATTCATAAAACATGTAATTATAGGGTGCCAGTGTTTAATTGTAATTTTGGTAATGACCTGCAACTGCATACAAATTATAGGGTAATCACCTCAAATGTGCTTACAGCTGCTATAAATGCCATTTGGTCCAGCATGGAGCTCCCCAACCAGTGTCTCTGGGGCTCAGATAAGGGCAGGGTGCTGGGGACATCCTCCATTTGGCTTGTAATGCCACGCTGAGGTGACTAGCATGAAGCTGGGGCTGCAAACACCAGCTGCCATGAATTTCTACACCGCCCCCCATCCTCCCATGAAGAGTAAGCTCCTCATAGGCCCTATTTAAATTATAGCAAGAGTGTCTGCGGCCACACCAGACTGGGTCTGGTAGGGTTGGGGGTAAAAGAGGAAGGTCGGCCTCCTGGCTGCTTGGGGCAGGTGGGGGACCCAGAGTCAGGACCATGGATAGGTGGGCTTCCTTTGTACCTGTAGGGTGGTGGACCAATTTAGAAGTTAAAGACTGGTGGCCCCTGCTGTGTTTTATTTGGGCTGCACAGTGCTCTGAAACAGTGCATCTGTAGAGCCTTTTAAAGGGCACAGGCTCTCTCATAACCACACTTGGCACTTCTCCCTACTGTCTCCCCTAATGCCCACTTCCTTTCACTTGAACTTTCACCTTTACCTCCTGGGCCCTGTTGGCACTGAATTGCCTGCACCTTCCCAGAGGTAGTGTCCATGGTAAGAGGAACATGGTCATTGGGGCTAGACACCCAAGGGTTGAAATCTACACTCTGTCCCTTGCCATCTGAATGGCCTTGGGCAAAGAAAGGGATCTCTCTGAGCCTCTCCAGGTGCCAGAGAGATTATGAACGTGTATAAACTGCCCAGCTTGCAGGGTTTGGCTAACACATTTTCCAGCTGCAAGAGGCAGCATAGGATAGTGGTTAAGAGTGTAGGCTCTAGGGCCAATGCCCAGGTTCCCATCTCAGCCCTGCTACCTGTGAACTTCCTGAATTTGCCTATGCTACTTCACTTCTTGAAGTCCCCCTTTTTCCATCTGTAAAATGGGAATAATTGTAAAAAGTGTTTCCTACCTAAGAGAGTTTATGCAGGGCTAACCTCTCAATTCATAAATATGAAGGGCTTGGAATAGTTCCTGGCACAAAGTAGCACCCAAGAAATGTTAGCCATGAGTACCTTCCATGTGCTGGATGGAGTAGAGGACAGGGTAACCCAAGTTCTGCACATACATGCACCCACACGAGGCACATCACACTCTTCCTCCTCAACCTGTCCTTGAAATTCTCCCTTGCTGATGTGTCTGGAGAACTCTCATTCATCCTTCAAAACCAGCTAGTTTCTCCTTCTCTGTCCGGTCTTTGTTGCTCCCTTGCCTCTTCTGGGTGTCGGCTGCTCTTGTGGCAACTACCTCGGGAGGACATGGGCTTTTCTCTCTCTGAGTGGGAATGCTAGGAGTATTTGGATGGCTAGTATTATAACCACAGTAGGCACAAAACTCAGAAGAACTTGCTAAATGTTGGTTGAAATGATCCTATTGAATTAGCAAACAATGAGGACCCTCAGAGGGTAGGGTAGATGCCTTTTAATTAAAAATTTCAAGGAAACACATGTATATAAGGTAAAAAGGACATAACCACAATGAAGTATGTAGTGAGACATAAAATGTCCTTCTAAGCTCTTGAGTCTCACAGAGAAGGCCAATGTTGGTAGGTTCTTGTACTCCACTTGCCATGTTCTGTGCATCTACACACAGCACAGGTTTCTCTGCAAATGGACCCTCTTCATCAGGGGTAGAGAACGTCCTGCCCGTGGGCCATATAAGGCCCAAGAAATCATTTGGTTTTGCCCTGCCAAAATATTGAACAAATATATCAGGCTAATTTTTAAATTGGTAATTTTGTAAGGCCCTTGAATGATCTTATAAATATCCAAATGGTGCTTGGCAGAAAAATGGTTCCCCATCCATGCTCTACACACATGCTGTTGTCTACATCTCTTTTTATCATTTACTGATTTCTTAAACATCCTTTTGTTTCAAGCCTCACAGAACACCCCTCCCTGTCCCCCGCTCCCCCCACCGGTTCATTTCAGTGGTGTTTCAGGGTGTGGCCACCTCGTGATTTCTTCAGCTGGTCCCTAGTTGTAGACATTTGGACTGTTTCTGATTCTTGCTACCCCAAATCAGGCTGTACAAGCATCTTTGTGCACGTACTTGGCATATGTACCTGCTGGCTGTGATGCATTCAATGGTGGTCAGCTCCCTGACTGACTGTGCCAGGCCCCCACTACTGGGCCTTTGGTTGCTTTCAGTCTTTTGGCATTTCACGCATCTTTTAGCTGCTGAGCACTAATCCTAACCTGTTTTAGAAATATACTTCTTTCTGTGCCTTTCCCCTGAAGGAAACTCCTTGGCTTTGATGGGAAACACCCTTGAGGCTGAGAAAATAGATAGAGAAGCACAGCTCTGCCCCCACCCTATACCTCAACAACACCCAATCAATGAGGCAACTCTGCTTTGTCCAGTTTTATATGGATTTTTTACTATAAACATGGAGTTTCTGAACTATAGAACCATCCTCAAAGGCATTCATTTATTCAGGAATCTTCTTCCCCATCCATGTTTTAGATCCAGGGGAACTGAGGCCCAGGAAGAGGTGCTTCATGGGTGTGAGGCTTTGCCGAGGCTGGGCGGGCAGCGGCTGACACTGACCTTTACAGGGTCAGCCCCCATCAGGGGCCTTCTGACCTGTCTCTTGGCCTAATCTTGTTTTCTGCTTTGCTGAACTCCAGACAGGGATTATTTCTCATCCAATTTTAATGCAAAGGAGGCTGCCAGGCCTGGCTTGTTCTGAGTGTGGTGACAGTGGCTGTGAATGGGGACCCCAGTAACGGGGACAAAAAATGTGACAGGGCCCTCCATCATGGCATTGCCCAACAATTGGGACATTATGGTTGCTCCTGGAACCCTTTCTGGGAAGGGGAGTGGGCCTCCGCCTGGTATGTTAAACAGAGAGAGGCCAGGCTTGCTTTGGGCCACCTGGCCTTGGCCTGGTCAGTAATTCCATTGTGTTAGGCACTTAGACCTGAGCAATTCAAAGGGTCCCCCAGCTGCCTCCCTCTCTCCACCTCCACCTTCTGCCACCGAGGCCTGTGCCTCCATGGTGTGGGTGCAGGGCCCCCCAGACCCACATCTTGGGGAGGCTACCGGTCCTGCTGCCCTGCTTCATGACTCTAGGTCAGGTGCTTCCCTCTCTGGACTTCAGTGGGTAATAACAGCAGTGACAACAGTAATAATCACTGCACAATCTCAAATATTTCTGGGTGTTTGCCATAGGCATTTGGCAAGCATTCTTCTTGGTAATTCTCACAGTGACCTTGGGATGGAGCTTTCACTGCCTCCAGCTGCAGAGGAGGCAACACAGTGAAGGACCCAGGCAGTGAGGGTCGCACTGTGGTTCAGGGGGCGGGGCCTGGATGGCGCAATGCAAGCATGAAAGCAGTGCTAGCCAGTAGAAACAGGACAAACTGTGTGTATAATCTCAAACTTTCTGGTAGCCACGTTAACAAAATCTAAAAAGAAGCAGGTGAAATAAATTTAAATAGTATAATTTATGTAACTCTACCCAAAATTTTGTTTAAACTTGTAATCTATATTTAAAATATTATCAATGAGATATTTGAATTGCTTATCTTATACTAAGCCTTTAAAATCTGATGAGTATTGGACACTCAGCACGTCGGTCCAGACTCACCACCTCGCAAGTGCTCAGGGGCACACGTGGCTGGTGGCTGTCCTAGGGGACCGGGGGAGGCACATCCATTCTGCCTGGGCTATTCACCCACCCTGTGACCCCTGGTGGGCCACCTGCCTTTCTGGGGATCAGTTTCCTCTCTGAAGCTCCTTCCATAGCCTGGTGATGAAGAGGAACAAAGTGATCCCAGAGCCCTGGCTCATGGCTGCTCGGGTGCAGCACCCTGGCAGGGTCTTCTGGACCCCTGGATCATTCTGCAGTGCCCCCTACCTGGAGCCTCTCCCCTAGGCCATGGCTGGGACAGCCTCTTCTCTCCTCATGTGCCTCAGAGCCCTCATAGCCTCTGTACACTGCTCCTCCGGAGTGCTGGGGTGGGGCAGTGGGTAATGGTAGATGGAGGGTGAACTCAAATATCTCCTCAGCCAGGGAGGAGTCTCTAGACTGTTTTCTTTTGCTAAACCTCCTCATGGTGAATCCATTTTGCAGATGTGGAAACAAAGGATCTCTAACCCAAAGACCTGTGTCTCCTGCACCTGAAGCTCCTCTGGCCCCGAGTGGGAAGTTGCTGCTGCTGATAACTTTGTGGCCTTCTGTACCTGAAGAGAGGAGAGGCTCCAGGTAGGGGGCACTGCAGAATGATCCAGGGGTCCAGAGAGACCCTGCCAGGGTGCTGCACCCGAGCAGCCATGAGCCACGGCTCTGGGATCACTTTGTTCCTCTTCATCACCAGGATGGAGGGAGCTTCAGAAAGAAAACTGATCCGCAGAGAGGCAAGTGGCCCGCCAGGGGTCACAAGGTGGGTGAACAGCCCAGGCAGAATGGGAGTGCCTCTAATGGCCCTGAAGCATAATAAGGATATGGGGACCACACAAGAATTCTTGGAGCATTTATTGAGCATTTTCTGTGTACTGAGCACCAGGTATTGGGGTAGACCAAACAAAGTAGACCAGTCCCTGCCCCCAAGAGCTCCCAGCCCAGTGGGGACTTCATCAAAAGGAACAAATGCCAGTGAAACCCTGTATCAGTGATAGAGGAAACTAAAACTATGCAGTGGTAGAAAATCACTGAGCTTGGTGGTACAGCAGGGGTCATGGGACCAACTTGGACTTCGGGCTCAAAGAGGGCCCCTCCAAGAGGAGACTTAAGCTGAGATTGGACAGCAAAGTTGAAAGAAGGGTGTCCTAAGCACAAGGAGCAGCAAGAGCCAGGGTCCTGAGGCAGAAGAAAGCTTTGGGGGACCCAGGAAGAGTAAGGGCCTGTGTGGCTGGGGTGCAGGGGTGAGGGGAAAGGCAGGGGTTGATACTAGAGATTCAGTGAGGCAAAAGTGGGCAGTCACACTTCATCCCCAGTAGGGTGGGAGGCATTGAGCTGTTTTTAAGCAGGGTAATGACATCTCCGCTTGCTCAGTGGAGAATATTTGTAGGAGGGTAAGAGAAGCTGGGGACTCATTAGGAGGTTCTTGCAGCCACTTGGATGGGTCCAAGGTGGCAGTGGAGGAGGGGAAGAGAAGTAGATGAATTCAAGATCTATTTAGAAAGGAAAAATAGCAGGCTCAAGAATCAGGTGTGGGAGCTGAAAAAAAAGGACAAGTGAAGAAGGATACAGAGGTGTAAGTTCTGAGCAGGAAGACCTGGCAGGATAAGCAGGAGTTCCATGTTAGCCTTCTCAAGTTGCCTGTGAGCCCCTCAGATGGACAGTGTACGGAGTGACATGCCTGATCTCACTGCATAGGGCGTCTCATAGAAATGAGTAAAGTCACCTGCAGACAGACATGGAAGAGAGCAGGGAGGATGGGCTCATGGCCAAGCCAACTTGTTCTCAGGTCCCATTAAGAAGGGTCTGTTCTAGAATGAGGGAGGTGACATTTGTACTTTATGCTGTTCAGAGTCTTTCTGGATCCTGTGCCTGGGGCTGGTTGAGAGGAACCAACCAGAATTGGGAGGAGTCTGCAAACACTATTTGGTGAGTGGGCTGAGGACAGGCTGTACTCCATCTGGAGTCTCTGCAGGCTGCCCCAGGCAGGGGAAGGACACAAGACTGGGGGGGTGGGGGTGGGGGTGGGAGTAGGCCAAAGCACAGAGAGACAGGCTCCAGCTTGGTGTGAGAGAGTTTCCTCCCAGGCAGGCTCACCAGTAAGGAGGGAGCTCCCCATTCAGGGAGCTATGTGAGCTGTGAAATGGACAGCCTCACATGGAAGATGGTGCAAATGGTCTCTAGCACTGGGTGGGGCTATACTGTAGGATCAACAGGCCCCATCCTGCTCAGAGATGTGGCCTCCAACAGGGAGCAGTGTTCCTAGGGTCTCTGTAATTCCCCCCTCCCCCCCCATTGCCAGGGTGACAGCAAGCTGAGCATCTTAAGCAGAAGCAGGATGCAGCCAGATCTTTTAAAGCTGTAGAAAATTTCCCTTCAGGTCACAGCTTTTTTCTCTACTTCCTCATCCTCCCCTTTTCCCCTACTTCTGTCTCCTTAACACTGTTCCCCTCTCCCTCTGTCGCTTCTCTTCTCCCCTCCCCTAGCCTGTACTTTTCATTAGTGATCATACCTGTTCCCTGCTCACATTCTAAACACTGTGCCTTCTCCTCATAACTCATGCCAAGGCTTCTTGCTCACAATTCTGTGGGCCTCAGTTTCCCCATCTGTATGTAGAACAGAAAGGATAGAGCCAAGGTGACCCTACCTATCCCCACATGTCCAAATCCAGCTCACAGTTGGAGACCCAATGCCAATACTTCCTTCCAAAGGAAGTCTCTTGACCCCCCAGCTGGAAGCACATGAAGGCATTATGTTTGCATTCATTTGTTATCCTAATGCTGACTAATGCAATAGCCACAGGTGGCTACGAGCCCTTGAAATGTGGTTGGTGCCCCATATTGAAATAATATTTGTAATATATTGGGTTAAATAACATATATTATTAAATTGATTGCACCAGATTCTTTTAACTTCTTAGAATATGTTAAATGACCTACATGACTCGCAACATATTTCTACTGGAAATGGCATTAAACTAACCTTGTGAAAGCCAAGTGGAAATAACTACAACTGCTGTGAGCAGAGCACAGGGACTCATCCCAAGGTACTTCCTGTTAGCATTCTTACTCGCTGGGAGGGGAAGGACACTTGGAGAGGGGAACGAGGAGCCACTTCCAGAAGGGCATGCTGCGGGAGTGGTGCTGGGCCCCCCTCTCAGTTGCAGACTCTAGAAAATAAAGCCGGCAGATGCTGTGTTTTAAGGCAGAGATCAGGAGATTTCTAAGATGGGTGAGTGTGGGTCATGCAGCTTCTCTTGGCAGGCGTTAGTAGGTAGCAATGGCTTGTTGCCGCCCAGGCGTCAATGCTGTCAGGTCACGGTGAGCCGAGGACCCTCACTAAACCCTCCTCCCTTCCCAGCCACATTGCCCTGATCCTCTGCTGTCATCACCTCAGCCACCTGCTTCCACCTGCTATTCTGTCCACTGTTTACGTGGAGGTGACCTGCCCCACATATGTGCATTCTCATTGCAGCTTGTACAACACTCCGGTCTGTGAGCAAACTCGATTCAAAGATTCTGAAGCCACAAGGGGAAAACAGCAGGGCTACAGCTGACCCCATGGTGGAGCTGCCACCCAGACCCAGTCTAAATGGCTCCAAAGAGCTTGTTTCCATCGCTGGTCTACTGCCTGCTGTTGCTGCTGGGTGCCGGAAGCTGGTCCATCCTTGCTGCTTGACACAGTTGCTGCAGGAAAGAAACATCTGCACAGCATATGTTTCAAGGGACCTGGCGTATATAGCATACTGTTCTTAATATGTTTGCTCCCCTTAGC
>NW_006293249.1:105670-113825 GCF_000327345.1 Myotis davidii | reverse complement strand
GTGACAGGATTAAAATCAACTGTTATAAATACGGATGTAACAAGACAATAAACAGCAGAACTTCTCTGGAGATCCAGACCAGAACTTGGCTGGAGATCCTGGCTAGGCTGCTGATCAACTGAATGCTGTCTCCATGTCATTCCTTCTTCGCCGACTCCGTCTACACATTTGGGAACCCGTGGACCTGCTGGGGTTGGACCCCGGCAGCTGGGCACTGCTTTTCATTTACCTCCCTCACAACCCCCTCCCACATACACACACACACTCTCATCCTCTATCCTGCTGGGCACCCAGAGGCTGAACCCCATCATCAAGGCACTCTTGCTCACCTGCTTCTGACTGGACTTGCCCATCTCCCTCCCTCCAGATTGCAGTGAGTTGGCTGCGTTCCTCCATCTACAGTCATATCTCCTGTGCAAGGCCTTCTGGCACGGCTCCAGATCTTTTCTGCGAGCCACTCTCTGCCCTGCCTTTCGGGGCCCAGGGTAGGGGTGGTTCCAGCAAGGCTAGCCCCGATGCTGCTCTGTCCCCTGGGGCTCCCTGAGCCCTGTCCACACCCCTATAAGTAGTTCCTCCGTCTGATGTTCTTCAATCATCCCCACTGAGGGGACGTCTGTGTCTTACCTACACCTGCATGAATGGCTCCTGGTATAGCCCAGCCTTGGCCTTCCTCACCCCACTCTCTTCAGCCTGCCAGCCACCTCTCTGTGTCTACTTCACAGCAGGACCCTAACGGTTATTGGTTCCCAGTCTTGGCTTCCTCACTGGGTCCTGGTCTGACCCACAGCCCATGGCTGGTCATTGCTCAGTGAAGGGGCCTTTGACCTGGCTCAAGGGCTTCTCAGAGACCATGGCTGTGTGGTTCTTTTTCCATCTCCCTCAGCCCAGGGCCTGGCACTCAGGTGACCCCTGAACATTTGGTTCAGTGGTGGACTAAGTGAAGTCATACAGAATATCCACAGTCTGGTGTACATATGTATGTCTGTATGTATATGTCTGTATATAAACATACACACAAACATATATGCATACACATCTCTCTCTCTCTCTCTCTCTCTCTCTCTGTATATATATATATCTTAAGGACATCTTCAATTTGTAAAGCTGTTTTAAAATGCCATATGCATGTCCAGACTCTGGACATGTGAACCCTCTGACCACCTTTCATGTCAACAGAAGCAGAGGGCTGGGAGGTGGTAGGTACAGGCCCCCCAGGGTCAGACCCCAGGGCACAGAGCAGGTCCAGGAGTGGATCTGGAGGATCTGATCAGTGGATGCCAATCAGATGTCTGGCTGAGAGAACTTGAGTAGATGGAGAAGTGAACACTTTCTGTAGCCTCCACATCTTGTCTGGTTTTCCTGGTCAATGAGGAGAGTGGTGAGCCAGTGGATTGATGAGGACTGCAAGTGCTCTGTGGGAGCCTGGGCTCCAGCAGTCACCAGCGTTGTGGAGACAGTGGGTTGGCTAGTCTCCATCAGATCCTCCAGATCCACTCCTGGACCTGCTCTGTGCCCTGGGGTCTGACCCTGGGGGGCCTGTATCCACCACCTCCCAGCCCTCTGCTTCTGTTGACATGAAAGGTGGTCAGAGGGTTCACAGAACTTCCCGGCCTCTCCTGCAGGGTGCCAGGTCGCTGTGCTGTCCACCAATGTCTGTGGCTGTCTGGCAGCCACTCGCTCAGCTCAGCTGCCCTCAGCCCTCAGCAGCTCCGAGGATGGCTCTCTGTGCCACAGGCCTGGGAAGAGAACAGCTCCCACTGCAGCTAGCCCACAGGTGCCGTGCCATCCCTGGCTGACTCTCCCAACCCGCTCACACCTCTGTAACTGGCCCCATTATTAGTTGCACTTGACTCTGCTGGCGTTTCCCTCCAAGACCCTGACATGATGTCACTTCCTGGAGCTGAGTTTGATTTCTATAAAAGGAGAATCCTATATAATAAAAGTCTAATATGCTAAGTGTCCTGTCGATTGTGCACTGGTGGGGTCCCTTGGTCTGGCCTGGCCTGGCCTGTGCCCTTTTGCAATCCAAGACTCCTCAGGGGATGCCAGGGAGCCAGTTTCAGCCTGATCCTGCAGGCCAGGCTGAGGGACCCCACTGGTGCACAAATTTGTGCAACGGGCCTCTAGTGATGATCATAATAACTTTTAGGGCAGGTCAGCAGAGGGCTGGCTTACCACTCTTGCTCAGCACATGGCTGTTATTTAATCATGCCATGATGGGTAGGAGTGACAAGATAGGGTAGTGGTTAATAATTTGGACTCTGGAGCCAAACAGCCAGGGTTCAAATCCCAGCTCTGCCTTATTACAGCTGTGTGACCTTGGGTACATTCCTCAGCCTCTCTGTGCCTCAACTGTAAAGTGGGGATGGTTGTTATTATAAGACCTATCAAATGAGGACTAAGCACATGAACAACGTAATAGCGAGTCACGTTCAAATGTCAGCAGTGATGCTGCAACAGGCATCAGCCAGTACTGACACCACAGAAATTTGTAGACACTACAAACTGGAGTCACCCTTACTCCCCACATAATTTAACCTCCTCATGTTTTCCTCGACCTCTACTTCCATGCTGACAGTTGGATGGATGCAGCCCTGGAGAATGTGTTCATGTTCTCTCCTTTCTCCTGTGTGGGGGCTTTGTGGCCCTGGAGGGCTTGGGGAAGCACACAGGGGTATGCCCTCCCAGCACCTAGCACCACCACTCTTGTGGCCTCATGGGTCTCTCCTTTTCATTTTAGGCTGGTTTACCCTATCCCTTCGGCTGTGGACATGCCGAGGGCCTCCAGCTGGGCCAGCAGCTCCATGGGCCCTTCCCTGGGCTGGCGTGCCCCCCTCTCCTGTCCCGCCGTGCCATGTAATCGGAGCCACAGCCAGTGGAGCTGGTCCCAGCAGCGGGATCGCACAGGTATCAGCTGACCGCCCGTGTCCCGTTTTCCTTCACATGAGGTACAGTTAACAATGGCCGACAGTCCTCACAGGGGGCCTGGGCCCCCCAGGGAGAGGCCCTAGGTGTGCTATCGGGCCACACGATCTCACCCTTTAAAAGGCCTGCCCTCCTTGCTGACATCTAGCACAAATGGGCCTTCACCTGCCGCCAGCAACCGTCTGCCGCCCTGGGAGTGTGGGCCGGAACCCGAGCCTCAATGCCAGTCAGGCCTGCTGGGCTCACTCCTTCCCTCCATGTGAACAGGACTCCCCATACACCTGACCATTCTTCTCCCCTCAGCCTGGATTACACCCCGTGAAAGCCCTTTGTTCCTCAGCCCTGGAAGAACTGGGCCTGGCACAATGCAGGTCTGCCCTGCTTCTGCCAATGTAGCCATCTGCCTGTGGGCAGCTCCCCAGACCCTCACGGGGTCACCAGCTCCAAGGCCAGAAAGCAGATTGAGAGTGGTGAGTGGGGTGAGGGGTGTTGCTATCACCTGATTCCGTCTCTTTCCTATCCCAAAAGGCTGAGCTCCTTTGCTCTAGAAGTTTCTTCACTGACTCTCACTGAACCTTCTCTTCCTTGTCTAAAAGATGAAGACAGTGATGCCTGCCTCCTGCATCTTTGCCAGGACTGAACATTGGCATTTGGCACACAGTAGGCCCTCAGCTAATGCTGGCAAGGGTGGTAGCAGACCTGTCATAGCTGGAACAAAGTGGGACAAGCAGGTGGGAGGGTTTTTGCCTAAAGACAGTGAGAAGGTTCAGGCTTAGCTCCAAAAATTGGGGTTGAGTCCTTCACAGCAACACTGGCATGCCTTGTTTTATTGAGCTTAGCTTTATTACACTTTACAGATATTATCTTAAAAATTGAAGATCTGTGACAACCCTGCATTCAGCAAGTCTATCCGTGCCATTTTTCCAACAGGCTCAGATGGTGGTTAGCATTTTTTAGCAATAAAGTATTTTTTAATTAAGGTATGTACTTTTAAAAAGCATAATGCTATTCACACCTAATAGACTATAATATAGTGTAAATATAACTTTTATATGCACTGGAAAATTAAACAAATTCGTGTGACTATCTTTATTGCCATATCTGCTTTACTATGGGGGTCTGGGGCGGAAACTCTCCGAAGTCAGGCCGCACTTATCAGAGCTGCAATTCAGGCCAGGACCCAGGAGCTTGAGGGAGAACTCAGCCCTAGTGAAGGCCTGGCCCCAAAGCAAGGTCTGAGGCTGCGGAAAAGCCTGGGTAGACTTCAGGCTTTCCCGCAGACCTCACAGTTGCTATTTCCAACACAGTAACCGCTAGTCATGTGTGTGCTTATTTACATTTAAAAAGAAAATTAAAAATGTAATTCCTCAGTCCCACTGGCCATTTGTGAGTGCTCAGTGGCTACCATCTTGGGCAGTGCAGCTTCCAAACATTCTATCATCACAGAAAGTTCTTTTGGACAGCTTTAGAGCACTGGGTTAATTCAACACATACTTGTGAAGTGCCTACAATGTGCCAGACTCCACTTCTGTTGCCTGCTCTTTCCACGCACATTTATTAAGTACACACTGAGTGTTGGAGCTAGAGGGAGGGCATCTGAGCTCCGCCCTCGGCAAGCTTGTAGCAGGCAGTGGAGTGAAGGCTGGGCTGCACATCATAGTAACATAAGTCTGGTTGTGCTGAGCCCTGGAAAAATGTACAGGCCACGTGCTGGGGCTGGTGGAGGAGGTCACTCCCCCTGGAATCAGGGATGCTTCTGCTTCTCCATCCAGAAATGTGCAAGATGGTTGACAGTGAATTCTGAGGCCTTCAGGTTTTAAGTTAGACACCTACAACTCCCACCACCAGAGTTTTGAGTGGGCCTAAAATGTGCTTTCATACATTTAGGAGCTCATTACCTCCACTTCAGCAAGACACAGCCTAACCTCACTGTGATAACTAGGATAATGCCTGCCCCCGCCCCGCCCCGCAATGTGTTCATGCTCTGATACCTGGAACCTGACCTATGTTACCTTACCTAGCAAAAAGGAGTTTGGACGTGTCAGTAAATTAAGGATCTTGAGGTGGGGAGATTATCCTGGATTATGCAGGAGGCCTGATGTAATCATAAAGGTCTTAGAAGAAGCAGGTGGGGCGGGGGCAGGGGGCGGGGAGGCAAGGAGGATGTGGGGGTGGAAGCAGAGAATGGAGTAATAAGCTCTGAAAATGGAGAAAGGGCCCAGGAGCCAAGAAATAAGGTAGCCACTACCAGAAGGTGAAGAAGGCAAGGAAACAGGTTCTCCTCTCAGAGGCTCCAGAAGAAAGCATCCCTGCCAACACCTTGACTTCAGCTTTGGGAAAGTGATTTCTGACCTTCAGAAGTATAAGGGAATAAATCCATGTTGTTTTATGCCATGGAGTTTGTGATCATTTGTTACAGCAGCGGGTGGAAACTAATACATTTGCACAGCGGTTAACATCAGTGGTTTTGAATCCCAACTGTTACCTTTTCTGACTGGATAATCTTGGGCAAGTGACTTCATTTCTCTGTACCTCAGTTTATTTTAGCTGAAAAATAGGGCCGATAGTAATACCCACCTAATAGGGTCATTAAAGGACATGAGAGAGATCATGCAAGCAGAGTATTCAGAAAAGGTTCCTGTTGTAAACATTATCATTACCTCTGGAAAGGCAATATGTGATTTATTGAGAATGTGGTGCCTAAAGCCTGGGCTGTAAGATTACTCAAACTTGCCTCAGTTTCTTTACCTGCTGTTATTATTATTGTTATGAGTGCTAGCTAAAATAGTCTGCATATAGCACTAAGAATAGTGCCTGGCCCCTGACAAGCATTTAGGCAGTACTAATTATTATTATTGATGTTATTGTATCCTAAGCCCTGGCACTCCATTCTGGCCAGAGCTGGGCATTAGGCCAGGAAGGCTGCATGGCAGTGCCCTGTAGAGGGGCAGGCAGGATGGGGCTGAGGCTGCTTTTTCTGCCCCCTCACCACTCAAGATGTCCAAGCATGGGCCAAATGCCTGAGGAGGACTCCCAAGGAATAACCCTGGGAAATGTTTGCATCCAGAGCTTGTGGCTGAAGGAAGTGGTCCTTGTTTGCTTTCCCACAGCTCCAGGAAGCTTCCTTCTCTTTGGATGCTCACTTGGCTTCCCAGCAGCTGTCTGCTGTGAAGGACCCAAGGAAGCAGCTTAGAATAACAACTCAATCTCTGGCCTCAGCTCCCAGAATTGAGTCTTGGAACCTGGCTGTACTTACAGAACAAACGTATCTACCTTTTCTGAGTACCCACTGGGTACCTGGCTCCCTTCTTGGCCACCCATGGATACTTGAATCCTCCCAGGAACACTATGAGCCAATGGCATTCTATACCCATTTACTGACAGGAAACGAAGGGAGGGAACTGGCCAGCATTGTGCCCAAGTTTTCAATACTCATGAGAATTGGATTTGATCTCCAGTAGCCTTACTCCAAAGTTGACCACCCTGTGTAGCCCCACTAGAGTTTTAACAGAATCAGAGGCTCAAAATCATAGGATAGAACATTTTAAAATAGAGTGCAGAATCCAGGAAACTGATGATAGAAAGTATAATAGTATTATAGGCTCTTGCAATAAAACCAGAAATCCTCACTCTCAGGCTCATTACATGTCATTGTCAGGAGACCTTAATGTTCTGTGCCACCAGTCAGTTCCGCCTATAGACACACTTCCCCAGCCTAGCCATTTAGCAGCATCCCTCCCATTTCCCGTCCTGCTTGCTTGCATAAATCAGCACCTTGCCCCAAACACCTGAAACAAAGAGCTGCACGGACTCTACAAGGCTGTGCATTCCTTATGTGGACTTCCAGGAGAGCATGGGATTCCCCATCCTTCAGCTGGCTGTGCCTTTGGCTAGAGGCTGCTCTATTTCTGCCAGCAGGCTCCCCCAGCAGAGGGAACTTCAGATTGTGGTTGTGAAGGAAACTCATGCACATCTCAGCCAGGATCTGCCCCTCAAAAGGTTTGTACAAAAATAAAATCTGCCCATGGGAACAAATGAAAGGTTGTCCAACGCAACCCAAACCTTGATGGAGGAGCCCCCTCTGCAGCACCCTGGTGGTGGTGGTTCGGGCGGGTTGTTTAAAGTCCTTTGAATTCCTCTAGCAAAGCAAAGCTCTCTCCAGGGTTTATCCAGAGTCATCCTGTGGGCGAATCTACCTCCTTTCCTGAGAAAATCTATTACAGTATAGAAGCCATGACTGTTTGACCCCTAAACCCCACTCCTAGGACACTGCCTTACAGCAGACGCATCCAGTGCAGAAAGATAGATGTTCAAGGATCTTTGTAACGATGTTGAGTGTGGTGGTGGAAAAACAAACGGAAATCTTTTCAATGTCCACCAGCAGGAGGCTGATGAGATAAATGTGGATACCTCCATGCCATGGAATACTCCATGCCTGTTCAGAGGATGAGCAGGTATTCATATGTGCATTGTGAAGTTCAAAACAACTTTCGAAACAGGCATGTGGTAGGGCACACATGTGTATTTGTGTCCATACAAACAGAATCCCGGTCCCCAGAGAGGAGGGGTGGGAAGATGTACACGTTTCCGTCTTTAACCTGAGATCTTCCATGTATTTTTAAAGGAAGGAGCATGTATTACTTTTGTTATTAAAATACAAAAAAAATCCTATATAATAAAAGGCTAATATGCAAACTGTCCCCTCGACCAGGAGTTCAACCGGGAGTTCGACCAGGGGGCAGGGCTGGCTGGCCAACCACTCACAGCCCCTCCCCCGGCCGGCTTGAACTGATCAGTCTGATTGGGGCAGGCCAGCTGGACCCCACCCATACACAAATTTGTGCAGTGGACCTCTAGTCCTATATAATAAAGAGGTAATATGCAAATTAACCCACATATCCTCACAAGATGGCTGCCTACGACCAGGCTGGCAGGGGGATTAGTGAGAGATGACCAAATGACTGAACAATCAGGCTGCGTAGGGCAACCAGGTCAACAGGGAAGTTAGTGAGGGATGACCAAATGACTGTACAGAAGGCTGTGTGGGGTGACCAGGCTGGCGGGGGAGGAGGGGAGCGTTAGGGGTGACCATGCTAGCAGAGGGGGGAAGTTGAGGGTGACCAGGCTGGCAAGGGGGGCAGTAAGAGGCAACCAGACTGGCAGGGCAACCAGGGCAGCAGAGTGGGGTGCACTTGGGGGCAACCAGGCCAGCATAGGGGATTGGGAGTGA
>NW_006293249.1:102790-103991 GCF_000327345.1 Myotis davidii | reverse complement strand
GCGCCCCAACCCCCCAATCGGCCTTACCCTGAGCGTGACTGAGGGTGGCATCGCAACCTCCTGATCCGCCCTGCTCTGTGCATGACAGGGGCGGCGCCCCAACTCCCCAATCAGCCCTGCTCTGAGCCCAACCAGGCTGCACCTCGGCTGCCAGAGGGATGTCTGATTGCCAGCTTAGGCCCAATCCATGGGGAGCAGGCCTAAGCCAGCAGGTTGTTATCTCCTGAGGGGTCCCAGACTGAGAGAGGGCACAGGCTGGACTGAGGGACCCCTCTCTTCCCCCTGAGTGCACAAATTTTTGTGCACCGGGCCTCTAGTATATATATAAAAGGCTAATATGCTAAGTATCTCCCTGCCTATCCAACCAGTTGCTCTGACGCGTACTGACCACTGGAGACAGACACTCAACGCAGGAGCAGTGACTTGGCAGTGGCAGTTCTTGAGTGATGAACCCCGAAACCAGAGAGGAGGGAACCTGATTCCTTGCTGGGTCGCTCGATTCCACCTTCAGCCATGGGTTATATTGTTGCTGGGGCACTGTCAGCCCCGAACCTGGTTTACTGCACACATGCATTTGTGTTCCACACCCTGTATGACAGCAACTTTGCAGAGTGCCCTCTCACATTCTGGGACCCCTTGGGGGATGTTGGAGAGCCGGTTTCAGCCTGATTCCTGCAGGCCAGGCCAAGGGACTCCACCTGCCAGAGGGATCCCACTCACTCTGCAGATGCCGGGGAGGGACTATAGGAGGTTGGCTCCAGGGCATTTCTGGCCCATCTCGCCCAGTCCAGCCCTGCTGGCCACCTTCTAATTAATTTCCTTTCAATGTGCACGAATCCGTGCACTGGGGCACTAGTAAGTATAATATAAAGAAAATATAAAGAAAGAGGCAATCCACAGGAGAGAGTCCATAGGAGGGAAAGCTGGCCCATGTAATCCCGTTTATAGGTTCCTTCACTAAGGCCGAGTCCGGCACTTCCCTCTCACTAATGAGATGAACATGGCCCTAATCCTACTGTTCTAGTTGGTAATTTCAATTGCTCTAGTAGTGAAATGTAGGCATCTCGTGGCTTAATGCAACCGAGGATAGCTTCTTGCATTTCAGTAGACTGGAAGGGGCATATGGCAGAGGGTCCCCATGGGGGAGGCTGGTCCTGGGCTCCTGCCACCTTGTGGCTCCTCTGTAAAGGTGGCTGTAGTG
>NW_006293249.1:100074-102741 GCF_000327345.1 Myotis davidii | reverse complement strand
AGAAATAATGAGGAGACTATTGCAATGGTGAATGCTCCTGACTTGCAGAGGAGAAGTCCTAGGAAGCATCTCACAGAAACAGGAGGACTGAAACCTGCAGGAAATGGCTCTGCTCTGAGACAGACTCTGGACCTCTTCACCTCCACTCCTAGCATCTTTTATTTTGCTAATTAAGTCACCATGACTTAGAAGCAGGCAGTGGGGCTCAGGAAATAAATCAGGTGGACTCTCCTAACTATTCAGGTAAAAACTGCCCAAGGGACTCAGTCAGGGTGGTGCTAGGAAAGGCACATGGGATCTGCTCTGAGCCCCCACCCAGGGAATACTCTGTGGTTTCTGTGGACTTGGCATTCCTCAGCTTCCTCACCTCTAAACACCATTAAACAAAGGTTTGTACAACTTAATGACAGTATCAAAGGGGTGTGAACAAACGAATGCCAGAAAGAAAGATGAGGCTGGGTTTGGGATTAGGAGGCAGCATATAGCGACAAACTGACCTTTTAGGCAGAGAAGTCTAGGGGGGAACTCTGTGAGGAGGTGACTTCTGAACAGCATCTTCCTGAAGGGAGGGAGCCATGTGGAATCCCCCAGGGTGAGGATGAGCATGGCAGGTCCAACCCAGCCTGGAAGTCCTGGCTTGAGCAAGCAAGCCAGCGTTTCAGGAGAAATAGACACCAGCAGGAGCCAGGTCATGTACGGTAGTTGAGCCATGGTGAGGAGTTTGAATACTATTCCAACTGTTATGGGAATAACAGTTGATGAACAAATGAGGCAGAAAAGTAAACAGGGGTGAGATTGCAGCACAGTCTGGTCGTCTCTGGCAGGGAGAGGCAAAGCACAGGAAACTGCAGGAGTCCAGGGAGCCCTGCAAAGGCGAGGCCAGTGCAGGCTTCCTAAGGAGACGTGCCTGGGGAGCAGGGAGGTTGGCCATGTGGGAAGCTCAGAAAAGGTTTTTCAGGTAGTGGCCCCAGAGGGAAACTGGACCAAAACGTGTGAACAAGCCATTTACAAAAGAGGAGACAGAAAAGACCAAGAAGCACACGAAGAGAAGGGCAAACCCATCAACAACCAGAAAAGTGCAACACTTCACTTTATGTGTCAATTAAATTGGCAAGAATTGGAACGCTACGTATGGGCAAGTGCTGGCATGGGCATGGGCATGAGCATAGAGGACCACTGGTGCTCTGCATGGGAACAGCAACTTGTGTGCCAATAAAAAGAACCATCTCCCAGGGTGACACCTACTTGTAACTCAGCAATTCTGCTCCCAAATACCTATCCCAAGACATTTCACAGATCCCTGGATGGCATGCAATGCAAGACCACAGGAGATGCCCTACAGCACTATTTGGGGCAACAAGCTTTGCAGGCACCTGGGTGCCTGTCACTTGGGGAGTGCCAGGTGGAAATGTACTACAGGCCCTGTGCAGTGCACTCATTATTCCATTGCAGAAAGTACCCCTTCCTATGACCATTGTACTGCTGAGGAAGCTAAGACTCAGCAGGTGCAAGGCCTCGCCCCAGTAACAGAGCCAGGAGTTCAGGTCTGTGTGACTCTGCCTCCCCCTAAGTCACCTGTGCTGGTGGATTCAGCTCCCTGCTCCATTCCCCACCCCCAGAGGGCAGCTTCTTCAGAAATGGTGGCCATGGGCTGGAGGTCTGGGGTCCTGCAGAGTGAGCCCTGCTGTCACCAGGAGCCCAGTGGGAGCTCTGGTTTGGCCCCTCAGCAACCCTGTAACTTCAGACAAATGGCCCCTATGCTCAGCACCTTCAGAGTTCTCACCTTTTGGGACACAATGAGACCCATCTCAGAGGCTTTACTGAGATGTCTTATGTCAAGCTGCTGGCACAACAAATGTGTCTCCCCCTTCTCCCCACTCCTTAGGTACATGGGGAAAATTTCTCATCACCCACCCCAAATTTAAGTAGGGAAGTCTTCTCAGAGAGACTGTGTCTAATCATGAAAACTGGGTTTTCAAAAGTTAAATCCAGGTTGGAAAGAAGATGGCGGCAATATAGGCAGACGCGTCCCAGGTCGTGTCCTGGAGCAAATGGAGTGAGCAGCTGAAACTAATAACACCCACCCCGAATTGGCGAAATTGCTCAGCTGGTGAGACGGTTTGCAGCCGGGAAGGGCAGAACTCCCCTGGAAAGGTAAAAAAAAAAACAGGGTTTGCCGCGTCCCTTGGGACAGGCACAGCCCCTTACTGGGGAAAGGAGATTCGCGGGATCCCTAGCGCCACCAGGGGATTTGAGTGCTGGGTTCTGTGATCACGGAGGACTGAGCCTAAAGGGGGCAGCCTGAAGAGCTGACCTGACCATGCAATGCCCGTAAAAGAAGAGTTTACAGAAACGAAGCCATCCCCATTTCCATGCCCGGCGTTTGTTTGTTCTCACCGAATCCTGTTCATGGGACATTTCGGATTCAGACACTCACCTGTGCTGAAGAGAGGGAGAGGGTGCGGAGGAGTGGAATCCGGGGAGAGACTGAGGAGAGAGGGGGGGCCAGGAGAGGTGGCAGCGAATTGAGTGCTGAGACGCCCCTTAGCCCAGGACTGGGGCACCCATTCTCTCTGGAGAGTGAGACTCCTCTCCCCAGCCCCCAGGCAAGGAACACAGCCACACCCAGATTCCACCCTGAACAAGATCACGGATTAAAATAATCTG
>NW_006293249.1:86775-94490 GCF_000327345.1 Myotis davidii | reverse complement strand
GTGGGAGAAGGGGAAGTAACTGAGTCTTTTTACTGTCTGTATTAAAAGGTGATATGAGTGCGGTTTCATATGGGAAAATATTATTTTATAATTTTATCATTTAGTATTTTATAATTATAAACACAGTAGACTATATATATTGGAATTGAGTAGAAAGTCATAATTTCTGGGTATTCAGTAATAACTACTTTTTTCAAGAGTGTAAAATGACAGCATTATAAAGTGTGTGTGTGTGTGTGTGTGTGTGTGTGTGTGTCAGTGAATCTGGAAAGTAGAAGAAATAACTCCACCTCTATCATCAACCAAACTAAAAATTTACCAATCGCCAATACTACCCAAAGACAATGGTACTTTTATCTTTGCTGTGAAGGTTTGAATTACCTAACTCCACCACTAGGGGGTAGCATCACCCATGACGTCCTCTCCTCTCCACCTGGAATATGGGCACATTGGGCGCAGTCATTTGGGAGGAGGGGAGGAAAGACGGGGCGCTGTGTCTGATCGGCCAGCAAACTCGGTGGCTCTTTTCCTCATCTCCATTCGGAAGATGAGGAAACCGACAGCCAGAGAGGGTAAGTGCTTGCAGGAGGCCGCGCCCCTGGAACTGTGCCCAGCTGGTGCCGAGAGGCAGTTCTAACCGCAGGGCCCAATGTGTTCCAGTAAGTGCCTCTGTGTGTCCAATGGCATCATTTCACCTGCTGTCGAAGGAGTCCTGAGGGATCCGCCGGTCCAACTACGTATGTGATCCCCGATAGGTCTTTAAAAATGACGAGAAAAGGACACATATGTAATACCCTTTGTAATAAAAAATTTAAAAAAAAAAGTTAAATCCAGGCAAACTGAAGTCTCATCCTGGTGTGTTGCCTTCACTAAGTGCCTGCCCTCTTGGGATCTCTGCCTTCCTGGAGTTAAAACAGATGGTCACTCTCTGACCTAAGCATGTTACTTGGACAGGGGCAGGAGCTCTTTAAGGAAGAAAGATTGGGCCCCAAAGGGGTGTGGATTAGTTCTCACACTGACACATGAGGCATGTCGAGGGCTCACAGGAGCCAATCTGTATCCTGGTGCCTGTTAAATCCCAGCCCTTCTATGACCAATGGACCTTCTTCCTCATAACTGTCTTAGCAAAGACACTTGGGCCTGGCATTCCCTGCCTTCTACCTGGGCCCAAGTATAACAGAGAGGGAAGGCCTTGAGGTGCAAGGTCTTTCTCAGTGTGGCATCTGGAATGTGAAGAACGACAGATGCAGGAACAAGAGATACCTGTGGTCTGATCACTGTGAAGAGCTCAGGCAGTAGAGCCAGGCTGCTTGAGTTCAAGTCCTAGTCCTGCCACCTCATAGCTCCCTGGGCAAATATCCCATGTCTGTAAATTGAAGGGGACAACTGCAGTGCCTAGTCTGGCTTGCTATGATCACATGATGAGACAATTTAGGACCATTAAGCATACAACACTGATAAGCCACTGTCATTGCTATTGTTGGAAGTCCACCTCCCTCATCTTCCACCCCCTAGTGCGCAGGGAAATGAGTCTTCAGAGTAACCCAGGAGCTGGAGAATCTGACCTGTCAGTAGAGGCAAGTTATGCTGCAATAACAAAAGCCCCAAATCCTATTGATTTAATACAACAAAAGTTTATTTCTCACTCATACAACATGTCCAAAATGAGTCCGCTGTGGCTTTGAGTCAGGCTGATGGAGCAGCCACCATCAGGAGCACTGCCAATCACTGTGGCAGAAGGGAGAAGGGAGTGAGGAATTGTTACTGGCTCTTAAAGTATCTGCCTGAAAGTGAGACACATCACCTTTTCTTCCATTCAAATTGGTCAACCCCAAAGGGGTAATGAGCATGGTCCTACTATGTGCCAGGAGGATGGAGAGACAGCAATATTTGCAAGCAGTGCCAATGACTGCCATACCACCCAACCTTCTTTATTACTATTACTAGAGTCCCAGTGCACGAAATTCGTGCACAGGGGCCGTGGGGGGGGTGGCTCCCCAACCCAGCCTGCACCCTCTCCAATCCAGGACCCCTTGGGGGATGTCTGACTGCCAGTTTAGGCCCAATCCTGCACGGTATTGGGCCTAAACTATCAGTCAGACATCCCTTTCACAATCCGGGACTGCTGGCTCCTAACCACTCGCCTGCCTGCCTGCCTGATTGCCCCTAACTGCTCCCCCACCAGCCTGATTGCCCCCTAATGGCTCCCCGGCTGGCCTGATCACCTCTTAACTGCTCCCCCACCAGCCTGATCACCCCCTAACTTCTCCCCCGCATATTACCCTTTTATTAGTATAGATTATTGTTGCTAGTGTTATTTTAAAGTTGGGGCTCAGAGAGATCAAGGAGTCAGCCTCAGACCACAAAGCAGTGACTGGCAGAATAAGCCATTTCCTTATTCAACAAGAGTTTAA
Organism: Myotis davidii; assembly: GCF_000327345.1. NCBI lineage: Eukaryota > Metazoa > Chordata > Mammalia > Chiroptera > Vespertilionidae > Myotis > Myotis davidii. Next base: position 92,076 of record NW_006293249.1, on the reverse strand, counting down.
TGAACAACTGCTATGTGGCAAACTGTCTTAGGTATTGGGGAAATTACACAAAACAGGGAGTCAAAAGTCTCTGTGTATAAAAACAACATTTTAAAAAATATGAGTCTTTTAAAGATACATAGATATAGATATAAATATAGCTATAGATATATTATTGATTTAAGAGAGAAAGGGAGAGGGAAATAGAGATAGAAACGTCAATGAGAAGAGATTAAAAATGGTTGCAGAGTAGGTGGATGCTGCATGAATATGCTCCAAGGAACAGGCTGGAATTACAACTGAAATATGGAAAGACTTCATGAATAATCAATGAAAAAATCACAGGCAGGAACCTTAATACCTGATTACTGAAGGTGAAGACCACATAGAGACTGGTAGGAGGGACGGAGGCATGAAAGGGCTGGCCAGGTGCCCACAGACAGCAACTGAAGTCCCGGAGAGATATCTCAGCTGTGGAGTGGCGGGGAGGGGGTGGTGGGGAGGGTGTCACTGAGAACTCTGGTATCTAATCCCCAAGCTGGGCTCCTCAGCAGAGAGCACCAAATCTGAGGAGGGTACCCACATAACATCTAGCTGTGAGAAGCAGCAGGGTGCTGTTTGCCAAGGAGTGGCAGCTGAAAGTTTGGGCACCTACACACAAAAATTCCTGGTGGAGCCACACACCTTGTGCTCTGGCAGAGGGAGGGTGAAGTGGACTGGATCTGTGAGGGCAGAACCCAGTACTGGGGACTCAGGAGATAGAGCTCAGAAGGCAGACACCCCAAGTTTCCTGGGCTGAGTCATTCCCTCACATAGTGGAGGACATCTTTCCTACATAGACATATATCTTGCCTGGGAGGAAGACAGTTGACATACCATATTGGAAAACCCTTGCCCTGAGGCCATTTAAGAGATTAAAAATAACAATTAGCCTCCAGGCAGAAACAACTGCCCCACCCTGTTGAAAAAAACTCTTGCTCCACCTCAGGACTGTTCCTGGGGGCAATTCAAGTTGAAATCCTATTAGTCTGTAGACAGAGGTTTTGAGTCGTTGCCTGATCCAATTACCCAGAAACAGCCTTTAACACTGTCCTGCACTAGAGACTGAGAGGTATAGAGGATCTACCTAAAACTTAGTCACAAACCCAAACAGACAACCAAAATGAGGACACAAAGAAACAACCCCCAAATGAAAGAATAAGTAAAAATGCTCAACAGTATGAAAAAAGATATAGTAACTAGGAAAAAAGAACAGTCTGAGATAAAGAATAACATACCACAAATAAAGAACACATTGGAAGGAATACACAGCAGATTAGGGGAAGCTGAGGATGGAATCAGTGAATTAGAAGACAGAGTTGAAAATATCACTCAATCAGAGAACCAAAAAAGAAAATAAAAACAATTAAAAAGCAGGAAGAAAGCTTAAGGGAGCTGTGGGACAACATGAAACGTAACAATATTAGAATAGAAGGTTTGCCAGAAGAGGCAGAAAGGGAGAAAGGAATAGTGAAGGTGTTTAAAGAAATAACGGCAGACAACTTCCCTAACCTGGTAAAGAACAAAGTCACACAAGTTCAGGAGGCACAGAGAACCCCAAACAAGAAGAACCCAAACAGACTCACACCCAAATACATCATAATTAAAATGCCAAAAATTAAAGACAAAGAGAGAATCTTAAAGGCAGCAAAAGAAAACTGTTACCTACAAAGGGGTTCCAATAAGGCTGACACCTGATTTCTCATCAGAAACTCTACAGACCAGAAAGAAATGGCATGAAGTACTCAAGGTAATGGAAAGCAAGGATCTGAGACCAAGATTACTATATCCAGCAAGGCTATCATCAAACTAGACGGTCAAATAAAAAGCTTCCCAGACAAAAAAACAAACAAATCAAAACAAAAAAAGTGAAGAAGTTCATCACCACCAAGCCAGCATTACAAGAAATGCTAAAGGGATTGCTATAAGGGATTGCTGAAAAGGAGAAACCTAGCCATTCAGAATTAAAATGGCTATAAATAAGTAACTCTCAGTAATAACTCTAAATGTAAATGGATTAAATGCTCCAATCAAATGGCACAGGGTAGCTGAATGGATACAAAAAATGACCCAACTATATGTTGTTTACAATAGACCCACTTCAAAAGAAAAGACACACACACAGGATGAAAGTGAAGGGATGGAAAAAAAATTCCATGCAAATGGAAAAGCTGGAGTACCAATACTCATATCCAACAAAATAGACTTTGAAATGAAGGCCATCACAAGAGACAACAAAGGTCACTACATAATACTAAAGGTATCGATCCAACAAGAGGATATAATCCTGGTAAACATATATGTACCCAATATAGGTGCACCTAAATATATAAAAAAAAAAATTCTAGAGGACTTTAACAGAGAGATTGACAACAATACAGTCATTGTAGGGGACTTTAACACCCCTATGACTTCACTGGACTGATTTTCCAGACAAAAACTTAACAAGGAAACAAAGATTCTAAAGGACACACTGGGTCAGATGGATTTAATAGATATTTATAGAACATTTCACCCCAAAGCAGCAGAATATACATTCTTCTCAAGTGCACATGGATTATTCACAAAGATAAACCACATGTTAGGACACAAAACAAGTCTTTACAAGTTCAAGAAGATTGAAATCAAGTCAAGCATCTTCTCAGATAACAATGGAAAGAAATTAGAAATCAACTACAGTAAAAACTCCCATAAACATTCAAACACATAGAGGCTAAATAGCATGTTATTAAACAATGAATGGGTTACCAAGGAGATCAAGAAAGAAGTAAAAGACTTCCTGGAAACAAATGAAAATGAGCACACAACAACCTAAAATCTCTGGGACACAGCAAAAGCAGTCCTGAGAGGGAAGTTCATAGCACTACAGGCATACCTCAAAAAAAACAAGAAAAATCAGCAATAAACTATTTAACCCTACAACTTAAACAACTGTAAAGAGAACAACAAGTAAAGCCCAGAGTAAGTAGAAGGAAGGAAATAATAAAGATTAGTGCAGACATAAATAACATAGAGACTAAAAAAATACAAAAAATCAATGAAGGAATTAATCTGAATGGAACGAGCTAGCTGAGTAGTTGTGTAGTTGCTTCTCAGAGACGGGTAGCACTTGCAGCATGGCTGACCAACTAACTGAAGAGCAGACTATGGAGTTCAAAGAAGCTTTTTCACTATGTACTGCAGGTCCTGTACCAGAAACATTTTCTTTTATTGTTACTTGCTTTTTAAGCTTTGGTTAGCCACTTAAAGAAAATCTGCTTAAGCACAATTTGCCTCAAATTCATTCCAAGTTGTGTACTTGTTTTCCAATAAAGAAAAAAAAATTAACCTCTCCCCGCCGCCCCCCCCCCCAAATCAATGAAAGCAAGAGCTGGTTCTTGAAAGGATAAATAAAATTGATAAACCATTAGCTAGACTAGACTCATCAAGAAACAAAGAGAGGACCCAAATAAACAAATCAGAAATGAAAGTGGAGAAGTAACCACTGATCCCTCTACTCTCAAAAAAAATATGCATGTATAGTAATTAGGACTTCATTCCTCCATGTTTTCTTCCCTTATCTTACTGTTATTGTCCTGAAACCTTATTTTAGAAAAGTGATCAAGTAACATGTTGCATGTGGCTTATTCTGGATATATCTAAGTCCTTCTGCACATCTAAACTTAGATGTTGGTCAAATGAGGGAAGATCAGGTTATGCCTTTTTTTAAGTAGTTTTCTTTAGGAACTGTGAGTATGTTGTTGTTGAAGTATGGAGTTGTAACTCTGCATGACTATGGACAGTCAACAATATGTATTTAAAAGTTGCACTATTGCAAAATGGGTGCACTGTCCAGGTACTCGTACACTATTTTTTTTTGTACTGCAATAAATAAAATCAGAAACAAAAATGGAGAAGTAAACATGGACATCACAGAAATACAAAGTATTATAAGAAAATACTATGAACAATTGTATTCCAACAAGCTGGACAATGTGGATGAAACACACAAATTCCTAAAAAAATACAATCTCCCAAAACTGAATCAGGAAGAATAAGAAAACCTGTATAGGCCAATAGCAACGAATGAAATAGAAACAGTAATAAAAACAAAACAACAACAAAAAAAACTCCCACCAAACAAAAACTCAGGTCCTGATCCGCTTTACAGGGGAGTTTTTCCAAACATTCAAAGAAGAACTAACACCTATAGTCCTCAAACTATGTCAGAAATTCAAAAGGAAGAAACACTCCCAAACACTTTTCATGAGGCCAGTATTATCCTAATTCTAAAACCAGATAAAGACACTACAAAGAAAGAGAATGATAGGCCAATATCCCTGATGAACATAGATGCTAAAATCCTCAATAAAATATTAGCAAATCACATCCAGCAATATATTAAAAAGCAATATACAACATGATCAAGTGGGATTTATTCTAGGGATGCAAGGCTGGTACAATATTTGCAAATCAATAAATGTGATACATCACATAAGCAAATTGAAAGACAAAAATCACATGATTTTGTCAATTGATGCAGAAAAAGCATTCGACAAAATCACCCATTTGTGATAACAATTCTCAGCAAAGTTGGAATGGAGGGAGTACATCTCAACATGATAAAAGCCATATATGACAATCCTACAGCCAGCATCATACTCAATTGGCAAAAACTAGAACCATTTCCCCTAAGAACAGGAGCAAGATAAGGATGCCCACTTTCACCACTCCTGTTTGATGTAGTACTGGAAGTACTAGCTTTAGCGATCAGACAAGAAGAAGAAATCAAAGGCATCCACTCCTGTTCAACATAGTACTGGAAGTGTTAGCTATAATGATCAGACAAGAAGAAGAAATAAAAGGCATGCAAATTGGAAAAGAGGTAAAACTGTCATTATTCACAGATGACATGATATTGTATAGAAAACCCCAAAGACTCCATAAAAAAAACTACTAGATTTAATAAATGCATTTGGCAATGTAGCAGGATACAAAATTAACACCCAGAAGTCTATGGATTTTTTTAAATACCAATAATGAACTCACAATAAGAGAAACTAAACAAACAAACAATCCCATTTACTATTGCACCAAATAAATTGAGGTACCTAGGAATAAACTTAACTAAAGAGGTAAAAGACCTCTACTCAGAAAACTACAGGAAGTTGAAAAAGGAGATAGAGGAAGACATAAACAAATGGAAGAATATACCATGTTCATGGATTGGTAGAATCAACATCATTAAAATGCCCATACTACCCAAAGAAATCTATAGATTCAATGCAATCCCAATTAAGTTAA
>NW_006293249.1:76417-85893 GCF_000327345.1 Myotis davidii | reverse complement strand
TCATACTCATACTATGTTAGTACAGTTCTGGTAATATTATACTTAAAATCATTTTTTCTTGAAATATTAATGTTTATTGCATGTAATGTTGTATTTAAGATTGTTTTTTTTTTTTGACTAACTGGTGTTTATTGCATGTAACATTATTTTTAAAATCGTTTTTTTGAAATCAAAATTTTTTAAAAAGAAAAGAAACATGAATGATAAGGAGAAAAAAATCATTGATCGGCTGCCTCCTATATGCCCTCCATTGGAGATCCAGCCCTAATATGGGCATGTGCCCTGACCAGGAATTGAACCTCAACCTCCTGGTTCATAGGTCAATGCTCAAGCACTGAGCCACACCGGCCAGGCTGAAAAACATTTTTTATGGTGATGGTGGGGACACAGATAATAAACAGTCAACATAATAATTAAGGGAATGATATCGTAAGTGAGGAGGTGGAAACAACCACACAAAGGAAGAGATGTTGGAGACCTGGAAGGAAAGTGGCATTTCCAGTTTTAAGTAAGATTTTCAGGCCTCATTGAAAAGGTAACATTTGGGCAAAGACTTGAAGGTGAATAAGCCATCAGGATGTGGGGACTAAAATAAATTTCTTTCCTTCCACCTTCTAAGTTCTTTTTGCTGGGCTAAAAATCAGATTAACAGAGACAGATTAACAGGAGAAAATCAAAGTTTAATGCATGAGGAATTCACATAAATATGAAAATTCCAAAACAGTGAGGCAAAATTAGGTATATATGACATTTTGAACAAAGGAGATGGGATCTTAGATTTCAAAAGTGAGAATAAGCAATTTACAGGTAACAGGAAACAGAACACATGACAGGTGCATTTTTCTAGGTAACTCAGAAGCAATGGGACACAGAGGGTGACCCAGTAAGCAGGCTGCTGCTTGACACCCCCATCCACCACACTCAATTTATATTAGGCTCAGAACATCCTAAGATTTCCTTCTTGGAGCAGGTCTTTCCATATTAGGCAGGAAAGGCGGGGGTTCAAAGGTTCTTTCTGAGTCTTGTTTCTTAATAACAAGGTTAAAGTCAATATCAAAAAAGGCAACTTTAGGATGGGAAAACATTGATCCCCTTCAGGAGTGTCTGGAGAGAAGAGCATTCCAGATGAAGGGAGCAGCAAAGGTCCTTTTCCTTATTCAATCAACAAACATTTATTAGGACCTACTCAGGTCAGGCATTTACTGAAAGCTCAGCACACAGAGCAAAAGGAAATAATCCTAACTCTATAGCTATTTTCTATACCATTACTTAGATGGCAACATCCAAGAGCCCAGTGGGGAAGAAAGGAAAGTCCTGGTCTTTAATAAATTAATCACTTATTTGTTCATTCATTCATAAGTCCACTTAGGGCCCACAGAGAGCCCTGCCTTATGGGGGGAACTGGGGCCTTGGTGCTGTATCAGACATGGTCCCTGTCCTTGAAGTGCCCCCAGTCTGGTGGAGGAAGCATCCAGTGTGAGAAAGAGCAGCACAGTAGTTAGGGGCTCCCAGAGAGATGCCTGAGGCTTGGAGAGCTAGCTAGGAAGGAGTCCAGGGCCATAGCTCTGGGGAGAGATGAGACCTGAGTAGGCAGTGACAGTGACTAGAGAAGAGAGATTTAAAAAGGAGAAGCTGCAGCACCCAGTGACTGGATTTAGGGGCTTGGAGAAGGGGAACCAAGGGTGACTTTGGGAGTTCCACTTTAAGTGACTGGGAATCTTGAGAAGGACTGTTTTCTGAGATTAAGAATGTGGAATGCAGAGATCAACCAAAGGACTTGTATGCATGCATATAAGCATAACCAATGGACACAGACAGTAAAGGGGTGAGGGCATGTGCTGGGGAGTGGGAGCAGCCAGGGAGAGGTCAATGGAGGGAAAAGGTGACATATGTAATACTTTAAACAATAAAGAATTTAAATTTTTAAAAAAACAATGTGGAATATAGAAGAAAATGATGAGTCTAGACTTGGCCACTTGGGGAGTGAAATGTCTGGTGGGACATGTGCTGATCTTCACACCTGGGTCTGCCCTTGCCTGGCTGCAAGGTCTGGGACAAGTCAGAAGTCTGTTCCTCCCTGGGCCTTATTTTATCTTTTGAAACCTGGGGATAAATATTATGTACCTTGCAAAGTTCTGGGGGAAGGGGCAGTTAACTGGTATCACCTAGTGCTGTGGCAGTGGTCCCCAGCCTCAACTGCTGGAGAGAAAGGAGGCCGATCCCACCCCCAGTCTGTCCTCCAACCTCATTTAATCACACTTGTGGGGTAGGGGGTAGGGCATCACTTTCCAAAGTTTGGCGGGTGATGCCATGTGCAGCCAAAGATGGAGACCATGTGCTCTGCCTGGCACACTGGGGAGCTGGATAATTGCGTTATCTTTTTAGTTTGGATGCTATTTTCTATACCATTACTTAGATGGCAACATCCAAGAAGCAACTGGAAAGCTTGTAGTAGAGCAGTGATGGCAAGCCTATGACACGCATGTCAGAGATGACACGCAAACTCATTTTTTGGGTTGATTTTTCTTTGTTAAATGGCATTTAAATATATAAAATAAATATCAAAATATAAGTCTTTGTTTTACTATGGTGGCAAATATCAAAACATTTCAATATGTGACATGGCACCAGAGTTAAGTTAGGGTTTTTTAAAATGCTGACATGCCGAGCTCAAAAGGTTCGCCATCACTGCACTAGAGGGTCCTGTTGGTGCCTCAGAGCCCTGTCTCTGGCCACCCGGACCAGCATATTCCCCAGAGGGAGTCACGTTGCCATGGAGACCAACTTCAGTAAATAGATGAGAAAGGAAACAGATCCTGAAACATTTCCCACACCCCAGTTTGACCAGGGGCTTTATTCTCCTCAAAGTAATTGGAAGTTTTTGCACCAAATTAAAATAAAGTAAAATTACAAAATACAAATAAGCAAAAAGAACACAAAGTGTGTAAGTTCACCATCTGATAAATCAAACTGAATAGCCTTAAAGTCAAATTCTATGTAAATATATTCATTACATAGGCATATTCCTATATCTATATATTTACTATATATATTAACATATTTGTAACTATAATGTTTATATTTCCAACAAAAATACAACCAAACTCTTAAACTTTAAGCAGCTCCCAGACCTGGAGCCGCACCTGCCTTTGTTGGGCAGGCGACTGAAACACACTGTGCCACGTTCTCTTCATCAAATATAACCCACAGCAAATAGATCAGGGTTTTGTTTAAACAGTAAATTATTTTTGAAATGTATTTGAATAATATGAAAAGTCGCCCTTTACATTCCCCATAGGATTACCATTCTAGTGTTTCCATGCCTTTGTGTAAACCCAGGTTTGGGGAGAGTCACCTTTCTTCTTCCTGCAGGGTGTCCTTTAGCATTTCTTGTTGTGCTTGTTTGCTGGTGATGAATTCTTTCAACGTTTGTGTCTCTGAAAAAGTAACATACTTCCTTCCACTCTGGCTTCTTTTAAGATGTTTTCTTTTATCACTGGCTTTGATAAAATTTGATAAAATGTGCCTTAGTGTGATTTTCTTCATGTTTCTTGTGCATGAGGTTTGTTGAGTTCCTGGGTTTGTGGGTTTATAATTTTTCATGACATTTGTAAAAGTCTTCAACCGTTATTTCTTCAAGTGTTTTTTCTGCCCTCCTCCCACTTGTCCTTCCTGGTCTCCAATTATTTGTATTTGTTTTGAAGTTGTCTCAGCTCACAAATGCAATTTTCATTTTTTCAATTATTTTTCTCTGTGTGTTTCATGTTGGATAATTCCTTTTGCTGCATCTCCAAGTTTTTTATTAATCTTTATTGTTGAAAGTATTACATAGGTCCATCTCTCCCCTCCCCCGCCCTGATTAACCTCTTCCAGCCTGCTCCTGTCCTCCTCCCCTCCACCCCAGGCCCTCACCAACCCATTGGCTGTGTCCACGGGTTATGCATATAAGCATACAAGTTCATTGGCTGATCTCTTCCCACCCACCCTTTCCTGCCTTCCTTCTGAGGCTCAACAGTCTCTTCATGCTCCTATGACTCTGGGTCTACTTTTGATCGTCAGTTTATTTGGTTCATTAGATTCCACATATGAGTGAGATCATGTGATACTTATCTTTCTCTGACTGGTTTATTTCACTCAGTATAATATTCTTCAGGTCCATCCATGCTGTTGTTAAGTTGTATGAGTTCCCTACATATTTTGGTAAGAATTCTTTCTTTTTTATTGCCACGTACTATTTCATTGTATAAATGTACCATAGTTTTTTTATCCACTCATCTGCTAATGGGCACTTAGGTTGTTTCCAAGTCTTAGCTATTGTAAATTATGCTGCTATGAATATAGGGGTGCATATATTCTTTCTGATGAGTGTTTTGGGTTTCTTAAGATATATTCCTAGAAGTGGGATCAATGGGTCAAATGGGAGTTACATTTTTAATTTTTTGAGGAAACTCCATACTGTTTTCCATAGTGGCTGCACCAGTCTGCATTCCCACCAGCAGTGTACTGGGGTTCCCTTTTCTCTACAACCTCGCCAAAATTATCGTTGGTTTATTTGTTGATGATAGCCATTCTGACAGGGGTGAGGTGATATCTTATTGTCATTTTTATTTGCAACTCTCGGATGATTAATGACTTTGAGCATTTTTTCATATGCCTCTTTACTTTCTGTATGTCCCCTTTGGAGAAGTATTATTTAGGTCCTTTGCCCATTTTTAAATTGGATTGTTTGTCTTCCTTTTGTTAAGTTGTATGAGTTCCCTATATATTTTGGATATTAACCCCTTATCAGATGTATCATTGGCAAATATGTTCTCCCATGTAGTGGACTCTCTTGTTATTTTGATGATGGAAGTTTTTCATATTTCCTTCTGCAATGTCTAATCTGATGTTACCTCTGTCCATTATATTCCTCATCTCAGACCTCATATTGTTCATCTCTGTGAAGTCTTTTTTATTGCATCTACATCTTCACTTAACTTTTTCAACCTATGGAGTCCAGTCACAGGAACTATTTAATGTCCTTCTCTGCTAATTCTAGCATCTGTGTCAGTTCTGGGTTGGTTTTGATTGGTTGATGTTTTTCTTCACCGTTGGTATGTTTCTCTGCTTCTTTGCATGCCTGGTGAACATGCAAAGCCATGTTCAATCAGAGCCAGAACTTGTGAATTTTTAGTTGGGTGTTGGATATTTTTGTATGCCTATGAATCTTTTTCAGAAATGCAGTCAAGTCACTTGGAAACTGTTTGGTTCTCTGGGGTCTGGTTTCCTGGTCTGGTAGGTGGGTGTGGAGCAGGCTCAGTCGGAGGTAATCAGGCCTCAGCACTGAGGTGGGGCCTTCCTGAGTGTTCTGCCAACTGGCCTGAGCTGGGAGGCTTCTCAGTCTGCTGGTTAGAACAGGTACTATTCCCAGTCTTGTGTGATGCCAATTGACTCTAATCCTTTTAACTGCTTCCTCCCCAACCTCAGAGAGTGTCCTCAGTGCATGCACTGGGTACTTCTGAGTGCTCACGAAGGCCCTGTGGGTCTGCAGCTTTCTCTCTGGGCCCTCTCCCATTGCAGGTGCTCTTCCCTGCAAACCATATCTGCCTTGACCTCTGTGGGCCCCTTGTGCAGCTCCCGCTCTCTATGCCCCGGCCTGGAAACTCTCAAGGCAGCAAGTGAGGCAATCATAGGGCTCACCTCATTTGGTTTCCTATATGCAGGGATCATTGCCCTTTGTGGTCTGAAATTCAGTATCTTGACAACTACTGTTTCATCTGTTCTGTCTGTTTTGTTGGTTTGTTTCAGGCATGAGGGTAAACTCGTTCTTGTGACTCTAACTTGGCCAGCAGCAGACATCCCCAGTGATTCTGTGCCCTCCTTGCCTGTATTAAACTCTATTCTTTTCTTTTTTTCCTCTTCTTCCCTCTGCCAATCCAGGTCAATGTGTGCCCTGAGTCAGACCCTCCACCATACCATGAGGGAAGCCACATGGGTTGGGATCTGGAGGTCTAAAGTGGCTCAGACTGGGAGGGGCCCTCGTATCTGAGGAGAAGGAAGAGGAGTTGGCATCACTGCTCTCTCCTGGTACTGGCAGATATGCTCTGAGGACATCAGGGAGCCCAGTAGACCCTTGTTGTAGAGCTCTCAGGAAAGACTATTATCCAGCCCACCTTTCATAGATGAGAAAGGCTCAGAGAGGTTAAGTCCCTCCCAAGGTCACACAGCATAAAAGGTAAGGGCAGGATTTGGACTCAGACCTGACAGACCATATATTAGCTGCTAACATCTGTTCAGTACTGATTCTGTGCCAGGCACTATTCTGGATGCTTCCCCTGGCCCCTGTTGTTTCTTCCCCACATAGCCCTGCCAGGCCAGAATGACTGGCTCAGTATGAACAGGCAAAGCTGCTGAAGGGTGGACAGAGATGGTGGCACAGAACTGGAATCCTGATGCTAGCTTTTAAAGCATGTGTGGTCTTAGGCCAGTCACTTAAATTCTTTGCCTCAGTTTTCTCACCTATAACCAGGTATTATAGATTAAATTGTGTCCCTCCAAATTCATATGTTGGAGTCCTAATCCCCAGGACCTCAGAATATAATCTTATTTAAAGATAGAATCTTTAAAGAGGTGATCAAGTAAAAATGAGATCATTAATGTGGGTCCTAATCCAATATCCTATATAATAAAAGGCTAATATGCAAATAGACCAAATGGCAGAACAACTGAACAACCAGTTGCTATGATGTACACTGACCACCAGGGCAGGTGTGTGGGTGTGGAACATGGCAGGCATCGGCCGCAGCAGAATGGTGGACTGGTGAGCGGGGCATCAGACCAAGGCGGGACGCCGGTCACTGTCATTGGGGCAAGCCTCTGGTGGTTACTGAAAATTCTTTGCTCCCACGCACCATGATCCTGCTTGGTGCTCACACCCACTGACAGCGTCGGCCCCGCTCACACCCGCTGCTGGCACCATCCCCAATCGTTCAGCCCCAATCCTTCCCCGCTGTCAGCGCTGTCAGGGCACAGGAGCGGAGATAGTGGGAGTGGGGCTGCCAGTGACAGAGGGCTGTGATAGGAGGGGCCGGGCGGGGGTTCAGAGGATGGGTCAAGACCTACCCCTGTGCCCACCGCAGCCTCCCGGCCCCCAGTTCCTTTCAAGGTGCACGAATTCATGCACTGGGCCCCTAGTGTCCTTATAAAAGGGAGAAATTTGGAAACAGAGACATGCATTGAGGGAATATGACAATATGGAGACTCATGGAGAAGAGAAGACGGCCATCTATGAGCCAAGGAGAGAGACACAGAACCAATTCTCCTCAGAGCCTCAAAAAACTAATTCTGCTGATGCCTTGATCTTGAACTTCTAGCCTCCAGAAGTGAGGAGATAGATTTGTGTTGTTTAAGCCATCCAGTCTGTGGGACTATGTCACAGCAGGCCTAGGGAAATCATATACCAACGCTGTTAACAGTACCTACCTTATATTGCGAGGATTACATGAGAGAATGTGTGAAAGTGCTTAGAAAAGGGCAGGCTAACACATACTAACAATCAATAGTAATGAGGAAGCAGAGGCTCAGAGAGGTTAAGCAACCTGCCCAGGATCACACAGCTCACAGTGTCTGAACCCAAACCTCTATGCTCTTGATGATTCTACTGCCCTGTCTGAACCCCAATCTTAAGTTCTCTCCTGAGCCATTTGCTGGGATTCTTGACACTCAAAGTCTTCTCTGCCTGTAGTTGGTGCTCAACCACATTAATTAATCATCCTCTCAGAGGTCAGAGAAAAAAATATGAAACAGCCAAGAAGGGGGCCGTTTGCCCTAACCAGTTTGGCTCAGTGGCTTGAGCATTGGCCTGCGGACTGAAGGGTCCCAGGTTTGATCCTGGTCAAGGGCATGTACCTTGGTTGAGGGCACATCCCCAGTAGGGGGTGTACAGGAGGCAGCTGATAGATGTTTCTCATCGATGTTTCTAACTCTATCTGTCTCCCTTCCTCTCTGTAAAAAAAAATCAATAAAATATATTTAAAAAAAAGAATGGGACCAGTTTGGTGAAGATAGGATCTTACTCAAGGAAATAATTATATATTAAGTGAAAAAATCCACGATGGTTCCCTGACTCAGCAGTCAGCTGGAGGCTGTTCTGGGCAGAAGAAGACAGATGTTCTATAGGGAGGAAGGCCTGACATTTCAGAATGCAGTTTCCTGGTTCCTAATAAAGTGTTAAATGACAGGCCCTGGGAGCCAGGCCTCAGTTTCCTATAGAATGGTGTCGATGTGATGGAGGATAGCCCCAGGACCTGCAGACATTCAGGATCTGTTGCTGAGTGGCAATTTTCCAGCCCATCCCCTGCTGGAGGCCAGAGAGGCTCAGAACCTAGGCCACTGAGAATGCAGTCCTTCCCTGTTCCCCAGTAAGGGGAGGGGGAGGTGCAAGACAGAAGGAAGAAATTTTGCTTTGGGGGATGGCAGGGGGTAAGGGTTGGATAAGTAGATTGCAGCAGTTCTGGGACAACTCTCAAAGGAGGCCTGACTAGCTATGGGGCATGGGAGGTGGGGGTGGGATGCTAGTTAAAATTGAATTTTAGATAAACAAGTTATTCTTAGTACAGTATAAGTACATCCCATGTATTATTTGGTACATACTTTTACCACATTTTGTTGTTGTTGCTTATTTGAAATTCAAATTTCAGTGGGCACCTTGTATTTTATCTAGCAAACGTAGGCACAGGGAAGGGCAGAGATGGTGGGGTTTGGGGCAGGAGGCCTCTCAGGTCAGACTGCCTGAATTTCAGTCTTGACTCTGCCACTTACTAGCCCCACAACCTCTTCAGGTCGTGGAAACTCAGCCTGGGTCCTCCTGTCTCCAAGTCCCTTTCTCCTAAGGCTGGTGTTGGGACTCCATGAGATGACTTTCTCAAGCCCTAGACTGGGGCCTGGTGCACAGGAAAGGCTCAGCATCTGCTTCCTATTTTTATTATTTACTGCCTTTGGACCAGTGGAGGAACTCAAATCAATAGCAATGTCTCAGGAGCAGGCCTCCAATATCCAAGGCTCAGGACCCCTTAACACTTTAACAAATTATTGCAGACCCAGAGCTGCTGCATGTGTATATACGTATCAATATTTATAGTAATAGAAATTAGAGCTGAAAAAAATAAATGTTTATGCATTAATTTATTTTAAACTAGGGGCCCGGTGCACAAAATTTGTGCACTTGGTGTGTGTGGGGGGGCAGTGTCCCTCAGCCCAGCCTGCCCCCTCTCACATACTGGAAGCCCTCAGGCGCTGACCCCCATCACCCTCCAATCGCAGGATCGGCCACTTGCCCAGGCCTGACGCCTCTGACAGAGGTTTCATGCCTGGGCAGGGGACCCTCATTTCCCCTCATCACTGGTTCTGCCCCCAGCCCAGGCCTGATGCCTCTGGCCCAGGCGTCAGGCCTGGGCAGGGGACCCCCATCTCCCTCTGATCGCTTGCTCCACCCCCCA
>NW_006293249.1:72024-76189 GCF_000327345.1 Myotis davidii | reverse complement strand
CTTGGCCCCAGCCCCCACCCGCCCCCAGATCGCACACAGGAGTGGGCCCGTGTCTCTGGTGGGCGGGGGAGGGCTCCGGTGTAGTGATTAGCACCTCTTGCCTTAGCCCCGGCTCTCTCCCCCCTCCCCACTCCCCCCATGGCACAGGGGCCTGGATGGTGGCTTGTGCTGTCCTACCCTGCCTTCAGTATGCAAATTAGCCGCCATCTTTTTTGGCGGTTAACTGCCATCTGAGTTGGCAGTATATTTGCATATACCCCTGATTAGCCAATGAAAAGGGTATTGGTCGTATTTACCATTACCATTTTTGTCTTTTATTAGATAGGATGATAATGAAGTTTCAACAGGGTAGCCAACAGGACAGAGGTAAGGGAGAGAGTGTGAGTGAGTGAGATGGTAGTGTGTGTGGATGTGCATCGTGTGTATGTGTGAGTGAGGGATAGTTAGATACATCAAGGGACCATATTCAACAACATCAAAGCAAAATCCAGCAAGCCCCAACCTCACTGGCAGCAAGTCAGAGGGGAGACCTTTCTCATGAACAGGACATCAATAATCAAGTCCCAGTTAGAATAGGAGAGCCCAAATAACACACACAAGGGGCACTCCCAGAGCACCCAGCTCAGATGAACAAAGAGACTGCACCTCTGGACCCTTCAAGATAATTTCTACATTAGGCTATCCCACAAAGATGGGAGGCACAACAGTTCTAATACATAGATGTAACTATAAAGAGACAGTTAAATGGGGAGACAAAAAAAAACAACCTCCAAATGAGAGAAAAGAAGGAATCTTCAGAAAAAGAACTAAATGAAATGGAGGAAAGCAACCTATTAGACATAGAGTTCAAAGCAATGGTTATAAAGATGCTTAAGGAACTTAGTGCAAATTATAACAGCATGAAAGGGGAAACAGCAGCCATTAACAAGAAACAGACAGAAATGAAGAATGTTATATTTGACATCAAGAACCACTGGGAGGTATTACAAGTAGATTGAATGAGGCAGAGGATCAAATCAGCAATTTGGAAGACAGGTAGAAATAAATAGTCAATTAGAACAACAATTGGAAAAAAAATAATTAAAAAGCAGGAATATAGCTTAAGGGAGCTCTGGAACAACATGAAATGTAACAATATCTGCATTATAGGAACACCAGTAAGGGAAGAGGGAGAGCAAGGGACAGAGAGCCTGTTTAAAGAAATAATGACAAAAAACTTCCCCAATCTGGTGAAAGAAAATGTCACACAAGTTCAGGAGGCACAGAAAGTCCCAATCAAGAGGAACCTAAAGAGACCTACACCTAGAATCATCCTAAATAAAATAGCAAATGTTAAAGACAAAAAAGGAATATTAAAGGCAGCAAGAAAGAGACAGAAAAGGAGTTCCCATTAGAATGTCAACTGACTTCTCAATAGAAACATTTCAGGTCAGAAGGGAGTGGCCTGAAGTACTTAAAGTAATGAAAAGCAAAAGTCTAAATCCAAGACTATTGTATCCAGTGAGGCTATCATTGAAAATTGAAGATAAAATAAAAAGCTTTCCAGACCAAAAAACAAAAAAGGTTAAAGTAGTAAATTACCACCAAACAAGCAATGCAAGAAATGTTAAAGGGACTGCTTGAAGAAAAAGAAGAAAAGGAGAGATAAATGATTATAGGCACAAGAAAATAAAAATGGCAATAAATAAATACCTATCAATAATAACCTTAAATATAAATGGATCAAATGCTCCAATCAAAAGACAAAGTGATGCTGAATAGATACAAAAACATGATACAACTATATGCTGTCTACAAGAGACACACATCAGAACAAAAGATATACATAGACTGAGAGTGAAGGAATGGAAAAAAATATTACATGCAAATGGAAAGGGAAAATAAGCTGGGGT
The DNA here is from genome assembly GCF_000327345.1 of Myotis davidii. Classification (NCBI taxonomy): domain Eukaryota; kingdom Metazoa; phylum Chordata; class Mammalia; order Chiroptera; family Vespertilionidae; genus Myotis; species Myotis davidii. The sequence goes on along the minus strand of NW_006293249.1, from coordinate 74,297 downwards.
AACAGTACTCATATTAGATAAAAAAAGTCTTCAAAACAAAACTATAACAAGAGGCAAAGAAGGCCACTTCATAATACTAAAGGGAAATGATTCAACAAGAAAATATAACCCTTGAAAAGATATATGCACCCAAATGTAGGAGCAACCACATACATAAAAAACTCTTTAAGAACTTTAAAGGAGGGATTGACAGCAATACAGTGATAGTAGGGGACTTTAATATCCCACTGACATCACTGGATAGATCTTCAGACAAAAAATCAACAAGGAAACAGAGGCCTTAAATGACACACTAGATCAGATGGATCTAACTGATATTTACAGAACATTTCACCCCAAGGAACAGAATATACATACTTCTCAAACACACATGGGACATTCTCAAAGATAAACCACATGTTAGGCACAAAACAAATTTATACAAATTCAAGAATATTGATATAATACCAAGCATCTTCTTAGATCAAAATAGCATGAAGTTAGAAATAAACTACAATTTAAAAAAATCTCAAAAGCACTCAAATATATTGAGGCTAAGTAGCATGTTATTAAACAATGAATGGGTTACCAATTAGACCAAGGAGAAATAAAACCTTCCTGGAAACAAATGAAAATGAACACAACAACCCAAAACCTATGGGACGTGGCAAAAGCAGTCCTAAGAGAGAAGTTCATAGCTCTACAGGTCTGCCTCAAGAAATAATAAAAAGGACTAATAAAATATCTAACCCTAAAACTAAATGAATGAAAAAGAGAACAGCAAGAAAAAACCCAGAGAAAGAAAATATTAAAGAACAGAGCAGAAATAAATGACATAGAGACTAAAAACAAACAAACAAAATAAACAACAACAACAAAAAACAGTACAAAAGATCAGTAAATCCAAGAGCTGGTTCTTAGAAAGATAAACAAGATTGATGAACCCCTATCCAGACTCATCAAGAAACAAAAATAGAGGATCCAAATAAATAAAATCAGAAACTAAAGAGTCAATATAATAAGGAATACAAAGGATTGTAAGCAAATACTACAAACAACTATATGTCAACAACTGCACAACCTGGGAAAAATGGACAAATTCCTAGAAACGTACAGTCTTCCAAAACTCAATCAGGAAGAATCACAAAACCTGAGTAGGCCAATAACAACTGATAAAATTGAACCAATAATTTTAAAACTCCCAGCAAACAAAAGTCAGAGACCAGATAGATTTACAGGTGAATTTTACCAACCATTCAAAGAAAAATTAACACCTATCCACCCCAAACTATTCAAAAAAATACAAGAGGGAAGAACACTTCTAAGATATTTTTTCAAAACCAGCATTATCTTAATTCTAAAACCAGATAAAGACACTACAAGAAAAAAAAAACAACAACAACTACAGGCCAATATCCCTAATGAACACAGATGCTAAAATCATCAACAAAATAGTAGTAAATCAGATCCAGCAATATATTAAAAAGATCATACACCATGATCAAGTGGGATTAATTCCAGGGATGCAAGACTGGTACAATATCCGCAAATCAATAAATGTGATGAATCACATAAACAAATTAAAAGATAAACACCACATAATCATATCAATAGATTCAGAAAAAGCATTAGACAAAATCCAGTACCATTCTTTGATAAAAACAATCAGTAAAGGGAGAAAAATGGTGAAGGTTTAGACAGATGTGTCGGTGCCTTGTCCGGGAGCAGATAAGGGCGAGCAGCTGAAACGAGTGGCTGTTACCGGCATCCAGAGATTGGTTACTAACCCAGAAGCAATGGCTCTCAAGCAGATTGACTACGTAAACACAGACGAGCCCTGCTTCTCCCCACAGAAAGCAGATCCAAGCAACAGAGGCCTCCTGATCACCACACGTTCTGTCTGAGGAACAGTTGCTGTGTGTGAAGCCTCTCCCGACCAGCCAGAGGAGCCACCACAGCTCTGAACAGCACCCACCAGAGGACCTGCGAAAACAGAAGAGTAGCTGCTACCACAACCGCCCAAGGAGCAACCAAAGCCCGAGGAGCCACTGCCAAAGAGGGAGCAGCCACTGAACGACTCAACAATTAGATATCTCTGTGAGATCAAACATGGGTAAACAAAGAAACCCCCAAAGGAAAGAAAAGGAGGGCTCACCAGAAAAGCAGCTAAGCGATACAAAGGCATGCAACATGACAGAAAAAGAATTCAGAATAAGGGTTCTAGAGAGCATAAACCGGATGGAGGAAAAAATTAACAACTTATGCAAGAAGCAAGAAGGAACAGATGAAAAGAT
>NW_006293249.1:70477-71551 GCF_000327345.1 Myotis davidii | reverse complement strand
TGAAAGTGAAGGGATGGAAAAATATCTTTCAGGCAAATGGAAATGAAAAAAAAGCTGGGGTAGCAATACTTATATGGGACAAAATAGACATCAAAGTGAAGGCCATCAGAAGAGATAAGGAAGGCCACTTCATAATACTAACGGGATCAATACAACAAGATGATATAACCCTGATAAACATATATGCACCCAATGCAGGAGCACTGAAATACATAAAAAAAAAACTCCTGGAAGATATCAAAGGAGAGATCGACAATAATACAATCATAGTAGGGGACTTTAATACACCACTGACATCACTGGATAAATCCTCTAGACAAACAATCAGCAAAAAAACAGCAATCCTAAATGACTCACTAGATCAGATGGACTTAATTTAAATCTTCAGAACACTTCACCCAAAGCCACGGAATATACATTCCACTCAGGAGCTCATGGGATAGATTCAAAAATAGAGCACTAATTGGGTCACAAACAAAGTATTCCAAAATTCAAGAAGATTGAAATCATACCAAGCATCTTCTCAGACCACGAGGACATAATATTAGAAATAAACTATAATTAAAAACAACCCAAAATACTCAAATAGTTGGAAGCTGAAAAGCATGTTATTAAATATTGATTGGGTTACCAATGAGATCAAAAAAGAAATTAAAAACATCCTGGAAACTAATGACAATGAAAACACAACAATCCAAAGCCTATAGGAAGCAATGAAAGCAGTCCTGAGAGGGAAATTTATAGCTCTACAGGCCTATCTCAAAAAACAAGAAAAAATGGTAGTAAATCATCTAACTCTACAACTCAAAGAATTAGAAAGAGAGCAACAAGAAAACCCCAGAGTGAGCAGAAGATAGGAGATCATAAAGATCATAGAGCAGAAATAAATGACATAGAGACCAAAAAAATACAGAAAATCAATGAAACCAAGAGCTGGTTCTTTGAAAGGATAAACAATATTGATGAACCTCTAGCCAGGCTCACCAAGAAGCAAAGAGAGAGGCCCAAATTAACAAAATCAGAAATGAAAGAGGCGAAATAACAACAGACCCCACAGAAATACAAATGATTGTT
>NW_006293249.1:64945-67839 GCF_000327345.1 Myotis davidii | reverse complement strand
CTTCTTAGAAATACTTGAAATAGGGGTAAGAGATCAACCAAAGGACTTGTATGCATGCATATAACCATAACCAATGGACATAAGATACTGGGGGGTAGGGGAGGCCAGGGGATTGTCAAGGGCGGGGGGGGGGGGGACACATATGAAATACCCTTTGTAATACTTTACGCAATAAAACAATAAAAAACCTCTCAGTAAAGGGTGAATACAGGGATCATACCTCACATAATAAAGGCCATTTATGACAACCTACAGTTAACATAATATGCAATGGGCAAAAACTAAAAGCATTTCCCTTAAGAACAGGAGCAAGAGGAACCAAGATGGCAGCATAAGGTATAGACCTGTGCATGCTGCCTCCCACAACAGCATTGAAACTCCCAACTATAAGACAAAACAGCTATCATTCAGAACCATGGGAAAGCTGGCCCAGTGGAAGTTCTACAACTGGAAGGAAAGAAAGAAGTGCATTGAGACTGAGTAGGAGGTGCAGAGGTGCCAAGAACAGAGGTACGGATTCACGCGCCAGGCGGGCTGTAACTGGATGCACAGTTTTTTTCAATTGAAAGGGAATACAAGCTCTCGAATCCACTGAGCTTGTTCGGGGCAGGATTCTGAGGTCCCAGACCCCTACGGTGAGAGGCGGGACTGCCTTGCAAAGGGTCGGAGAGCGAGGGTGGCTTTCTCGTGGAGCTGCTCACCAGCACTCAGGGACGCAGAGACACAGAGTCACAGAGAGGCAAGGAGTCGCGGAGATGCCATTGCTGCTTGCTCCGCCCTGGTGATTCCCTGAGACCCCGCCCTACTCAATTTACATTCCCACCTAAGCTGGCACAAAAGGAACCACCTGTGCTTTTGCAGCCTAACCCAACAAACTGCAGATTTCAACTCCTTGCATTCATAAGGGACACACTCAAGAAGCCAACTCAGGTTCAGAGGAAGCCAGAGCCAGACCCGGCTGGGCCAGGGACATGGAACCGCTGTACCAGCAAACTCACAAGCAGGTCCACCAGATCCAGTCTCACACAGGATGCCGGGAGATGGCAGACAAGCAATCTGTGCACTTAGTAGAAAACAAAATCCAAGCAAGCATACCAGATATTCAGCCAGCTAGAACGCCTGGAGATTTTGTCCAGCAAGGAGCCTCCCAACAAAAGACAGAATGCCAAACTTCATGTTGACCAGTTAAAGTATGATGTCCAGCACCTGCAGACTGCTCTCAGAAACTTAAAACATTGGCGATACACAAGGGAGCAGCAGGAGAGACAGCGAGAGGAGCTTCTGTCTCACACCTCACCCACAATGTGGGATGCAGCGCCCTCTGCAAGGCTGGATGAGGCTGAGATGGCCCCTGTGAGGCTGCGTGAGGCTGTGAAGCTGCGATGCCACCTGCGATGTTGCGACGGCCCCTGTGAGGCTGTGTGAGGCTGCAATGGCCCCTGCGACGCTGCGACGACCCCTGTGAGGCTGCGATGGCCCCTGCGAGGCTGCTTCCCTGGGAAGCCAGTGGAACCGTGCGAGCCTCCCAGACAGCTTCGTCGAAGGCCCGTGAACCAGCTCACAGCCCCACGCACAACTATCACCTGAAGGGTGAGAGGGGTGAGAGCAGCTGTAGTGTTGCTTTCTCCTCACTTTTGGTAGTGAAATCCTCATTTTAAACATAAGAGGACACATTATTTTAAAAAGCCGTTAAGTGGCTCCATACCCTTTCTGAGTAGAGCACGAACAAGTCGTGAGAGACTTTTCCGAACACAGGAACACGTTGCGGATGAAAATAGCTACATTTTCCATGTGTATGACCTTTGACCCGGTGACAAAAAGCGTACACCTATGGATGAGGACAGTGACGGGGTAAGGGCAGAGGGTGGGGTGGGAACTGGGTGGAGGGGAGCTATGGGGGGAAAAAGAGAGGAACAACTGTAATAATCTGAACAATAAAGATTTATTTTAAAAAAAAAGAACAGAAGCAAGACAAGGATGTCTGCTTTCATCACCCTTATTCAATATAGTAATGGAAGTGCTAGCCACAGCAATTAGACAAGAAGAAGAGATAAAAGGCATCTAAATTGGAAAGGAGGAAGTGAAACTGTCATTATTCACAGATGACATGATATTGTACATAAAAATTCCCAAAGACTCCACCAGGAAACAACTAGACTTAATAAATGAATTTGACAAGGTAGCAGGATACAAAATCAGCATCAAGAAATCGATGGGAGAAAAAAACAAAATGGCGGCATAGGTTAAAGCCAGAGATTGCTGCCTCGAACAACCAAATCAAAAATACACGTAAAAGACAGAACGGACATCATCCAGAACCACAGGAAGGCTGGCTGAGTGGAAATTCTACAAGTAGGAGGAAAGAGAATATCATGCCGAGACTCAGAGGAGGCGCAGTGCTGAAGTGAAATACTCAGGTGCGGAGTGTGTGTGGAGCGGGCTGGTGGCGGAGGGCACGGTTGGTGTTTTCAATCGGGAGGGAGTTTCAGACTCTGAGCTCCAGATCCGGGCGAGTCTCTAGGGACCCAGACTCAAACGGGAGAAGCGGGACTGTCTGGCTTCGGTCAGAACTCGAAGGCAGCTTTCACTCCGAGGTTTGCAGCGGTTGCTGGGACTGTGAGGCAGAGCCCTGGGGACAGAACTGAGAGCAGCCATAACTGCTCACTCCGCCCCCCCTGTAGATCCCCGGGGACCCACCCCGCCCAAGCCCTGCACTGAGGCATTTGCCAGATAGCCTCAGGCAAATGCTAGATTAGCACCGCCCTAGAGATCCAGCACAGAAGCTCTCCCACTGCAGACACAGCTGACTCTCATAGCCAGTTATCCTGGAGGTCAAATCACCCACAGTACAACAATCAAGGCTTAATTACACCAAGACTGTGCACAAAGACCAC
>NW_006293249.1:57865-63159 GCF_000327345.1 Myotis davidii | reverse complement strand
AATGGTGGATTTTGTAATCAAGGAAAACATAATAATTTCAAGAGAAACATCAAAAGTGCTTTATTCAAAGTAATGTCCATCACTAGCTACACATCCCCCCACACACACACTTTCAGGGAATTTGTGGATACTGTCCCAATAGAACTTTACTCGCTTTGAAGCAAACCATTCAGAGACCCAATTTTCCACTTCTTCATACGTTTGGAAGTGCTGCTCAGAAAGTGTGTGTGCCATCAATTGGAACAAGTGGTAATCTGAAGGAGCAAGGTCTGGTGAATATGTCAGGTGGGTTAACACTTCCGAGGCAAAATCTTTTAATGTGTCTTTAACTGATTTTGAAGTATCTGATGGTGCGTTATCATGAAGCAAAATTACTTTGCCATGCCTTCTGGCCCATTCTGGTCTTTTCATGATCAAAGCATGATTCAAATTGATTATTTGTTGTCAGTAGTGATCAGTATTAATGGTTTCACCTGGTTTTAGAAGCTCATAATACACCACACTTCTTGATCCCACCAAATGAAGAGCATTGTCTTCTTTCCGAAGCGATTTGACCTTTTAATCTTTCTGCAAGTTGTTTTTGAGTTTGATATGCATCTTCATCCAATAATGCTTGTAATTGTTGGTCTTTAAACTTTTTTGGTTGACCTGGATGTACTTTGTCTTTCACATCAAAATCATCATTTTTAAAGCGTTTAAACCAGCATTCACAAGTATCTTGGGATGGAGCATGTTCACCATAAGCTTCCCAAAGTATTCAGCAGCACTTTTCTTAAAAATAAATTAATGAATTCAAATTTCCCACAAATGCTCTTTTTTGGCATGAAATTTGACATTTTTAAGCATAAAAATATCTATGATGTTAACACCTTCAGCAAATTTGACATATGAATTTTTGAAGCTTGCTGTCAATACAACAAAATCGCATATATATCAACATATGTGTAACTCCATCTATTGAAAAAACTCCACACTATTAACAGTACACCTAGCAAATGTAAGGCATGAAAACATAAAAATCTTAAAGGAGAACATAGGCAATAAGAACTCAGAGATCTCACATCCTATATAAGAAAAGCCCAGTGACTGAACAGCTGAATGACCAGTCAACCAGTTGCTATGACATGCACTGACCACTGGGGGGCAGATGCTCAACCAGGGGGCTGACCAGGATGAGCGGCTGCTCCTCTGCGAACCCTGGACCAATGGGCAGGAACCCAGGCTGCAATCGTAGCCTACTCGCCCCAGGCTCCTCCTCCTCGCTCTCTGCTGCCTCCTCACAGAGCTTAACCAGGAGGCTGGGAGGCAGGTTTGTGACCACTGAAGGACTGAAGCCTACTCCCCTGCCTCTCAGTGCTGTTGTCCCGGGGGCTGGCCCCAACTGGGTCCCTTGGAGAGGTGAGTGCTCCGGCTCAACAGAAGATCCCAGACCAGGGAGCAGCTGCTCAAAGGGTGGGTCCACAGCCGCTCAGCTGACCAGGATGAGTGGTGCTCCCACAGCAGGCGATCCCTGCAGGCAATGCCCCCCACCAGTGCATGAATCCCATGCACCAGGCCTCTAGTAGCAATATGTTTATGGATACATCTCTTAGGGCTGTGGTCGGCAAACTGCGGCTCGGGAGCCACATGCGGCTCTTTGGCCCCTTGAGTGTGGTTCTTTCTAAGCCTTAGAAATACCCTAATTAAGTTAATAACAATGTACCTACCTATATAGTTTAAGTTTAAAAAATTTGGCTCTCAAAAGAAATTTCAATTGTTGTACTGTTGATATTTGGCTCTGTTGACTAATGAGTTTACTGACCACTGTCTTGGGGCAAAGGAAACTAGGGAGAAAATAAACAAATGGGACTACATCAAAACAAAAAAGCTTCTGCACAGCAAAAGAAAAGACCATCAAAATTAAAAGGGAGCCCACTGTTTGGAAGAACATACTTGCCAATGACACATCTGATAAGGGGTTAATATCCAAAATATATAAAGTACTCATACAACTCAACAGAAGGAAGACCAATAATACATTTTAAAAATGGGCAGAAGACCTAAATAGACATTTCTTCAAAGAGGGCATCCAGGTGGCCAAGAGACGTGTAAAAAATTGCTCAGGCACTAATCATCAGAGAGATGCAAATTAAAGCCATAATGAGATATCACCTCACAACTGTCAGACTGGCTACTATAAAAAAGTCAACAAACAATACATGCTGGTGAGGACATGGAGAAAGGAAACACTAGTTCACTGCTGGTGAGAATGCAGATTGGTGCAGCCACTATGGAAAACAGTATGGAGTTTCCTCAAAAAATCAAAAATGGAACTTCCATTTGATCCAGTGATCCCACTTCTGGGAATATATCCTAAAACTCCCCAAATTCCAATCAGAAAGAATATAAGCACCCTATGTTCATAGCACATTATTTATAATAGCTAAGATTTGGAAACAGCCAAGTGCCTTAGAGTAGATGAGTAGATAAAAAAGCTATGGGATGAGGAACAAAATGGCAGCAGAATAGACGAACATGTCCCGAGCCTTGTCCCAGAGCAGACAGAACGAACAACTAAATCAAATAACATCCAACCCAAATTGGTGAAGTAGACACAGCTGGTGAGACAATTTGCAGCTGGGAAGGGCAGAGGACACCCAGAGAATGGTAAAATTTAGGGATCTGGGCTGGGGAGAGCTGCCGAACCTCTGAGCCTAGAGGGTCGGGGGAAACTGCATGGCACTGGCATGTCCCTTGGGTCGGGTACAGTGTCTGACTATGGAAAGGAAGTGGCAGGAGATTCTAGATCTGGGTCCACAGTCACAACAGACTGAGTCCAGAGGGGCATTCATGACGGCTGCCCAGATTTAGAGGGGGCATTCAGGGCGGCTGCCCAGACAGCGAGGAGCCGGGAAGAGAGGGGCTCACAGAGGCGCAGCTCTTTCCCCTCTTTGTGGTCTTTGCTTTTCTTCACTGAACCTAGTTCATAGGACCCTTCAGATATGGACACTCACCCATGGCTGGGGTGCAGGAGGAAGCGCGGACTTGTGGAGTCTGGGGAGAGGCTGGGGTGAGGAGAGGGCCCAGGAGAGGTGGCTGTGAGTCTAGCACTGAGTCATACCTGATGTGCAGAACCTGGGTAGCCTTTTTCTACTGAAGAGATAGGGCCTCCCTGCAGCCTCTAGGCAACCAATACAGCAGTGATGGTGAACCTTTTGAGCTCAGAGTGTCAGCATTTTGAAAAACCCTAACTTAACTCTGGTGCCATGTCACATATAGAAATTTTTTGATATTTGCAACCATAGTAAAACAAAGATTTCTATTTTTGATATTTATTTTATACATTTAAATGCCATTTAACAAAGAAAAATCAACCAAAAAAATGAGTTCGCATGTCACCTCTGACACGTGTTATAGGTTCGCCATCACTGCAATACAGCTACACCCTGAGTGATACAAAGGAAAAATAAATCTGAATAGTGCTTGAGTGTCCATAGGTCCTCCCACCCCAGAGGGTCAGGGGAAACCGCAGGGCACTGAGACACGTCCCTTGGGTCAGGCACAGCGTCGGACTGTGAAAAGGAGGTCCACAGGACTGCCGGTGGCAGGGGATTCTAGATATGGGCCCACAGTCACGACATACTGAGTCCAGAGGGGGCATTCAGGGCGGCTGCCCAGACAGCGAGGAGCCGGGAAGAGAGGGGCTCACAGAGGCGCAGCTCTTTCCCCTCTTTGTGGCCTTTGCTTTTCTTCACTGAACCTAGTTCATAGGACCCTTCAGATATGGACACTCACCCATGGCTGGGGTGCAGGAGGAAGCCCGTCATCCCCTAACCTCCAGTTCCCAGCTGCTGTGCTCAGGGCCTGATACGCTAACTATTTGCCCCACCTGCTTGGCTCGGGTTTGCCAACTGCCCATCATTTGCTTATCTCCTTCACAACCTCATTCGCAGTCCCCAATTATTCAAACACGAACCTAGGCGCTGCTGTGAAGGTATTCTGTAAATGTGATTATAGTCCATAATGAATTGGCTTTACAAAAGGGGTATTATTCTAGAAGAGTAATGGTGAGCCTTTTGAGCTCGGCGTGTCAGCATTTTGAAAAACCCTAACTCAACTCTGGTGCCTGTGTCACATATAGAAATTTTTTGATATTTCCAACCATAGTTATACAAAGATTTATATTTTTGATATTTATTTTATATATTTAAATGCCATTTAACAAAGAAAAATCAACCAAAAAAATGAGTTCGCATGTCACCTCTGACACGTGTTATAGGTTCGCCATCACTGCAATACAGCTACACCCTGAGTGATACAAAGGAAAAATAAATCTGAATAGTGCTTGAGTGTCCATAGGGACTGGCCTAAAGAGAGGCCTTCAGTCTCAGCAACAGAAAATGGAGAAGCCATAGCCAGTACAGAAGAGTGGGATCTTAAATCAGCCAAAGGAACAACACTTCACTTTTTCATTTTTGTTTTTATTTTATTATTATTTTGTTATTTTTTTCTTTTTTCTTTGTTTTCCTTTGTTCGTTTGTTTCTTTATTTTCTATTTCTTTTCACATTATTTTTCCATCATTCTAAATTATTTTATTTGTTTTATCCTATTTTTTTAATCAATTAAAAAATTTATCATTATTTACTTCTCTTTCTCCTTCTTATCCACTCATCCTCTTTCTACTTCCTCTATACTGAAATGAGGTCCTCCCCATATTCATGCAATTCTTAACCTTACTTTCTGTATATAAGATTCTGCCCCACCCTCTTTACGGGGAATTTGGTGTTTGTACAGTTTGGTTTACCTGTTTGTTCTCTGGTGTTTTCTCCCTATATATATATTTATATTTTTTCCTTTTTTATTTCTTTTTCTTCTGTTTTTTTTTCCTCTCATATCATTTTTTCTCTTTTCAATATCATTTGTGCTCTCTTTTCTCTCCCCTAAGTCTCTTTTCTCTGGTGGTTACTTATATTGGGGTTATTGGTGTTGTGAGTACATTCGTGTTTTGTTCTCTATATGTCATGTCTTGTGAAGGTGAATTTTATCTTTTTTGGCCAATGTGCTAGAGAGCGAGCCACATAACCAGACACCTGGAGAGGAGACTCCATTCACGAAAGGGTCAATAACACTCCAGACCCAACTACAGAGGTAGGAAGAAAGCGGCAGTGAGGGAGAGAGTGTGAGTGAATAAGTGAAAGGGGAATGTGTGGATGTGGTGTGTGTGTGTGTGTGTGTGTGTGTGTGTGAGTGAGTGGCAGCTGGATCTTGCAGGACCTTTGGGGACTGGGCTCACACAGGGGGGGCGCCTCTGCCT
>NW_006293249.1:56017-57637 GCF_000327345.1 Myotis davidii | reverse complement strand
TGAGATCCTGAAGGACCTTCGGGGGCAAGCTGACCAGGCAGCTTCTGCTACCATTGCAAACACTCCCAGAGCAGCCGGCTCTTCCTCAGAGGCCTCCCATTTTTGAAGGGGACAGCTGCTGTGACTGGGAGCCCAACCCAACCTCCACCCAGGGTGCCCTCAGATAACACCCAGAACTCTACAGCCACCCCCACCAGGGACCTGCTGCCTCGGCTGTAGTCCCATGGTCACTGAGACTCCAGCCACCCCAGGCGCAGGCTCCTGTGAGTTCTGGAGAGCATTCTCCTCTGACTGGCCCAATGCTTTAGCCCAGGGCACTGCAACCACATGAGAAGCAGACATGTGAGCAGCCCACTCCTGTCCGAGGAGAAGCAGCCCCAACAGCAGCCCTCCCCAGGTCAAGGTGCATCAGCCTCACACAGCCTGCCCCCATCCAAAGAGCAACAGCTGTGTGAGTCGCCAGCCCCCAGTTCAAGGAGCAGCAGCCGTGCATGCAGCCCATTCCTGTCTGAGAATCAGCAGCTGTGTGAGAAGCCCACCCCGGTCCAAGTAGCAGCCCACCCCTGCCTGAAGAACAGCAGCTACACAAGCAGCACACCCCTGTCCAAGGAGCAGCAGCCACACGTGGCCCACACCTGTCCTAGGAGCAGCAGCCACATGAGCAGCCTATCCCTGTCTGAGGAGCAGGAGCCACACGAGAAATTCACCCCCCCCCCATCCCAGGAGCAGCAGCCGCATGCAGCCTGCCCTCATCCAAAGAGCAGCAGCCTCGTGAGCAGCCCACCCCTGTCCAAGGAGCAGCAGCTGTACAAGCAGCCTCCCCCCACCAACCCGAGGAGCCACCACTGCTGCTAACAGCACCCATCAGAGGAGCTGCTGCCAACTGAGGAGCAGCTGCTGCTGCAACCGCCTGAGGAGCAGCTGCTGCCTGAGGAGCCATTGCCACCCAAGGAGGAGCCCCTGCACAACTCAACACCTAGGTCCTTCAGTCAGAACAAAAATTGGTAGACAAAGAAACCCCCAAAGGAAAGAAGAGAAGGAATCACCGGAAGAAGCAGCTAAGTGAAATGGAGGCATGCAATATGTTAAAAAAAAGAACTCAGAATAAGGGTCATGCACTTCATAAACCAGATGGATGAAAAAATCAACAACTTATGTAAGAATCAAGAAGAAATAGTGATATAGCTGCATTAAAAAACACCATGGAAAGTTTCAACAATAGACTAGGAGAACCGGAGGACCTAATTAGTGAATTAGAAGACTGGGAAGCAAAACACACCCAAACTGAACTACAATTGGAGAAAAAAATTAAAAGAGAGGAGGAGAGCCTAAGGGAGCTTTGGGACAACATGAAACGAAGCAACATTAGAATAATAGGGGTGCCAGAACGACAGGAAGAGGAACAAAGGTTAGAAAACCTATTTGAAGAAATAATATCAGAAAATGTCCCTGATGTGGGGAAGAAAAAAGTCACACAAGCACAGAGAGTCCAAAACAAGATGAACCTGAAAAGGCCCACATCAAGACACATCATAATTATGATGGCAAATGTTCAGGACAAAGAGAGAATCTTAAAGGCTGCAAGAGGGAGACAGAGAGTTACATACAAGAGATCTCCCT
>NW_006293249.1:54366-55969 GCF_000327345.1 Myotis davidii | reverse complement strand
TGAATAAAAAAACATGACCAATATATTTTCTATCTACAAGAGACCCACCTCAGAAAAAGGGACTCACACAGACAAACACACTGAAATATGTGTATGAGATTATTAAATAAGAGCAGCAAAGTGAAGGGATGGAAAAGTATCTTTCAGGCAAATGGAAATGAAAAAAAAGCTGGGGTAGCAATACTTATATCAGACAAAATAGACCTCAAAGTGAAGGCCATAACAAGAGATAAGGAAGGGCACTTCATAATACTAAAGGGATCAATACAACAAGAGGATATAACCCTGATAAACATATATGCACCCAATGCAGGAGCACCCAAATACATAAAAACACCTCCTGAAAGATAACAAGAGAGAGGTCAACAACAATACAATCACAGTAGGGGACTTTAATATCCCAGTGACATCACTGGATAAATACTCTAGACAAACAATCAGCAAAGAAACAGCAATCCTATATGACTCAATAGACCAGATGGATTTAATTGACATCTTCAGAATATTTCAGCCCAGAGACATGAAATATACGTTCTTTTCAAGTGCACATGGGACATTTTCAAAGAGAAACCACATATTGGGTCATAAGCAAAGTCTTTCCAAATTCAAGAAGATTGAAATCATATCAAGCATCTTCTCAGACCACAATGGCATAATATTAGAAATAAATTACAATAAAAACAATACAAAAATTCAAATATTTGTAAGCTGAATAGCATGCTATTAAACAATGACTGGGTTACCAAAGAGATCAAAGAAGAAATTAAAAACATCCTGTAAATGAATGACAATGAAAACACACCAATCCAAAATCTATGGGACACAATGAAAGCAGTGCTGAGAGGGAAGTTCATAGCTCTACAGACCTACCTCAAAAAAAAAACAAGAAAAAAAATGGTAGTAAATCATCTAACCCTACAACTTAAAGATTAGAAAGAGAACAACAAGAAAAGCCCAGATTGAGAAAAAGGAAGGAGATAATAAAGATCAGAGCAGAAATAAATGACATAGAGACAAAAAACACACACAAAACAATACAACAGATCAATGAAAACAAGAGCTGTTTCTTTGAAAGGATAAACAATATTGATGAACCTCTAGCCAGGCTCACCAAGAATCAAAGAGAGAGGACCCAAATAAACAAAATCAGAAATGAAAGAGGCGAAATAACAACAGACCCCACAAAAATTCAAAGGATTGTTAACAAGTACTATGAACAACTCTATTCCAACAAACTAGACAACCTAGAGGAAATGGACATATTCCTAGAAAAATACAACCTCCAAAACTCAATCAGGAAGAATCTAAAAATCTCAATAGGCCAATAACTATGGAAGAATTGAAGCAGTCATCAAAAAGGTTCTTCAGATGATTTCATAGGGGACTGTTACCAAATATTCAAGGAAGAACTAAAACCTATCCTCCTTGGACTACTACAAAAAATTCAAGAGGGAGGAACACTTCCAAGTTCATTCTATGAAGCCAGCATCACCCTAACACCAAAACCAGATAAAGACAACACAATGAAAGAGAATCACAGGCCAATATCCCTCATGAACATAGATGCCAAAATCCTCAACAAAATCCTAGCAAATCGGATCCA
>NW_006293249.1:52644-53210 GCF_000327345.1 Myotis davidii | reverse complement strand
TCTCCCCACCAAAAGAAACCATCAACAAAACAACAATAAGGCCCACTGCATGGGAGAACATATTTGCCAATGTTATCACCGTTAAGGGTTTAATCTACAACATTTACAGGGAACTCTTACAACTTAACAAAAGGAGGACAAATAACCCAATCAAAAAATGGGCAACTGACCTAAAAAGATACTTTTCGAAGGAAGACATAAGGAAGGCCAAGAGACATATGAAAACATGCTCAAAGTCACTAATCATATGAGAGATGCTAATCAAAATGACAATGCAGTATTATCTCACATCTGTCAGAATGGCTATCATCAACAAATCAACAAACGACAAGTGCTGGGGAGGATGCGGAGAAAAAGGAACTCTTCTGCACTGCTGATGGGAATGCAGACTCGTGCAGCCACTGTGGAGAACAGTATGGAGTTTCCTCAAAAACTAAACATGGAACTCCCATTTGACCCAGTGTTCCCTCTTCTAGGAATGTATCCCAAGAAACCAGAAACACCAATCAGAAAGGATATATACACCCCTATGTTCATAGCAGCACAATTTACCATAGTTAAGATTT
>NW_006293249.1:44465-52633 GCF_000327345.1 Myotis davidii | reverse complement strand
CATTTGCAATGGCATGGATGGAATTTGAGAGCTTTATACAAGTGAAATAAGCCAGTCAGAGAAAGATAAATATCACATGATCTCACTCATTTATGGAAAATAATGAACATTATAAACTGATGAACAAAAACAGATCTAGAAACAGAGAAGCATCAATCAGACTGTCAAACCTCAGAGGGAAGGTAGGGATGGTGGGAGTAAAGGGAAGAGATTAACCAAAGGACTTGTATGCACGTATATGAGCCTAATCAGTGGACACAGACAACAGGGTGGTGAAGGCATCAGTGGCGGGTTGGAGGGCAATGGGGAGATAAGAACACATGTGTAATACCTTAATCAATAAAAAAATAAATTTAAAAAAGCTGTGGGACATTTACACTATGGAATACTATGCAGCTATTAAAATGGGAGATCTCTTACCCTTTGGGACATCATGGATGGACCTGGAAAATATTATTCTAAGTGAAATAAGCCAATTTGAGGAAGACAAATATAACATGAACTTACTTATTTGTGGAATCTAATCAGCAGAATAAAATGACCAACAAAATAAGACTGGAAGCATGGAGGCATGGAACAGACTGACCTACCTCATTGTGGGGTTGGGGGATGAGAAGAAATAAACCAAAGAACTTGTATACTTAAAGGCATAGCCCATGGACACTGGCAATAGGGTAGTAAAGACAGGGGGAATTGGGTAGGGCTGGTAGGATGAGGGTAAAGGGGGGAAAGGAGAGATATCTGTAATATTATCAACAATAAAAAGTTTATTTTAAAAAATGGTAATGAATCTACTATGTTTACATAAATAACACATTTTTAATGAAAAATAGCTTTTTGTTTTAAAACCAATAAAACAAAACTTAGTGAGAAGAGGGTCATTGTTTTACATTTTCTCAGATCTCTTTAGTGCCTCACATCAGCCACTGTGTTCAGTCACTTTGGCAGTGAAGTCACGTCTAGTCACTTGGCCTGAGCACTCTGCCAGGCACCTTCAGGAGAAGGAGTGTGACAATAGCTTTGACCTCCTGACCTCCTGACCTCCTGATCTCCTGACCCCATGAGAGGGTCTGGGGACTGCTTTCAGAAACCCTGTCTGAGGCCTACAGTAGGCAAAAGCCCCCCACAGTCCCTGGCACCTACCCCAAACCCGATAACAGTGGGGACCGAGCCCAGGCTTGCAGTTCTGAGGCAGTGCCAAGTGCTATCTAGTCGACGTGGGGTTCACAGTTGCTGTCTGCTATGACCGCACTGGGGATCCCCACATGAAATGCTTGCGCGCACTTGCTGTGAGTGTGAGGACACTGGGGCTGAGGGCAGAAGACCTTGCTTATCCTATCTCTCCACAGTGTGAGGGCAGAGCTGTGATTGGAACCCAGAATCTTGGCCAGAGAGCAGGACTGTAGCTGTAAGGCCTCAGCGGTTTTCTCTCTTCATACTGAACTATCTCCACTCTGGGTGTCGCCTCCCTCCTGAGGGAGATGGCACTGTGTCCTCCTTCAACCTATACACAGTGACTCCCAACACACACACACACACACACACACACACACACACACACACACAAACTGGGGGCCTGCAAGTGCCAGGGACCACAGGTGAATAGTGAAGGTCAAGCCATGGCTTCCCAGGTGAGACAAGTTGCCCAGTCAGTGGCCAGCCCCTGGGTGGGTGGCATCGTTAGTGTGACCCTGGACCCCTTGCAGTGGCCTGTGTATATCTCTTATGAGGTCTGCCTCAGTTCTGGCCATGATAGCTGTGTGTGTCTGTACCTCCTTTGTGAAGCCTCCCCTTGGCCTTGTGTGCAGGTCCCCTTGGATCTCTCACTCCATGTCTATGAGCGGCCATGGGTGTGTGAGCGTGCAAGAGCACAGGGTGTGACACTTTCTTTGGGTCAGAGGCAGCTTGCCATCCAGGGCTAAGTTGGGGGTGGCTGCTGAGCCCTCCTGTTGTCTCCAGCACATTCTTCTGGAGCCAGGAGTGTTGTTGTGGCAACCAGTAGCCACCTTGTCAATGGAGCAGATGTGTCTGTGACCACATCAAGGGGATTGATCTATCTCCACACCCTCCAGCCCCTGGTCTCTTGTTCTCCGGCTCTCTGATTCTGATGCCCTCTCCCCAGTAGGGGCCGGATGAGTCTGGAAATGGGCTCCAGTTCTTTCTTCATTCTTATTCAACAAATGTTTATTAACCCTGTGTTCTGCACACTAAGGATCCAGTGGCAACAAAGACAGCCGATATCCTGCACCCACGAAATGGAACAAACACAGTAATATCCACACCTCACACCTCCATGACCCATACAGTGTACCAGGCACTTTATTACATGGGTCAGCTCATTTAATCACTGTGATGACTCTATTGCTGCCCCATTCTACAAATGGTGAAACACAGCCACAGAAAGGCTAAGTTAGTTACCCTAAACTACACAGCCAGTAAATAACAGAGCCAGGTTTGAACACCAGGCATCTGATTTCAGGGTTGATGTTCTTTTCTTTTTAATCCCACCTGAAGATATGTTTTTATTAATTTGAGAAAGAGAGAGAAGCATTGATCGATTGCCTCCCATACACGCCCTGACCAGGAATTGAAACTGCAACCTTTTGGTGTATGAGATGATGCTCCAACCAACTGAGCCACCTGGCCAAGGCAAGTGTTGATGCTCTTAACTACTGTACTGTAAACCTCTAATAAGTGAGAAATATCATTTCAGATAGTGGTAAATGCCAAAAAAACAAAAGTGGTGGATGAAAGGTGCTGGAAGCCTGGGTGATTAGGGTGCATATTGAAGTGCTGGCATTTGAGTCAATCCTTTTTAACCAGGAAAATTCAGCTATGCAGAAAAAAATCAGAGAGAGCATCATGTGCAAAGGCCTAGAGGCAGGGTGAAACCTAGTATATTGGAAGAACAGAACGAAGGCCACTGTAGCGTCTAGTAAGGGAGGACCTCTGTGCTGTAACAGAAGAACTTACAAATCTCAGTGGCTTCCCACAACAGAGTTCTTACCCATGGGTGTTTCTAATCATCAGGTGGACCCTTAGGGGCATAGGAACCAATTTTGTGTGGCTCTACTGCCCACACCGTGCAGCCCCAGTGGAAAGGAAAGAGCATAAGAGGTGTAGATGGACTTGGAAGTGGAGCACATCATCCCTACTCCATATTGCAGAGCCCAGTCATGTGGTGACTCCCAACTGCAAGGGAAACAGGGAATGTGGTCTGGCAATATGACCTACATAGAGGACCTAGGTATGGTGAGAATTTGGCCAGACTCAGACACACAGATGGCTGGTGGGTGTGCAGACAGAGTGATTACCTTTGGGTATATTTTGAAGTACACTCAAGAGGTTTTGCTGATGGACTGGGGTAGAAAAAGACAAGATACAAGATTGACTCTAGAACAAGTGATGGACAGGTGGAGAAGCTGAGGTTTTGGGGGGCCCATTAAACAGAGCAGCTGTGCTCCTGCCACATTATCAGTGCTATGTCCTGCTCAGGAAAGCAAATGTGAATGTCTTCACAATGGTCTTGTGTGTGGTTAAGTCCCTTCTCTGTCCCACACCCATTGCTATGTGACTATGCAATTCCTCCCATTGAAAAAGAGTCTCATTCCTAACACCTTGCATCTGGGCTGGTCCTGTGGCTTGCTTTGGTTAATAGACTGTAGCAGACCTAACCTTGTACCAGTGATGAGCCTGGGCCTCAAGAAGTTTGGCAGCTTCTGCTCCTACTTTCAGAATCCTTTTACTCTGATGTGACCCAGCTTGTGCTTGCCTACTGGAGGATGAGATTATGGCCCATTCATCTTAGTTAAAGTCATTCTAGACCAGCTTGTAGCCAGTTGACTCCAAAACATATGACAGAGTTTTGCCAAGATCAGCAGGGTCACTTACCTGACCCACAATTAACCATGGGTGCATGAGGGAACCCATCTGAGATTAGAATAACTGCTCAACTTATCCATAGACTTAGTTGCAATGATACAATTGTTTGAAGTCATTGAGTCTTGTTGTGGTTTGTTACTCAGCAATAGCTAACTGATACATTGGTCATAGAGCCTGGTCAGTGATTTGTGTGGGCGAATCCCTTCATCTCCTTGCCCTAAGCTGGAAGATGGCTCTAGAACACTGTGAGGGAGAGTGTAATTCCGATTCCAGTAGCTCAGGACAAGAAGAACAGCAAGGCTGCACCTGCACATGGGTGGCTCCAGACCTCATCCTTCCTGCAATAGCAAAGAAGGGCTCCTCAGAGGAATAAGAGTCTGTCAGGTGGAGGAAAGGAAGGTGGGCGTTCCTGGCAGAGGACACAGCAAAGGTACAAGACATACAGCGTGGTGTGAAGTTAAGAGAGAATTCATGAAAATTGCTAGAACCTTGCCTGGCACAAAGCAATAACTTCACAAATGGCACTATTACTGCTGTGCAGAAGAGGCAGAGGCAAGGCTTTCAGGTCGTGAAGGACTAATGAACCTACTCTTTATCTGCAGAATAATGAGGAGCCACATCTGGTTGTAGTCAGGAAGTGGATTGGGCTAGCCAGAGCTTGAAAGGCTGATTTGAGGGGGCATGAGTGGAGGCAGGGAAGCCTGGGAGGAGGTGGGCATTCTTCTAGGTAGAGACAATGGTGGCCAGTCAGTGAGGAAGGTGGGTGGGCTGTGCAATGCCCTGGGAAGAAATGCCAGGACTTGGTGGCCTGTTGGATGCATTCAGTAAGGTGGGGAAAAGTGGGCAATGACTATCTGTGTCAGACTTGGATGCCCTGTGTGACCCGCTGCCTTTTCTTTCTTTCTTAAGCTTCTGTTATAGGTGACAGAAGGCTCAGGACCATAGGCTGATGTGAGACAACCAGACTGCAGCCTGTTTCCCATTTCATGGGGCTGGGGTCTTGAAGAAGGCACTTGCTTCCAGGAGGTTGGTCTTCATTTGTAAGTGGAAATGGAGCCCTCCTAGGGTCTCAGGAAACACATCAAAAACTTGCCTTGAAGATTGCAAGGGACAGCTCTACCTTGGGTAGAGAAACAGGTCAACCCAGGACTCTCCTGACCTGGGTCTTGCTAAGGGGTTTCCTTGATTGAAGGGGTGTGGGTAGGAGAATGGGAGTTTGGGGGATTCCACTGGCTGGCTGCCAGGGCACCTCCTACAGAGTGGTTGAGAGCGCAGACCCATCGCCCAGTGGAGACTTGAATTAGTTCTAAATTTAAGTCCAGAAGGACATGAGTGTATTTGCACACACGCCTGAGAACACATACAGGGTGGTGCAAAAGTAGGTTTTTAGTTGTTCATATGAAAAACAATACAATGATTAATAAATAATAATCAAGAATAAACTCTGTGCTTTGTGTACTTAGAACTATAAACCTACTTTTGCCCCACCCTGTGGTAGTCTGAACCAGTAGGAATTTCATCCCTCCCACCCCACCCCTCCACATTATTTTGTTGCCTCAGGGATGCACTCTCTTGGCCTTTCCGGGAGGCACAAGTCCTGTTTTTGTCTTCCCTCTGCTGGGCTTGTTATGTAGCCTTGCAAAAGTCCTGTCTCTCTCTGCGCCTCAGTTTCTCCATCTCTAAAACAAGAGATTTGGTCCAAGTCAGAGGCTGCACACTGGAGGCACAAAGGCAAGTTCAGCTTGCAGTCCTGTTTTGCTCCATATTAAAAAAGTATATCTGCCCCAACAAGTGGTTCAGTTGGTTGAAACATCACTCTGTACACCAAAAGCTTGTGGGTTCAATTCCTGGTCAGGGCACATACATAGGTTGCAGGTTCAATCCTTGGTTGGGGCACATACAGCAGACAACTGATTGATGTTTTCATCCTGCATCAAAGTTTCTCTGTCTCTCTCTCTCTCTCCCCGCCCCACTCTAAAAATCGATAAAAACATATCCTCGGGTGAGGCTTAAAGAAAAATCAGGGAGTCTGACTATGAGGATGCCCACATCTTCATGCAGCTCCAATGGGCTTGCATTGAGCAGCTCACTTCCCTCAGTTGTTATCCACCTGGACCCTGAGCTTTCCAAACTATAGTCCTGGACTTTCTGCTGTTGTGTTTTTTGTTTCAGTCTTTTAAGATTTTTGTCTTTTTATGGCAGTTTTATTGAAAAGCCACTTTAGGAGTAAAACAAAGAGGGGATATCTCTGCCTAACACAGAGCAAAATATGTATTCTTATAAGCTATGTTTTAAGAATATTATCATTATGGAGAGAATAGTTAAAATAGCAACAATAATACTTAATAATAATAATACTTAGCATCCATCCATTGCTTTGAAACTCAAAGTGCCATACAATCATTATTGAAAGGACCCTCACAACAGCCCTGTGAGGTAGGTATTTTTATTCCACTTTTGCGATGGAGAAACTGAGGCTCAGAGCACAACTTAGCTGGGCACCTTTGGGGGGAGGGCAGGTCCCTAGGTTTGAAACTAACAGTGTACTAAGGAGCCAAGTGATAGGCTGGCAGCTGACCTGGCCATTCTTCTCACAAGGCCAGCTGCCCCCTGCCAGGCCCACTCCTCATCTGAATAGTTAAAGAAGACATGGGGTGTTTATGTGATTACATTAAATGAGCCTCTGGGAGGTGATCAGAATCTCCTTCACTCTCAGGTGCTATGAGGCCAGTCGGGAGCAGAGGGGCTGAAGGCTTAAGAAGCCTCTTTGCTCATGGTGGACACTGCAGGCTTCCGAGGCAGAGATAAACTGTGACATGGAGACTTCAAGAAACTTCTGCATTTTCTCCTCCCTCACCCATTAACCCCCCACCCATGCACTTGCCTACTTGCCCACTCACCCATTCATTCACCCATCCACCCATGCACTCATTCCTTCATGCCTACCCATCCTGATACCCAAATAAAGAAGAAAAAAAATGTCAAAGGGAAGAAATCAACCAACTTTCCAGCCATTTTATTTGTCTATGCTGTGATCCAGGCCCAGTGCTGACACTGGAGTGTCCAATACAGCCTAGACATTGAGAGGCTCCCAGTTTATGGGGCCATGGGGCTGTGATCTCAGAGGTACCTGTGGGCACAGAGTTCAGAAGTGCCATCTCTTTGTGACTCAACACAATTGCCAAAGGTCCCTATGGTTTGACTCAACACCATCAGCCCTGCCCTGCAAGCAGAGATACATAGGCACCTCCCAAATGCATACACCACCCCGAATCTTTCAGGCACACAGATGGAGAGAAACAGAAATAGTTGGGTACACACAGGAGCACACAAGAGACACCTGAAAGCACAAAGTCACATGACCATCCCAAGATTCCCTAAAGCTGCAGCGCGAGTGTGTGTGTGTGCGCGCGCACGCACACACGCACACACGCACACACACACATACACACACACACGGATGCAGAACACCCACGGCCTCCTTAAGGAAAGCTTTCCAAGTACAGAGGCACTGGAAGAAGGGGGACCAAGGGCAGAGAGGCCTCGTCCATCCCTCTCTTTGACAGTCTACCCTGTGGCTGTGACATCCAGGAAACCCAGCTACTCATGGGACGTCTCACCCCAGCTTTTTTGCCTTTTAGCTGAGGTCTATGCCTCACTCCTATCCCCCAGGGCACTCAGCAATTCAGGAGCATTCTGGTGAGGAGTTCCCTGAGCTGGCTTCTGCCAAGTGGCCATGACCAAGTCCCTGTGTTGGTCCCAATGCACACACCTGCCCACCAAATGGCTAATCATGAGGTCACTGCTCAGTGACCTTGCTCTTAAAGCCTGAACTTAATAGGCTGAGACTGGAGGTCTAAGTCCTTTCTCAGGTAATACCAATGACACGACAGCCCAGGCATCCATGGCTACTTTTACCCATTTGATCAACAGAACTTGAAAACCCAGTTGTGTGAGGGTCCTCTGACTCCACACCCAGGCCTTTCCCCTCCTTACCACAGAGCAAGTCCTGGAATTAAGAAGCCCAGGTGACAGAATGATACAGCCAGATGCAAAATAAATAAAATGTTCATATAAAAATAGTCTCTTACAAAACATTCTCTCCTATCCAGTGGCTCACTTTCCAAAAGATGAAAATTTCTGGGTGCTTTTATTACTCTTTCTTCTTTCTATTTATTCCAAACTGAATTTTTCTAATGGTGAAGTGTGAGTTGGGGAGGACTAAAGGATGGGAAATGTATTGTGAAAAACATCTCCAAACTTGGATCAGCTTAAATATATATATA
>NW_006293249.1:36820-43262 GCF_000327345.1 Myotis davidii | reverse complement strand
TATAGCATCTGCTCTGTACTTAAACATCTAGTGCAGGGGATACTTGGAGAATCAACTAGTAGAAATACCTGCATAAAGAATAATTATGTACAGTTCTAGTTTGTTCCTTGTCCCAGTGACAAAATCTTCCTGCAAAGAAAGCAATCAGTCCACTTTGCAGAAAACGGATCCCAATGAGGTGGAAGGATTCTTTTTAATTAAATAAATTAATATTATTTTTAAAATTAAAATTGTTAAATATTGCTATGATGAGGCCCAAGGATCCAGGGTTCCTGCTGTGCAA
The DNA here is from genome assembly GCF_000327345.1 of Myotis davidii. NCBI lineage: Eukaryota > Metazoa > Chordata > Mammalia > Chiroptera > Vespertilionidae > Myotis > Myotis davidii. Next base: position 42,979 of record NW_006293249.1, on the reverse strand, counting down.
GGCTCTGCTGCAGCGAGGAGGCCCAGGCAGTGTCTGGGGTAGGGCAGAGCAGGCTGGGAATGGACTAGAATGCTTAGGGGCTCTGGAGAGCCCTTTCCCCAAAGTGTTTGCAGGAAACTGCGCATCATTCCTGCAGTTCCCTATGGAGATCTGGGAAGTGACCTGCAGGGTAAGTGCAGCTGGACACTGGTCCTCCCCACAGTGCACCTGACTTGAGGGCGCAAGCAGTGCGGTCTTGGGCTCACTTGCACGTGTACACCTCGGTGTGCTCGCTGCAGGTGTTGCACTTGACATAGCAGCACCAGTGGAATTTGCAGTTACACTGCCACACCCGTGCATACTGGTGAGTGTTGTAGCCACGGCCGCAGCACATGAGGTCACAGCCACTGGCCTGGCGGGCTGTCTTGTTGCAGATGCGGCCCTGCGTGCCCACGCTGCCCGTCACTGGGTCCTCCTCACAGTAGTTGGGTGACTTCTCTATATACACCAGGTCTGTGTCCATGGGCTTGCGGTATGACAGTGGCTTCTTGATCTTCAGGAAGGTGGGCCGCTTGTTGCGGCTGGCACGCACAGGCTCCACGTGTACAGCCTCATTGTACTTGTCCTTGAGCACGTAGCCCAGTTCTCTGAACTGTGGCAGCATGGTCCAGCAGGTCTTGGTGGTACAGGAACCTGACACTCCATGGCACTTACACTCCAGCTTCATGTTCTCCTCCAGGATCTGCAGGAGTGGGAGGGAAGAGCACAATGCAGGTCATTGCATGCAGGACCCAGCCCAGCCTGGCCCACCCGTGCCCCAACTAGCTGGGTTTTGTTTTTGTTTTTTCTTTTGGTGCAGGAAACTCAGGCCTGGATTCAAATTCCTCTAATCTCCAGCCCTTGTGCTGTGCCTTCCACCTGGAACTAACTTGCCTTCCTTACTTCCCAACTCCTGTGCGGTTTGTAGATGCGCTTAGATCAGTTCAGGCCAGTCCAGAACACACATAGGTTCTCTTTGCCTTGCCCAGGTTTAAAATGGTTTGTGATCCAACATTTAAAAACCAGGAATATTTAAAAGGCAGACTCCCATGTGCATTCATTTTGTTTTGTTTTCTTTTGTTTTTGGCAAACAGAAAGTGCATCTGGCAACTCTGGGGTGACAGTCAAATTATTTAATAAGTGGTGCTGACTTCCTGGCAGAGAATCTGGCAAGAAATGCCAGCTGTAGTCCTGCCGTGTCCTGGCTCACCACAACCTCTGCCAGCCTTGTCATATGGCAATAATACTTGGAGCTATACCAGCAGCTGTCTTTCTCATGAGTTGGTATCCTCATGAGTTGGTATCAATTTGCCATAGTCCTCACTGCTCCTTATTACCTACCTGACCTTAAGTTATGGTTTTTCAGAGATCAACTGCTCTGATCACCTATTACACCTGCCAGATACTATGGACATATAAGTTTGGAAACCCATTGCTCTGATTGAAGCTTCCTTGACATCTATCCCTGGCTCCCAGTCTGGATGCTGTCGCCCTTCTTCTGAGTTCCCAAGGCCCCTTGGGCTTCCACCATCATAACATGAGAGGCAGTACTATATGGGGTGGGAGTTGAAGAGGAGCACAGATTCTGGACCCTGGGCTTAAGTCCCAGATCTAACATGAACCTGCTGTGTGTCCTTGGGCAACTTACTTTAAATCTCTGTACTGCAGTTTCCCCATATGTAGATGAGAATAATAATAAATAGTTATTAATTATAATCATGCAATGAAATACTAGATAATAGTGAAAAAGAATGAACTACTAATACAATAAGAACAAATCTTCTAGATGTAATGTTGTGTGAAAAAAGTTGGACACTAAAAAGAACATAATATAGGATTCCATTGTTGTGAAGTTCAAAGGCAAAATTAATGGCTGGTTTTCATTTAATCTTTATTTAACTACATAGGCAGTAGGCTAGAGATGGCCCATAGGCCATATTTTGCTGACCCCCGCTTTGGAATATCCTAGCAGTAAGAGGAGACATCATTTACCAAAGCCCCCATAGCACAGGATATTTAGGTTGTTTTTTACTTTTTCTTTCCTTCCTTCCCTCCCTTCGTTCCTTCTTTTTAACTCTATGTAATGTGGAAACAAGTATATTTGGAACTGAAACTTCTCTTCTTTCCTCATCATCTTTGGCCTGATGTCAACCTAATGGACAAGTATTAAGCTGCTACTGTATAGCAGGCACTGAAATGGGGATGTATTAGTGAGCATAGTTTCTGGGTCATAGTGTGTCATATTCCTAGTTCTTCATCCAGATTGTCAAAATACTTTTTCTTGTTACACAGTGAAAGAATAAGTGAAAAAGTAAATGAACATTTATTAATCACTTATACACATGCTTCTATATATAGCATCTTATTTCACTTCATCAGGTTAGTATGATTCCATCTACAGGGAAAAATAGGCTCAACTGACTCCTAGAGCAGGCATACTGGTGTTTGAGGCATTCAAAGGCAGGGGCTTATTGCTGAGGGGTGTGAATGCTTTCCCTGCTGCTTACTTGCTATTTGCCCTTGGAGTTGTCACACCCCATCTCTGAGGCTCAGTTGCCTTCACTGAAACATGGAGCAAATGCAATTTTATGTTTTCTAACAAAAATCAGAATGCTATAACAAAATCAGACATTCAAAAAGTAATTGTTAGTTTTGCCTCTGGGCCTGGACCTATGCGGCTGCTGGGGACAGAGGGATTTGTCACCTAGAATGGACCTGTATTCAGGGTCCACCCAGCACTAATTGTTCTGCTTCCAGGAGGAGGTGACCAATACTTGGTCAATATACTCAACAGGAAGGGAAGATTACCTGTGTTTAGACTAGAGTACCTATAATCAAACAAGTCAGCAATGTTTTAAGCATCCAGAATGTTCAGGGACAGAGATCCTGGCTGGTTGAGTCTCTGGTATCAGGACACCTAGTGAGACAGAGCACATACTATGTGCCAGAACCCTCATATGACCTTCACACACTTGGAGCTGCTAGATGAGTAGCCACCTAAATAACACAGATGCCCCTCTGTATCATAAGTGAGAAGAGAGTTCCCACAGGCCAGCCCACCTTGGCCTGAAAAGTGGGAAAGAGCGAGGCTCAGAGGTGTGATGCATGTGGACCCAGGAACAGGCAGGTGTCCCTGAGACAGATGGCCTGGATGACTGAGATTTTAGTGCGGTCAGAGACTTAAACAAGAGATGCTGGAAGATGTTCAGAATGAATTCTGACACTACTGAGTGTGGGTGAGGCTGCAGGATCCCTAGAACTCACACAAACTGAGTGCAAACACAGCAGCCTGAGAAAGCTGAAGAGTGCAAGCAGCAGAGCCTGGGGAAACCTGCTCATGTGGAGGGGAAAGAGGCTCCAGGCTGCTCAGAGAAGCAGTATTTATGATAATTCCAAATGGGACACCATCTGGATGTCCATCCGTCATAGTATGAAGGATGAACTGAGGCATGTATACTCAACAGGACACAGTAGGGCAGTGATGGCGAACCTTTTGAGCTTGGCGTGTCAGCATTTTGAAAAACCCTAACTTAACTCTGGTGCCATGTCACATATAGAATTTTTTTGATATTTGCAACCATGGTAAAACAAAGATTTCTATTTTTGATATTTATTTTATATATTTAAATGCCATTTAACAAAGAAACATCAACCAAAAAAATGAGTTCGCATGTCACCTCTGACACGCGTGTCATAGGTTCGCCATCACTGCAATAGGGCAATGACAGTGAACAACTACAGCCAGCCACACAAACAGAGGTCAACCTCAGAAACACAGTAGGGAAGAAAAGAAGTAATTGAAAGATTTCCACACAATTGTTTTATCTTTATCAATTCAAAAGTTGGCAAAACTGCCCAGCTGTATATATATATTTAAAAGTTGACAAAACTGGATTGTATTCTTCAGGGCACACAGAGAGGGGACACATGGAAAGTAAAGAGATGAGGGACACAAATACCAAAAGTGCTTGTCTCTGGAGTTGGAGGCAAGGGGCTGTAGTTTATGAAGTCACCCAGGCATTATCTGGGGTTCTGGTAATGTTCTGTTCCTAGATATGGGTGCTTTATCATTATTCTTTTAAATAAAAGGTCTCTGTGCTTTTTTTTTTCATGTAAGCTATATCTTGCAACTTATAAAAAATGTAATGGGTACAATGGCCAATAAGCATGTGGAAAGATGCTCAGCATCACTAATCATCAGGAAAATGCAAAACAAAACCAAAATATCTATCAACTAATGAGTACAGTGTGGTCTTTCCATAAATGGAATGTTATTCAGCCACAAAAAGAATGAAGTACTGACACCTGCTACTATGTGGATGGAACTTGAAAACACTAAACTAAGTGATAGAAGCCAGTCAGAAAGGTTGCAGGATTGCATTTGTATGGCATGTCCAGAATAGGCAGGTCTATAAAGACAGATGGCAGATTAGTGGTGTGGGAGCAGTTTGGGGAAATGTGGAGTGACTGTTAAAGGGAATAAGTTTCTTTCTGAGGTAATGAAAATATTCTGAAATTTACTGTGGTGATGGTTGCACAGACCTGAGAATATCCTTTTAACTGCATAGCTAAAATGAGTACATTGCATATTATGTGAATTATAATGCAATAAAGTTGTTTTAAAAAAAAGTTGCAAAAGAAAGCCAGCAGGGAGCAGCCGGCTCAGCTGCAAAGACTGCACCATCTTGAGTGGCTGATATTGGAAGTGTATACATCCAGAGACCCTGCAACCACGGGATCCAGGGATCATCTCAAGCAGCGCGACTACATGGACTCAGACAAGCCTTGCTCCTCCTCACGTAAAACAGAGAGATAACTACATAACCAAACACCTGGAGAAAGTGATCATGAGGAGACTAACAAACAGTCCGCATACGAAAGAAAAACAGGCATCACCAGAAAAGGAAGTAAATGAAATGGAGGCAAGCAACCTGTCAGAGAAAGAATTCAGAGAAATGGTCATAAGGTGGATGAAAAGAATGGAAGACAAATTCAACAATATGTGTAAGGACCAAGAGGAAATGAAGAAGAACCAAGAAGAAATGAAAAATAACATCACTGCTATAAAGAACTCACTAGAAAGCATCAACAGTAGACTAGAAGAAGGAGACGACCACATCAGTGAGCTAGAAGAAGAGGTAGGAAAAAATACCTAAGCATAGCAGCTTCTAGAAAAAAAAAATTTTAAAGCAGGAGGAGAGCCTAAGAGAACTTTGGAAATGAAACATCCACACAATAGGGGTGCCAGAAGGAGAGGAAATGGAGCAAGGAATAGAAAACCTGTTTTAAAAAATAATGACAGAAAACTTCCCTGATATAGGAAAGAAAAAACTCACACAAATCCAAGAAGCTCACAGAGTCCCAAACAAAATGAACCCCAAAATACCGATGCCAAGACACATTATAATTAAATTGGCAAACACCAATGACAAAGTAAGAATCTTAAAGGCTGCCAGAGAGAGACAGAAAGTTACCTACAACCTATCAATAATAACTTTAAATGTAAATGGATTAAATGCCCCAATCAAAAGACATAGGGTTACTGAGAGCATAAGAAAACATGACCCATATATCTGCTGTCAACAGGAAACCCACCTCAGAAAAAAAGACACACAGACTGACGGTGAAGGGATGGACAAAGGTTTTTCAGGTGAATGGAAATGAAAAAAAAGCTTGGGTAGCAATATTTATATGTGACAAATTATATCTCAAAGAGAAGGACATAAAAAGAGATAAGGAAGGCCACTTCATAATACTGAAGGGAGCAATCCAACAAGAAGAAATAACTCTGGTAAACTTATGCGCACCCAATATAGGAGTATTCAAATACATAAGAAAACGTCTGGAGGATATCAAGGGAGAGATTGACAGCAGTAATCATAGTAAGGGACTTTAATACCCCACTATCACCATTGGACAAATCCTCTAAACAAAAAACCAGCAAAGAAACATCAATCCTAAGTGACTCACTAGATCAGATGGAATTAATTGACATCTTCAGAACATTTCACCCAAAAGCCACAGAGTATACATTCTTCTCAAGTGACCATGGGTCATTTTCAAAGATAGACCATATCGGGACACAGGCAAAGTCTCTTCAAATTCAAGAAGATTAAAATCATATTAAGCATCTACTTAGAT
>NW_006293249.1:32120-34348 GCF_000327345.1 Myotis davidii | reverse complement strand
TTCACCATAGCTAAGATCTGGAAACAGCCTAAGTGCCCATCAGTAGATGAATGGATTAGAAAACTGTGGTACATCTACACGATGGAATACTATGCTTCTCTAAAAAGGAAGGAACTCTTACCATTTCCAACCACGGGGATGGAACTGGAGAGTATTATGCTAAGTGAAATAAGCCAGTCAATGAAGGAAAAATATCACATGATCTCACTCATTCATGGATAATAGAGACCATTATAAACTTTTGAACAGTAATAGATACAGAGGCAGACTCGACCAGATTGTCAAAATGCAGCGGGAAGGCCGGGGAAAGTTGGGGGACAGGAGGGAGGTGTATAAGAGATCAACTGAAACACTTGTGTGCATGCATATATGCATAACCAATGGACATGGGATGCTGTGGGGTAAGGGAGGCCAGGGGATAGTCAAAGGCAGGGAAAAAAAAAGACACATATGTAATACCCTTTGTAATACTTTAAGCAATAAAAAAAAACAACTTGGAGATTAAAAATTATGGCAGAGTAAGTGGATGCTGCACGGACACACTCCCAGGACCAAACTGGAATTACGATTAAAATACAGAAAAACTTTTTGAATAATTAACTGAAGACTTGCTGGAGAGAACCCTGATGACTGAGGACAGAGATTGGAGAACACATAGAGACTGGTAGGAGGGGCAGAGGTGTGAAAGGGCACCCACAGACAGCAACTAAATTTCTGGAGAGATATCTCAGCTGTGGGAGGTTGCCATTGAGAATATTGGGGTCTAATCCCCAAGTTGGGCCTCCCAGAAGAGAGCACCAGAACTGAAAAGGGTGCCCACATAACATCTGACTGTGAAAAACAGAAGAGTTGCTGTCTGCCTGGGAGTGATAACTGGAAATGCAGGCACCCTCTTTAATAGCCAACACACAAAATTCCCTGTGGATCCACTCACCTCGTGCTCCAGCAGAGGGAGGGCAGAGTGGACTGGAGCTGTGTGAGCAGAAGCCATTGTTGGGGTCTCTGGGGTTAGAGCTTAGAAAGCAGACACAATGTTTCCTGTGCTAAGTCATTCCCTCATACTGAGAAGGTCATCTTTCTCACACAGACTAGGCAGTTTTGCCTGGGGGAACACAGTTGACCCACCATATTAGAAAAACACTTTGTCCCACAGAGTAGAGTTTCTGAAGACCATTAAAAGAATGAGAATAACAGTTAGCCTCCAGGGAGGCAATTGCCCCACCCTGTTGGGAAAAACTCCTACCATACCTGTGGATGATTGCCTGAGGGCTATTCAAGACTAAATCTAATAAGTCTGCAAGCAGAGGCAGTCTCTGGAGGCTTTGAGTCTTCGTTTGACCTAATTAGTCAGAAACAGCATTTGACACTGTCCTGCACTAGAGATTGCGAGGCATAGCAGAACTACCTAATACATAGTCACAAACCCAAATAGGCACCCAAAAATGAGAAGACAAAGAAACAACCCCCAAATGAAAGAACAAGAGAATTCCACAAGAAGAAGAGATAAATGAAATGGAGCTAAGAAATTTATCTGATATAGAGTTCAGAATAATGATGGTAAAGATGCTCATCAGCATGAGAAAAGATATAGTAACTATGAAAACAGAAATAAAGAATGACATAGCACAAATAAAGAACACATTGGAAGGAATACAAAGCAGATTAGGGGAAGTCGAGGATAGGATCAGTGAATTAGAAGACAGAGTAGAAAAAAAATCAATCAGAGAACCAAAAAGAAGTAACAATTAAAAAACAGCTTAAAGGGAGCTGTGGGACAACATGAAACATAGTGATATTTGCATAGTAGGTGTGCCAAAAGAGGCAGAAAGGGAGAAAGGGATAGAGAACATGTTTTAAGAAATAATGGCAGAAAACTTACTTAACATAGTGAAGGAAAAAATCACAAAAGTTCAGGAGGCACAGAGAGCCCCAAGCAAGAACCCAAACAGGCCCATACCCAGACACATCATAATTAAAATGCCAAAAATTAAAGACAGGGAGAAACTTAAAGGCAGCAAGAGAAAAGCAAACTGTTACCTACAAAGGAGCTCCCATAAGGCTGACATCTGCTTTCTCATCAGAAACTCTACAGCCAGAAGGGGATGGCAAGAAGTACTCAAGATAATGGAAAGGAAGGATGTGAAACTAAGACTACTATATCCAGCAAGGCTATCATTCAAAATAAAGTGAAATAAAGAGCCTCCCAGATAAAAAAAAAAAAAAAAGGT
>NW_006293249.1:27771-31992 GCF_000327345.1 Myotis davidii | reverse complement strand
TAAGAAGAAAAATTTAAAAAATTAGAAACATAAATATGAAGAATTAAGCTGGCAATGAATATGTACCTATCAATAATAACTTTAAATGTAAATGGTTTAAATGCTCCAATAGAAAGACATAGGGTAGCTAAATGGGTAAGAAAACATGACCCAACTATGGTATATGCTTTCTACAAGAGACCCACCTCAGAACAAAAGACTCACAGACAATGAGAGTGAAGGGATGAGAAAATATTTTCCATGCAAATGGAAAGTAAAAAGAAAAAGCTGGAGTAGCAATACTTATATCTGACAAAATAGACTTCAAAATGAAGGCCATCACAAGAGACAGCAAAGGTAACTACATAATACTAAAGGGATTGGTCCAACAAGAGGATATAACCCTGCTAAACACATATGCATGCAATATAGGAGGTACTGAATATAAAAAAAAACTTTAAGAGGACTTTAAAAGAGAGATAAGCAAAAATACAGGCATATTAGTGGACTTTAACACCCTACCAACTTCACTGGATAGATCTTCCAGACAAAAAATTAATAAAATTAACAAAAAATTAAAGACACATTGGATCAGATGGATTTAATTGACATTTATAAAAATTTCACTGCTAAGCTTGGATTTTACATTCTTCTCAAGTCCTCATGGGTCATTCACAAAGATAGACCACATGTTAGGACACAAAATAAGTCTCCACAAGTTCAAGAAGATTGAAGTCATATCAAGCATCTTCTCAGATCACAGTGGAATGAAATTAGAAATCAAATATAGTAAAAACACCCCAAAACATGGAAACTGGCATGTTATTAAATAATGAATGGTTGCCAACAAGATAAAGAAAGAAATCAAAAACTTCCTGGAAATATCCAAAGATATAGAAGCATTTAACAGACCTTCAAGCCTCAGAGGGGAAGACAGGAGAAGGTGATGGTAAGAGATCAACCAAACGACCTTTATCCATGCATGTGAGCATGACCAAAGGACACAGGCAATACGGGTGTGTGGGCATGTACTGGCGGGGGCAGGAGTAGGCTGGGAATAAGGAGACATATGTAAAACGTTCAACAATAAAGAATTTTCAAAAAATTTCTGGAAACAAATGAAAATGAACACACGACAACCCCAAATCTCTGGGACACAGCAAAAGCGATCCTGAGTGGGAAGTTCATAGCACTACACAGGCTTACCTCAAAAACCAATAAAAAAATTAATACTAAACTATTTTACCCTACAATTTAAAGAACTAGAAAGAGAACAATAAAAGCTCAGAGTAAGTAGAAAGAAGGAAATAATTAAGTTTAGCAGAAATAAATGACATAGAGACTAAAAAACAATTTTAAAAAAATTAATGAACCCAAGAGCTGGTTCTTTGAAAGGATAAACAAGATTGATGACCATTAGCCAAAATCAAGAAACAAATAGAGAGGATCCAAATAAATAAAAATCAGAAAAGAAAGCTGAGAAGTAATCACTAACACCACAGAAATAAAAAGGATTATAAGAAAATACTATGAACAACTATATGCCAACAAACTAGACAATGTGAATGATATAGACAAATTCCTAGAAAAAATACAATCTCTCAAAACTGAATCAGGAAGAATCAGAGAATCTAAGTAGGCCAATAACAACTGAGGGATTAGAAGAAGTAATAAAAAAAAAAACTCCCAACAAACAAAAGCCAGGGTCTGGATGGCTTCATAGGGGTTTTACCAAATATTCAAAAAAGAAATAACACCTCTACTCTTCAAACTATTCCCAAAAAATCAAGAGGAAGGAACACTTTCGAGCTCTTTTTATGAGGCTAGCATTATCCTAATTCCAAAACTAGATAAAGACACTACAAAGAGAATTACAGGCCAACATCCCTGATGAACATAAATGCTAACATCCTCAACAAAATATTAGCAAATAAGATCCAGCAACATATAAACAAGATCATACACCATGACCAAGTGGGATTTATTCCAGGGGTGAAAAGCTGGTACAATATCCACAAATCAATAAACATGATACATCACATAGACAAACTGAAAGACAAAAGTCACATGATCATTATCAATACATGCAGAAAAAGCATTCAACAAAATCTAAATCCATTTTAGATAAAAACTCTCAGGAAAGTGGGAATAGAGGGAGCATATCTCAACATGATTAAAGCCAAATATGAAAAACTTATAGTGAACTTCATACTCAATAGGCAAAAAATAAAAACCATTTCCCTTAAGAACAGAAACATCTTGGGGGAATGTCCACTTTCACCACTCTTATTTAACATACTACTGGAAGTCCTAGCCACAGTGATAAGACAAGAAGAAGAAATAAAAGGCATCCAATTGGAAAGGAAGAAGTAAAGCTGTCATTATTCACAGATCACATGATAATGTATATAGGAAACCCTAAAGACTCCACAAAAGAACTACTAGATTTAATAAATGAATTTGGCAATGTAGCAGGATACAACATCAACTCCAAAAATTGATGGCATTTTTATACATCAATAAAGAATTCTCAGAAAGAGAAACTAAAGAAATAATCCCATTTACCATTGCAACAAAAAAAATTATGATACTTAGGAATAAACTTAGCCAAGGAGGCAAAGACCTGTATTTGGAAAAATACAGGACATTGAAAAAAGAGATAGAAAAAGATATAAACACGTGGAAGAATATACTGTGTTCATGGATTGGTAGAATTAACATCATTAAAATGTCTTTATTACCCAAGGCAATCTACAGATTCAATGCAATCCCTATTAAAATACTAACAGCATATTTCACAGATCTAGAACAAATACTCCAAAAATTTATATGGAACCAAAAAAGACCCTGAATAGCTCCAAATAACAATTTGAGGTTGAAGAACAAAGTTGGAGGAATCACAATACCAGATCTCAAGTTATCCTACAAAGCCACTGTAATCAAAACTGCCTGGTACTGGCACAGGCACAGGCATATAGATCAATGGAACAGAACAGAGACCCCAGAAATCAACCCAAGCCATTTTGCTGGATTAATATTTGACAGAGGAGGCAAAGCATACAATGGAGTCAAGAGAGTCTCTTCATTAAACGGTGTTGGGAAAATTGGACAGATACATGCAAGAAAAAATGAAACTAGGCCATCAACTTACACGAATAAACTCAAAATGGATAAACGACTTAAATGTAAATTGGGAAACTATAAAAATCCTAGAAAAAACCATAGGCAGCAAAACCTCAAACATCTCATGTAGCAAATATGTTTATGGATACATCTTCTAGGGCAGTGGTTCTCAACGTGTGGGTCATGACCCCTTTGGGGGTCGAAAGATCCTTTCACAGGGGTCGCCTAAGACCATTGGAAAACACATATATAATTACATATTGTTTTTGTGATTAATCACTATGCTATAGTTATGTTCAATTTGTAACAATGAAATTGGGGGTCACCACAACATGAGGAACTGTATTAAAGGGTCACGGCATTAGGAAGGTTGAGAACCACTGTTCTAGGGTAAAGGAAACCAAGGCGAAATTAAAAAAAAAAAATGGGACTACATCAAAATAAAAGGCTTCTGCACAGCAAAAGAAACCATCAACAAAATGAAAAGGGAACCCACTATATGGGAGAACAAATTTGGCAATGATACATCTCATAAAGAGTTAATATCCAAAATATATAAGGAACTCATACACTTAACAAAAGGAAGACAAACAATCTAATTAAAAAATGGGCAGAGGACCTAAATAGGCACTTCTCCAAAGTGCACATACAGATGGCCAAGAGACATGAAAAAATGCTCAAAGTCACTGATCTTCAGAGAGATGAAATTAAGGTGACAATGATATACCATCTCACACCTGTCAGAATGGCTACCATCAACAAATCAACAAATGACAAGTTCTGGCGAGGATGTGGAGAAAAGGGAACCCTAGGGAACTGCTGGTAAGAATGCAGACTGGTATAGCCATTATGGAAAATAGCATAGAGCTTCCTCAAAAAATTAAAAATGTAACTCCCATTTGACCCAGTGATCCCACTTCCAGGAATATATCCTAGGAAACCCAAAACACCAATCAGAAAAATGTATTCACCCCTATGTTCATAGCAGCACAATTTACAATAGCAATGATCTGGAAACAACCCAAGTGCCCATCAGTAGATGAGTGAATAAAAAAGCTGTGGTACATTTATACCATGGAATACTATGCAGCAGTAAAAAGAATATCTTACCTTAGTGAT
>NW_006293249.1:11123-27589 GCF_000327345.1 Myotis davidii | reverse complement strand
CCAGCGAGTGCAGCTCAGTTGCTGATCATCAACCGATGAACAAGGAGGTCACAATTTGATTCCTGGTCAGGGCACAGGCCTGGGTTGTGGGCTCGTCAGGGTGGGGCGGGCAGGAGGCAGCTGATCAATGATTCTCTCTCTCCCTCTCCCTGTAATACTTTCAACAATAAAAATTTATTAAAAAGAAAAATAACCTACACTAATAAAAGACAAACATGCAAATTGACCATACCTTTGCTACGCCTTAAGCCATGCTCATCAGCCAATCAGAGCGACTATATGCAAATTAACCCTGCCAAGATGGCAGCCGGCAACCACCGAGCTGGAGCAAGCAATAGGCTTGGTTGCCCCCATAATGGAGGAAGCCAAGCTTCCCGCCTGCCATGGTCTGGCTCTGAGTTCCACTCAAAGCAGCAAAGTTTCAATTATAGAAGGTAAATAAACCCCAGATACCTGCTTTCAGCTGGCCATGGCCACAGAGCTGGAGCGAACAGGAGGCTTCCCTCCCACTCGCCCTGGCTGGCTCTGAGCTCCTCTCAAGGCTACAAAGTTTCAATTATAGAAGGTAAATAAATCCCAGAATTAAAAAAAGGAGAAGCTGGGAGCTTCCATCACTGGGGGGGCTTGGCCAGCCTGAAAATGGCCCTTAGCCCCTCACCCAGACTGGCCAGGCACCCCAGTGGGGACCCCCTGCCCTGAAGGGGTTGTGACCAGCTGCAAACAGCCATCAGGCCCTCACCCAGGCTGGCCAGGCACCCCAGTGGAGACCCCCACCCTGAAGGGGGTGTAACCAACCTGCAAACACCCATCAGCCCCTCACCCAGGATGGCCAAACCTCCATGGGGTGAGGGTCCCCACTTGGGGTGGGGGCTTGACCAGCCTGAAAACAGCCATCAGCCCCTCACCCAGGCTGGCCAGGCACCCCAGCAGGACCCCCATCCCGATCCGGGACACCATTCAGGGCAAACCAGCCGGCCCCCACCCATGCACCAGGCCTCTATATAATAAAAGGATAATATGCAAAGTGCTAAGTGACCCTAACAGCAGAACAACTGGGAATGACTGGTCTCTATGACACACACTGACCACCAGGAAGCAGACGCTCAATGCAGGAGCTGCCCCCTGGTGGTCAATGCGCTCCCACAGGGGGAGTTCTGCTCAGCCACAAGCCAGGCTGACGGCTGCCAGTACAGCGGTGGTGGTGGGAGCCTCTCCCACCTCCTCAGCAGCACTAATGATGTCCCACTGCAGTTTAGGCTTGCTCCCCTCTAGCAAGTGAACATGCCCCGAGGGCTGCCAGGCTGCCAGAGGGATGTCTGACTGCCAGCTTGGGCCCAATCCCCCAGGGAGCAGGCCTAAACCAGCAGGTGGACATCCTCTGAGGGGTCTCAGACTGCAAGAGGGCATAGGCCGAGCTGAAGGCCCCCCCCCGTGCACAAATTTTTGTGCACTGGGCCTCTAGTGTGTGTGTGTGTGTGTGTGTGTGTGTGTGTGTATGTCTAGGTTCAGCAATGATTTTCTGTTTTTCCTTTTATATGTGCCTAAGTGACCATTACGACCTAATGACTGGAACTACCAGCTGGTAGCTATGATGCACACTGACCCAGACTTTGCTACTGGGCCCTGAGAGCCCTGAATCTGGTTCACCCACACCTTGGACCCAGACAGGATGGAGGAGAGAGCCCAATTCCTCACAGAATCGGTCATTGGCTAGCTTGCTGCTGGGGCCAACCTCCCACGATCCATCCCCCTGGCAGGCTGGTGGCCCCGTCCCCCGCTCCCCCATTGACCCCAATTGCCGGCCAGGCCAAAGGACCCCACCTGTGCACAAATTCGTGCATCAGGCCTCTAGTAAAATAATAATAAAAAACACAGCTTTCTTGTAATATGATTGCCACAACATGCAATTCACTCACTTGAAGTACACAATTTGGTGGGCTTTGGTCTATTCAGAATTGTGTCACTATCCCTAAAAGAAACTCCATACTCACTAGTAGTCACTCCCCATTTCTTCCATCTCAATCCCAGGTAACCACTAATCTACCTTCTGTCTTTCTTTATTTGCATGCTCTAAACATTTCATTTAAATGTAATCATAAAATATGTGGCCTTTTGTGTGCCTAGTTTCCTTAATTCAGAGTAATGTTTTCAAAAGTTCATCCATGGTATAGCATCTTTATTCCTTTTCATAGCTGAGTAATATTCCATTGTATGGATATGTCACAACTTACCCACCCATTCATAAGTTGTTGGATAGTACTCTCTTTTTAAACTTCCCTTAACTTCCCAGTCTGAAAGTGCCCATTATACTAGCCACAACCTAAGTGGCTACACACCGCCCCTCCATGGCAGAGTCCAGAATGAGTCCTGTCCTCTTGATTCCCAGCCCCATGCTCTTTCCTCCATGTCCACCTCTTGACTCTGTACCTGTACTTCCTTACCTGGAAAGCCAATATTTAAAGATGCTTGACCCAACAATCCCACTACTGAATATGAACACTCCCAGGAGGCTCGTGCATGTGTGAAATGGCAAAAGCCAAAATAATCTAACGATCCACCAATGGGAATCAGTTATGTAAATGATGGTGCATCTATAAACTGGAATGTCCTGCAACTGTTAGAACGAGGCAGTCTGTACTGACTAATGAGGACTGGTTTGCAAGACACATAGTTAAGAGAACAAAGCAAGTGCAGAAACGTACCCAGGGCATGAGCTCATTTGTGTGAGAAAGAAAAGACTTGTGCATGTGTGTTCATGAGAGCACAGAATACTATCTCTGGAAGAATATTTGAGAAGTTGGTAAGAGTGGCTGCCTCTGGGGAAGGCACCCGGAGTGAATAGGATGACCAGCTGAATGGGAGTCTTACTTTTCATGGGATGGCCTTTTGTACCTTTTGAATATTCTGACATGTCAGAAAAAAAATTCACCTCCTCCACAAAGCCTTCCCTGATCGCCAGAGCAGTCATTGACTCCCTCATGATTTCCATAGCTGTCCTGGGCTGTTGGCTATCTGCCTGTCAACTTCCCTCATCAGGCCAACAGCTCTTTGTCGCGGACACGGAGATATACTACCCAGATACCCTTTCATAGCTACAGGTAGTGGTGTGCTTGTAATTCGGCTCTCAAAAAAAAAGCCTGATTTTAAGCTACCAAACATTTAACGGTCAGCTCACAAATCCCTGACTATATCACACTGGGTTTTGCCAGACTGAAGGAGCCAGCACCAGTACACATGGGACTAGAAGTGGAATCAGCCCATATCATCCAATTGTCAGCTCCTTCAGGATCTGTCCCCATGGCAGAGAACTGCAACCTTTCCCACTGGCTTGCAGCCAGGGACAGGGAGAGGCAGGAGTGTCTCAAGGTCTGGCCACTCTGATAGACAGTACTTGCTCCAGAGTTCCCACCAAAACATTGCCTGGCCAGCATCACAGTTTCTGCCCATCCCTGCTCCTCCCCTTTCTCTTCACAAATCCCTAATAAACAGCTTTAACTTGGAAGTCCATCTCCCCTCTGCTTCAGGAGACCCTCACCTGGGACACACCTGAGGAGTGGAGCCAGGATGCTCATCTTTATCTCCCAAGCCTCTGGCAGACTCACCTGGCATGGAAAAGGTGCTGACTAGATGCAAGGCGAAAGAAAGACCTAATTAGTGTGTGTCTTTTCCTACGTGAAACATTCATTCACTGGCTCTCTCCTTTGACATTGAACAACTGCTGTGTGCTATTTGGCATCATCCCTGTTCCAGAGGCCTTGGGAGGAACATGACACAAGGAGATGCTGCCCCTGCATTCTTGGAGCCTGCACACCCAAGCCAGAGCATCCCTGGAATCAATCATTGATTATAGATTGGTGAGTGCTGTGAAGGAGCAGAACAGAGCAAAGAAATCCTGTCCCAGGAGAGGCTGCTCTTGTGTGTAGCTCCCCAAAGTCTTCCACAGAAAGGCAAGCTGGCCAGATTTTGCACGATGAGACAGGCGTGGCTAGCAGAGTGAGAGGGAGATGGGCTGGGAGACACTCGGGCAGAAGCATCTGGATCGTCTGTGAGCCAAGGGCATCAAAGAGGGGCTTTCATGCGGGAGAGTCATGGGATCCAACTGACAACTTAAAAGATCATTCCAAATGGAGTGGCCATTAGGTTAGAGAAGGTCGGAGGGTAGGATGGAAATCTGGCAAGAAGGTATCCCCATAAACCAGGCCAGAGACACGATGGTGGTTCAGATCATGATGGTGGCAGTGGAGGGGAGAGAAGGAGCAAAATTGGCAAAACTTAGTGTGGACGATTGGTGGAGGGCTGCAGAGGTCCCAGGGGTGACTCACAGGACTCTGATGGATGCAGGGACTGTACACAAGACAATGAATAGGAAGAGGGACTCGGCTTGGGAAAGCGTTTACGTTGAGGGCATAATTAGGAAATTTCAGAGACAGTGAATAGCCAGGAAGAAGGACATGTGGAGATCAACAGGGTGTTTTAGTGCCACTGAAATCTGGTTCCAGTCAGCTCAGGTGCTCACAAGGGAAAATGGGAGTTAAATCCTAGTCAGGATTCAGTCACTTCCACAGATTAAAACATGTGGTTGAAACCAGCCAGAAGTGGGGTAAACACCTATAAATTTTTTGTGTTAAAAAATTGATTGTAAAAGCATTAGAGGGGAGACACAGAAAAATTTAAAGTTTAGATGACTACAAGTTCAATACGAACTGAGAGACTGCTAAAAAGCCAACCATCTGAGGGCATATTAACTGAGGTAGGTGTATATTGTCCACAATAAAGGAGGAGATGGCCTTGCTATGTGATTTTCAGAACTGGGCTATACCACAGCAGATGGACAGAAACAGATAAAGCATGTGTAGATGAGGGGGTTAAAGAAGCCATACTGAAGAGCTGGAGCTGTCTAGTCTACAGAAGACAGTTTCTGCCTTGGTTGCTGCCCACCCCGCCCCCACCTGTCCCCCTACCCCCAATCACACACACTTTTTAGACCTATCTCAGGGCAGGGTGAGTGGGAGGCACTATGCATCCAGAGGGCAAAACTGGGACCCTAGTTGGTGGGAAGGGGGAATCATGGGGCAGGGCAACAGATACCAGCTCAGCAAGAGGTCAGCCCTCCCCACTAAGCTGACCAGGGTTGGAGGGCACTGCAAGGGGTGATAAGCTCCCTGTCCTGGGAGTATGTGAGAGCAGCAGGTGGAGTCTGCAATAGGGATTCCTGCAATGGGTGTGGTGGCTCTTCTCAATCTGCTTCTCTGTCCCCTAGCTCAGCCCCAAACCTGCCTGGAGCAGCAGAAAGGATTTTCTACACCACTGGAGGTAGAAAATCAATCTCTTTCTGACAGGCCCCCAGGAAGTGCCAACAATGGTGTTGCCCAGAGCCCAGAATTGCCAGGGTGGGGTTCTTAGGCCAGGGAGGGGCCTTGGGAGAAACTTGGCTCTGGAAAATTTCTTGATTCATAATACCAAATAGATACTATCAAAGGTGGCCTCCCTGGCAGTCCCAGTCTCTTGGGACTGCCCAGAGGATTCAGGAAGTGAATTTCCTAGAGGAGGAAGGAGTTCTCAGGGGGAGAGGTCAGACAATGACCTCCCATATGGTCCATGCCACATTGTGCTTCTGTGACCAGGAACTTGTCACCCTCCACAGCATCCCGAGGGCATCTAATTTTTAAAAACCAAAAGCTGTTTCCCAGCATTGAGTTCCACTACTCCCTTTCACCTCCCCTGGGAAGAACCTGGTGTTCCCGACACAGTTCAGGAGGATTTTCCTACCTCTTGGGGTCTGTCATTCCTGCCATACCCTCCTCCAGTAATGTGTTTCCATTCACCCCCACATGCCCTGGCTCAGTCCAACCCTTCAAGGGCCTCACAAACACCACCTCTCTCTCAGAGCTGTCCTCTCCCTGCCCTATCCAACCCAGGGGGTCTCCTCCAGCAAGATCTGTCCTGCTCTGGATACCCTTCTCTTTGTGCCTTGTTTTATACAAGCCAGGCATGGCTTTCAGGGCTCTGTAAACACTGACTCCTCTGTGAGGCTTTCTCCAACCACTAAAACCAAAGGAGCCCCGCCTGTCATCGCTCCCAGCTCCCATTGGTCATCACTCCAAGATTCCACCCGTCATTTCTCTCAGCTTCCACTGGGCATAATTCTCAGCTCCTATCAGTCATTGCTCAAAGATCCCACCAGTCATCACTCCAGGTTCCCACCAATCACTGCTCCCAGATCCACCTGCTCATTGCTCAGGACAGAATAGTAACTCAGGCCAGTCAGGGCGACTTAGAAAGAGCCCTGGTGTTCATGCGAAACAGTGAATGAGAACTGTTGGTTATTTCCCTCCAGATATGCACGGGAGAGAATGCAGGAGCCAGAGCTGTGGACAGGTGCCTTGTAACCACATGGGTCTGAGAATGGAGTGAACTAAGTGAGCAGAGCTGGAAAAGACAGGGTAGGGGGTGTGCAATTGTTTCCTGGGAATATCATTTGCACCCTGGATCAAATGGGACCTGAATTCATTATCCTAAGATCATGCAGTTCTATCAACTAATGAACTCCCTTTGTTTTTAAGCCATCTCCAGTTGGGTTTCTGTCCCTTAGAGCTTAAAATACCCTAACTAGTACAGAGCTCCTTTCATCTGTATAGTGGAGATGACTTTTGCAAAGTCAATAGCCAGTCCTTAGTTTGTGGGTTTTGTCACAACCTGGAGCAGATCTGGGAAGCTGAGAACTGGTTTGCTTGAAAGGTCCTTGGAGAGACCAGGACCTCAGGGCTCGAGATTGAGGCTAGCTTGGCTCCTCTGCAGGAAGGGGTCAGTTCTGGACCATTTGCACTCCGGCTGATGAGCAGTGATCTAGGCAACTAGAATCAATCTCTACATGGAAGTATATTGTGATGAAAACTGGCCAGAAGCAGGGGAGAAAGCACCAGTGTCAGGGCCAGATAACCTAATAATCTGGTTCAAATCCTACCTCTGGTTGCCACATGCAGGTGATGGCAGAACTGGCCAAAGGGAGTAGGGCTCACTTTTGCCTGAATCTCCATTTTCTCACCACAGTCTACCTTCCTCTGATCATGGAGGCTGAACACATAAGATATCATCTGGTAAAGAGGGAGAGAAAGGGAGAGAGAGAGGGCGGGGAGAGAGGGAGAGAGAGAGAGAGAGAGAGAGAGAGAGAGAGAGAGAGAGAGACTTCTCGTTGCTTATCTTTGAATGCTGTGGTGTGAGACATGATTCTCAGAGCTCAGGCAGCCATCTTGTGATCAAAAGGCAGGAGACCTGGAGGCTGACAAGGTACCATGGCAGACTGGAGATTGGGAACAGCTGGACCCTTAAAGAGATGGCAGCCTCTGAAAGAAACTATATCCAGACTTTCATTTTGCAAGAAAAAGAAAACTATCATTAAAACCACGTCTAGCAAGGTATTTCGTTACTTGGAAGAAATGAATCTTCAGTGACTCTCGTTGTAAAATAGGAGCAAGTCTTTCCTCCGAGGAACAGTGGATTAAATGAGAGAAGGGCTGCCTGGTGCAGTGTGTCACCTGTGTGAGTTTCCCTTGTCTCCTTCGGGGGAAACAGGGATGAACTGGCACAGTCTGGATGGGCAGCAGTAGGGGAGCAGAGTTATGAGGTGGAAGGGCAATTGGCTGGAGGTCCTGCTTCTGCCTCTACATGGCTGCAGGCAAGTCCCTTTCCTTCTCTGGGCCTCAGTTTCCTCCACCTGTACAATGAAGAGGCTAGCAGGCGGTTCTTCAAGAGAAAAGAGGGACACAGGGATAAGGCGGGCAAGGGTGAGGAAAGAAGCAGGTTGACTGAAGTCTGCCTCATTCTCCCAGAAGTCCCAAGGTAGGAATCAATTTCAGAGTGCTGTAGTAGCTACAGACTTGTAGAAGTACCCATTGCCTCCAGGGGTCATTGTGGGTACTAAGTGGACCCCAATAAAGAAGCCCTGGCCTTTCATTCTCTCTCCACCTTCTCCCACATCCAGTCCAGCTCATCCTGTTGTAAACATCCCAGCCCAGCTCCTGAAGCTTGTGTGTGCTACTGCCTCCTGACACAGGAGCCAGTGCAACTTTCAGAAGCCCCCACAATCGCCAGCACTTTCTCCTCTCTCACCATCTGCTCTGGGTCTCTATAGCATCCTCTCCTAAGCATGTTACCACTGGTGCTTTCTCCCAGTCACCCTTTCCCCAGCAGGACACTAGGTTCCCAAACCTTCTCTGAACAAACCCCAAGTCAGGGAAAAATTGACTGGGAAAGTTGGGCTCCAGTCAAGAAGAGGCACAGAAAGAGGGTGACAGATCTGCTGTGCATGGAGTCTTCCTCTCCTAGGCTGATGTTTCCACAGAAGGCCCACCTGTCAGAGTCCAGGGTACTTGAGGCAAGAAGATGGTCAGCAAATCTGGCTATTTCTTCCCCCAGGTCTCCATGCCTCAGCTAGCCATGTTTCTCATCTCCAAGCAGCACTTGCACCAATCAAGTTGAGCCCTCTTCCCCCTTAGTGCATAGCTGCCATGTATGGCCATGCCCTGTGCTGGGTACCTCATGGCATTATCCTAAGGAGCCCAACAAGGTGGGGGTCCTGCTGGAGTCAAACCTGGGCCCCATGAGAGCCTTGGATGAGACCCCGTTCTCTGCCCCCAAAGGCCATCTGTGGACACTACATCCATGAGCTCCCTGCCCTCCAGTCTCCAGTCAGGTCTAGCCACCTGGAAATACTGCAGAAGACTGGGCAGGAAGAGGGAGAGGCAAGGACATTTACTCCTGACTCCCTCTGTACAGGGCCATGTGGTGACAGTTTCCGCATTCCCCTAACTATAACCACGGCTCCTGCCACGTGGCCTCTCTCCTCCAGCTACACTGCTCCCTTTCCTGCCCTCAGGCTTCCAGGTAGTAAGAGTTTCCAGCCCATACTCCTGTAAGTATCCCCTTCATTAAACTTTCTTCTGTTATTGCCAAGTGTGCCTTCTACTGGACCCTGGCTGGGGCACTGGGTCAATTAGACCACCTCATGAGCCTCATTGCTGCCTCCTCACTCAGTGAAACATATCCAGTGGTGGCAGTGCCAGGATGGGAGACTGGGGCACTGTGCTGGGCTGAAGCAGGCTCTCAGGAAGCATAGCTGAGTTACTATGGTTGTTAAATTATCTATGGCATGGTGTGAAATGTTCGTGTTACTCTTGAATAAGAGTAGGGACAATTTCTCAGAAAAGAGCTGCCCACTGGCTTCCTGCCCAAGTTGCTCTGTTGTAACTTCCTATTTGCACACCTGTCCTTCCCTCCAAACTGTAAGCTCCATGAGGGCAGGAACCAGGACAACTCCAATAAAAGCTGCCAACTTGGCCTCAGCTGCTATTTTAAGTGCTTGACATAACGCAACTCACTGAATTTGCACAACAACCCTATGAGACAGATTTATTATCATTCCCCCTTTACAGATGAGAAAACAGAAGAACCAAGGGGTCATAGGAAGTATTGGAATGGGTATTCAAACCTAGGTAGTCTGGCTCTAGAGCCGTGTGATACAGCTGGATCCGTGGAAAGCAGGGGACTGGGAGAACCTTGCTCCCTCAGGCCATGGCTCACAGGGCAGGTGTACACAGTGGACATTGGTGCCCACCCAGGTCCTTCTCCAAGACCAAGCATTCACTGGCCGGCTGCCTGGAGTGTTGGCTATTGATGCTTGCAGCCAAGTTCTTCCTGGAGATGCTCCATCATGGGAGCCATCTCCTCAGCCAAAGGCCTGTTCTCCCTGCCTCAACTAGAAACATCTCTAAAGGGCCATTCTAATGGGCCAGTTGAAGCTTCTGCTGCTGCATCACAGCCCTTCTCCCCTTCATGTCCCCATAGGTGCATCTCCCCAGAGCCCTTGCTGGATCCAGCCACCAGGAGACTATAGGTGTGAGCACACCTTGGGAGGAAGGCTGCAGGCTACAAGCCTAAAGCTTACACTGCCTCTCCCTGCTCCTCCTGCTCCTGCTCCTCCTCCTTCTATTCCTCCTCCTGCTCCTCTTCCTTATGCTCCCCCTGTTCCTCCTCCTCCTGTTCCTCCTCCTTATTCTGGTCCCCCTCCTGTTCCTCCTCCTGCTCCTTCTCCTTCTGTTCCTACTCCTGCTCTGCCTCTTCCTGTTCCTACTCCTGATCCTCCTGCTGCTCCTGCTCCTCCTCCTCTACCTCCGTGCCTCCTGTGTGTCAATCCGTCAAGAGCAGAAAGCTGCCTTGCCTTCAGCTGCAGCTGTATTCCTTTGGGCAACTCAGATGAAAGGGAAGACAGATTTTTTAAAAAACATTTGGAGTATTTTCTTCTTGGTTACATTCTTTAAGTAATATTGGATGCACTGACTTCAAGAAAATATTCCTGTCTGCCTCGGTGGGATGGCAGGGGAAAGCTGCATTCCTTAGAACAGGGCCACCGGAGTGCAGCTGGGTTAGCCCTGACTACAAGGTGGCACAGAGTTCCCACCTGGCCTCAGGAAGAACAGTGTCAACCAAACCAGTCAGGAAATTCTTCTGGTCTGGATTGAGACCTCCGAAATTCAGTGTGGCCAGGTTATGGCTGTACAAAGACTATCCTATGTGTGGCACCCTGTTGTCCTGGGGTAAAAGCCCTGAGTTTATTGCCTGGCTCTCGAAGCCCATGAACTGGGGGCTTGTAGATAAATAACCCTTCATCTCCAGACCTGCCTTTCTAGGTTCCCACTTTCTCTCAATACACGTCTGCTCCTGCACATAGTCACCCACATGCCCAAACACATCCCCATGTGCTGTACACACACTCATGTCTTCCCACATGCATGATCCCACACTTGTTCACACACCCCCACACTCATCACCACATACTGTGACATGTGTGCTCACACTCACCTGCTCCCTCCCTCACAGTCACACACACAACCCACATGCTCATACACAAACCCCCACACACGTCCTCTTCAGTCCCTATGCTCACACACATGTGGATACTCACAACCTCATACACAACACTGCATACCATTCACTCTTGCACGACACAGGCTCACACAGTCCTTTATTTATAGTTACACCACAACCCTCCCATGCTCAGACATGCACACACTTACAAGCTCAAAGTAATACACATCCTCACATGTGAGGGGAGCCCAGACAGTATAGGTCAACAGATTCGCTCCACTATGCTTGTTAGCCAGGGCTCTGGGCCAGGCCTCAGCTTTGCTCACTTGTAAACTAAGGCTAACACAGTCCCTTCAGAGAGCTATCATGGGCCATTTTAGAGGTGGGGCAGACAGGCTGTGTCTGCTCATGAAGCAGCCTTCTGACTCTGGCCTATTCCTCCCAGGCACATGCCAACTGCCTCTCATGAGTCGACTCACCTGGAGGAAGTTGGTTGATGAAGGGGCAGAGGCTACCTCCAATGGGATTCACCCGAGAGACAGGGTTTGGTTGCAGAATGTGGGCTGTTGCCTAAAGTGAGGCAGTCAGGTGGCTCCAACCATAGCATGATAGGCAGGGAAGTAGGCAATGGGAGGTGGAGGGATGGAACCCACATGCTCCTCCCAACTTCTGGAACATCATGAATTGGCCTTGTCATTCATTCATTCATCTTTCATCATTCACTCACTAATTCATCTTTTCACCATATGTTAATTTAATTTCTGTCCTGGGCTAGGCTTGAAGTTGGTGGCCAAGTGGACAGACAGAAGCAAGCTCCCTGCTCTCTTAAAGTTTATGCTCTGGTGGGTGGGGAGGTCAAGAGTGCATCCAATTATCACATGGATATGAGACCAGTGCCAACCTCTACCAACAGTGCAAACCTGCCTCTCCATTGGTGACAGAGGTTCCACTTCCACAACCTTACTGGAGAGGGATTTTTAAGACAATGGAGGATTCCAAGCTGAGGTATTATATCGCACTGAGGAATTGTTCATGCTATTCTGAGTAATAGCAGCACTATTGTTATGTTTTTTTAAAACTCTGTATTGATTAGATATATACACACAAGAATTGGTGGGTAAAATAACATCATGACTGGGATTTGCCCTAAACTGTTCCAGAGTAGCAGCTAAAATGATGTTGATGTCTATTGCTGCGGTTGTTGAAGCTAGAAGTTGGGTACATGTAGCTCACAATACTGTCCTCTCTCCCCAAGCCATCCCCTGCTACTGCCTTGATCTCACCCCTATGCCTGTTCTCTCTAGTCTAGTCACAATGCGCCCTTTGCTGCTCCTCCAACACACCAGGCATGCTCCTCCCTAAGGCCTTAGCACTGGCTGTCCCTCTGCATGGAACACTCTGCTCTGCTCTCTACCTGGCTTCTTCCCTCATTTCCTTGGGCCTTTGCTCAAATCTCACCTTTCCATGGACACTTCTTTTGACCCCCACCTGGTTTCTTTTGCTCCCTGGAAGGTCAGTATCTGACTTAGACACATTGTCCTTATTTGATTTCTCCTATCGCCCACTAGAATGTAACTGCCCAAAGGCAGAAACTAGCCTATCTGCTCCCTGCTGCATCCCAGCACTCAGACCGGTGCCTGGAACATAGACAGTGCCCAGTAGATACATCTTGAATGAATGATTGAGAGCAGTAACAATGGGACCAACTGGAATGAGGCGGTGAGGAAATGGCCTCCAGAGCTGAGGACATTGAGGATAACTTGGCTAGATAAGAAGAAGGAAAGGGCAGGCCAGACAGAGGGACCAGCATGAGCAAAGGCCAGTGAAAAGGGACTAAGAGCACCGAGCAGTCAAGAAATGGTGAGGAGGCCAGTGGGTCAGGCTGGAGGTCTGGCCCAGCCTCTAAATGGAACAGGGAGTGTTTGGCATTTGAGAAGCTCTCTTGGGCAGCCACATGGAGGACAGACCAGAGGCTTGAGCTGGTGCAGGAAGCAGTAAGAGGGAAGCTCAACCAGACAGAACTGCAGATGAAGAACAAGGGAGCAGACAGAAATAAGACAATCACCTGGCCATTTTCCAAGGGTAGATGCTTGTGAACCCACTTTGGTGGTGAATCAGTTACAAGCTGCCAAGCTGATGAGGGTTAAGCCAGCGTCCACAGCACCTGCTGACCTTCATGGCCCTCTATGCCCTGGCTACCATCAGATGAACTTCCCAGGATTCAATAGGCCCCTGCCTGGGCAACTAGGTACCACTGAGGCTCTTTGAATGCCCCATCCCAGAACAGGAACTTCCTTTGTGTGGGTGTCCAGTACAGGAGCTGGGGTCTGGGAAGGTGGGCTGCCTGGCCCAAGGACATGGATGGAGAGACACCTCCCCTGAGATAGATGTTTTTCTGATCATGGTGGAGCCAGGAATTTTCCAGCCAGGTGACTGGGTTATCTCTATGCAAGGCAGTGTCCAGCAAAGTGGGCCTCTCCTGGAGACAAGGGGGTGGCATAGCTGAGGAATAATGGATTCCTTACTGGTCTGAAGCTACAGGGAACTGCTGTAGGAGCTGAGACCCAGGGCTCAGGGGGACATAAGTATTTTTCCCAGCCTGACCACCAAGAGCTGTGTGGCTTCTAGCCATCTCTGCAGCTCTGTCTGCACCACGTGGGCTGGTCCTGTGTCCCTGTATAAGGGTGAATAGGTCTGGGAGGTCCTCTGAAACCAGGTCATGCTGAAGAAACTGGAGCCTCTCACAACAGAGGAAGAAGAGGTTTCAACTCCTTGACGTGGAGTCCCAGCTCTGCCACCTCCTGGCTGGGTAACCATGGGAACATCACTCAACTTCTCTGAGCCTGGTTCTTCAACAAGAAAACTGGGTCTTAAGAGCAGCAATGACAGGGACCACCTCAGGGTTGCTAACTGAAGCAGTATTTTGAGGAGGGAGCAGGAGGAGAGAACTTTAATGGGTTGGAGCCCCCAAATTTTTGCAGGATTATTCTCTGCTAAAGTTGCCAACCAGCTTGGAGATGCAAGGAGTGAAACTGGCCCTTCCTAGTTGTCTTATAAGGCAACTCCCAACCAAGAGCTGCAGGGATGAAGTGGACTTTCCAGAAGGAAGTGAGATCCCTATAACCGGAGATATTCAAGCCAGAATGAGATCTTCAGATCTAAGACAGGATCCATCAGTCACATGACAGCTTGAACTGTGGTTCATCTGAACTGAAATGTGCTCTAAGTATAAAGCAAATGCCAGATTTCAAAGACTTATTATGGGGAAAAAAGAACATAATATCTCAGTATTTTCATTTTGATTACACATTGAGATGACACTATTTTGAGCATATTAGATTAATTAAAATACATTACTGAATTTAATGTCACCCTTTTTACCTTTTTAAAAATATATTTCTTTATTGATTTCAGAGAGGAAGAGAGAAGGAGAGAGAGATAGAAACATCAACGATGAGAGACAATCATTGATCATCTGCCTTCTGCATGCCCTCTATTGGGGATCAAGCCCGCAACCCAGGCATGTGCCCTTGGCCAGAATCAAACCCGGGACCCTTCAGTCCACAGGCTGACTGTCTATCCACTGAGCCAAGCCAGCTGGGGCCCCTTTTTACCTTTTTGATGTGGCTACTAGAAAAATGTTTAAATTACATGTGTGACTCATTAATTTCTATGGGATAGTGTTGGCCAAATCCTTGTTGTTCAAAGTGTAGTCCCAGTGCATCACCTGGGAGCTTGTTGGAAATGCAGACTCTCAGGTCTCACCCTGACCTGCAGAATCAGAAGCTGAATTTCCACACTGTCGCCAGGTGATCGTGTGTGCATTAGAATTTGAGATGCCTTGCAGATAACTTGGTTAGAGATCTGGAGGATCCCTGTTTCAGAAGGGAATGAAAGCAAACAACCTGAAGTTAACCCAGAGTATATGAAATATTAGGTAATCGATGCCTTTGTCCCTGAGTCACACACTCAGTTCACGGTGTTTTTATACCCATCTCTCTCTTACCGGGAAGCAAACACATACTTTCAAGAGAAAAGGGCAGTATAGCAAGGGACTAGAGACTCTTAGAAATGAACAGCACCATGGAACACACCATTACTTACATCCTGTAAATTTTTAGCAGCTGGAAAATAATCTCAGGAAACAACTGAAAAATAGATCTATGTGTTAAAAAAGCAACTCCCCTAAATTCCTCCTTCTTTCTAATCTGGAAACTTGGCCCACAGGCATTGGATGATACTAAATATGGAAATGGTGAGCAAGTAAATCACTCTGAGGTGCCACAAGTTGCCCAAGGCCTATTTTATGGGTGGGTTTTATCCTTTGAGCACTGGTGTCTGTAATTAAAAAGCTGACAGCCTCCCAACTGTGAATATGCCAGGAGGGCTTGGAACTGCAGGAGGGAAACAAGGAGGGTGGTACCTTTTCCAACTTCATTCGGTCCAAGTTCAAAGTCCACCTTTGGCTTTCCAGGATACAACCAAACCTATACTCCTCATAGGGTGCAGGAGGTGATCTGCCCATCTCCCCCATCCCCCACCCCCCACTCCCAAACACACCCTTCTGTTACTCATCTCCCCTCTCCCTCTGCTCATTGAGCCTCTTTGTTCCAAGCTCTTGTATTCACTGTTCCCTCTGTCTCAAATGCTATTCCCCATACGGTTCACTTCCTCACTTTCTATTCTGAACTCATCTTCTCAGAGAGGCTATTCCTGCCTACCTAATATAAATCCCCCCTCCTGTCACCTCTGACCTCTCACCCTGCTTTACTTTTTCATCATAGCATTCATTACTCTCTGATTGTAGATATAATTATTTGTTTGTCCTCTGTTTTCCCTATGGAAAGTCAGCTTCCTAAAGGCAAGTACTACCTAATCCCAGAGCTTCAAACAATCCCAGACACAGAAATAGGTGCTTAGATATTGTTGAATGAATGAATGCATGGATTTCTATCCCTTTCTTTCTCAGTTGGTCTGATGATCTCACCAGAAAAACATCCAACTTATCAGCAATGAGCTCAGCTTTTCACCCATCCCCTCAACCAACCATCTACACTAATAAAAGAGAAAAATGGTAATTGGCATATGACGCTACCCTTTTCATTGGCTAATCAAGGCTATATGCAAATTAACTGCCAACTCAGATGGCAGTTAACTGACAACAAAGATGGCAGTTAATTTGCATATGTAGTCACAATGCAGGGAGGCAAAAGGGAAAGCAGGAAGAAGCCCCCTGCCACTGACAGTATTGGAAACCCAGCGGGGAGCTAAGAGCTGGGGGGCAGGGCAAAAGCAGCCCCAGGGCTGCCTTTGCCCTG
The DNA here is from genome assembly GCF_000327345.1 of Myotis davidii. Lineage (NCBI taxonomy): Eukaryota > Metazoa > Chordata > Mammalia > Chiroptera > Vespertilionidae > Myotis > Myotis davidii. The sequence continues at coordinate 11,408 of NW_006293249.1, read as the reverse complement.
CCCCCCAGCCATGATCAGAGAATCAGGTGCCTTTGCTACCCTGGCCAGTGATAGCAGGAAGTAGGGGTGGAGCCAGTGATGGGAGCTGGGCACGGTCGAAGCTGGCAGTCTCAGGAGCTAGGGGTCCCTTGCCTGGGCCTAAAGCGAAGCCCACGATCGCGGGTCCGCTGCAGCTGTGGGTCCCCGCTGCCTGGGCCAGACGCCTCAGCCAGAGGCGTCCCGCAGGGGCAGGGGCAGAGCCCATGCAATTGCAGTTCCCCCCGCTGCCACTGTGGGTCCCCGCTG
>NW_006293249.1:0-10881 GCF_000327345.1 Myotis davidii | reverse complement strand
CGTGCCCCCAAGAGCATCCCCACATCCCCAATCGGAGGGGTCTGGGGGTCCCCTGCCCAGGCCTGAAGCCTGGGCCAGAGGCATCAGGCCTGGGCTGGGAGTAGAACCAGTGATGGGAGGAAATGATGGTCCCCTGCCCAGGCCTGACACCTCTGTCAGAGGCGTCAGGTCTGGGCAAGGGGCCGATCCTGCGATTGGAGGGTGATGGGGGTCAACCCCTGAGGGCTCCCAGTATGTGAGAGGGGGCAGGCTGGGCTGAGGGACACTCCCCTCTGCCCCCACACCCAGTGCATGAATTTCGTGCATCGGGCCCCTAGTCATTCTAATAATTTTCTATAACTTTCTCCATCCATCTATTCATCCACCTGTCCATCCATATAGCCATTCTCCAACCATCCTTCCAAATACTATCCTCTATCTATCTAGTTAGCTATCTACCTGTCATCATCCTCCCAAATATTCATCCATCCACCATCCATACTTCCAAACCAACTCCCAGCTGGTTAGACGTTCTAACCTGGGATCCCACAGTCCCCTACACTTCCTTTTACCAAATGCAGTTTATGCCATTATGAATACATGCAGTAATTCACCCTTCCCCTGTTATTACAATGTAAGCACCTCAAAGGCAGAGATTTTCTCTTATTTATCTCTGATTTCCAGTGCTTACAAACAGGGCTAACACTTAGTAGGTGTTGGTGAATGTTTTCTGAATGAATATATTTTTTCTTTCCCTTTATTTACTTGTTCTGCATTTCCTACTAAACTGTGAAATGCATTACTGAATTTAATGTCACCCTTTTTACCTTTTTAATGGGTTAACTTCAGGTTGTTTGCTTTCATTCCCTTCTGAAACAGGGATCCTCCAGATCTCTAACCAAGTTATCTGCAAGGCATCTCAAATTCTAATGCACACACGATCACCTGGCGACAGTGTGGAAATTCAGCTTCTGATTCTGCAGGTCAGGGTGAGACCTGAGAGTCTGCATTTCCAACAAGCTCCCAGGTGATGCACTGGGACTACACTTTGAACAACAAGGATTTGGCCAGCACTATCCCATAGAAATTAATGAGTCACACATGTAATTTAAACATTTTTCTAGTAGCCACATCAAACGGTCCATGATGGCAGGGACCAATTTTAGTCATTTGTTGATCTCTAAAACCTTATACTTGACACAAAAGAGACATGCTACAAATACTTAATGAACGAGGGAGTGAATGAATGCCCAAACAGAGAACCTACATATAGCAAGAGTATATACGCTGGAGCTAGACTGCCTGGATTCAGACCCTTGCTTCTACTCTTTTGCTATCTGACCTTAGGTGAGTCAGCGAGCCTTTCTGTGCTCAGTGTCCTCATTTGTAAAAGAGAAATAATAATAGCATTTTATAACTGGGTTCTTATGAAAATGTTATGAGTTAATATATATGAAGTACTTAGAACAGTACCTGGAGTAAGTCAAGGGCTACATAGGGGTTTAAAAATAAAATCCTCATTTCAGGCTGGCCCATAAGACCAAATATTGAAGTCACAGATTCTTGAGTTTAAAAGGAAGGAAAAAAACTTCTGACTGAGTCTTCACTGTTCCCACAGGAGGTCTCCTATGGCAAACACTTTCACTTTCCCAGCCACACAGGGACCATTGGTTTAACTACCAACATTGTGCTAGCTGGTCACGGACGGGGACAGGAAGTGATAAAGCAGACAGGAGGTCAATTTCAAATTGGGTGGTTAGAAAAGGTCCTCTTACGAAGGTGATATCTGAACAAAAACTTGAGGAGGGGTGAAGGTGAATGTCTGGAGGGTGAACACTCCAGGCAAAAGGAACTGCAAATACAAAGATCCTGAGGTAGGGATGTACCCAGTGTGTTTGAGGAACAGTGTCTATGAAGCAAAGTAAGCAAAGGGGAAGTAGAAGGAAATAAGATCAGAGGGTCATAAGTCATAAAGGGCCTTATTGGACATTGTGAAGACTTTCGTTTCTATTCTGAGTAAGTTGGGAGCCATTGCGACCTTATTGGTGGAGGAAAGATGATTTAACTTACATTGGTCAATGTGGGAGCAAGGAGACAAGTTAGGAGACTATTGTACTATACCCCAGGTACGAGATGATTGTGGCTTGGACCATGGAGTCAGGAATGCAGGTTGTTAGAGGGGGGAAGATTCTTGGTAGATATTCTAGGCAGAACTAACATATTGGATGTGGGGTGTGATAGTAGGAGTCAAGAAAAAAGCCAAAGATTTTGACCTAGACAACAGAACTATTTCCTGAACTGGGTGGGGGAGGGGAGTGAAGGCAGGAGCACATCCATGGGAGAAAGGTCAGAAGTGAGGTTTGAGACAGTAGGAAGGAGGACAGTGGCAGCTGGATACACCAGGCTTAAGTTTGGGTGGGAGTTCTGAGCTGAACACTGGACTTTAAGGACAACTTTGCCAACCCCAGAATGTGGTGCATGCTTGGGTGCTGTGGCATGGGGCTGGAAAGGTCCAGGGCAGGGCCCTTTCCAGAGGCAGCTGCTTTGATATGACTGAGAGACCCAGATGGACCTCACCTGTCTCAGAGAGGGAGGACCAGCATGGAATCACAATGGCTTAGTCCCCTTATGACCCTTTCAGTTCAGTAAGGTGAAAATCTTATGACCTCTTGGACATCTCCTTCCCCCAAGTCCTTGTAGCATGCTATGTGGCTGGTACATGAAAAGTAAATGGAGTTTTAGACCTAGAAAGTGTCTTAGGAACAGAATATACTAGTAGTGCGTAAAACCTAACGTGGCTTGAAAATTACTATTACTACCAATAATAATATTCATAACAGCAGCCACTTGTTTCTGAGCATACACCATGCAAGAGGGCATGGGACTCAGCAGTTTATGGGTATCATTTCATTAAATCTGCATAATGGCTCTGAGAAGTACAAATTATCCCAAGAAGGAAACTGAGACTTGATGTAAGAAAACTAAGTCACGTGGCAAACAAGTGACAAAATTGGTTTTTTATTACAACTCTTTCCATAGCTATGGCATTCCATCTCCCAGCATGAAACAAAACCTAACATCCTTCCATGAGTCAAGAACACAATGTGGCTATGGCTCCCCAAACTGCCTCCCTACCCAGGGCTCTCCAAGCCAGGGGAGAGCAAGCCCCTTGCAGAGCCGCCCTCCCAGCAGGCTGAGAGATACCCAGCGGAGTGTCAGGTACCTTGCCTGCAAAATGGACACAATTGCATCGTTCACTTGGAGGCGAGTGTGTAACTTGGCCAAGAAAGTGTAAAAGAAAGGTTATACAGATTATAAAGTGTCTCACAAATGTTCTTGTTAGAATCAGTATCATTTCAAAATACTGACAATCCTCTCATGCCTATCCCTCCAAATATATATGTACATACAGAACAGACACAAACAGACACACACACACTAGTGAGAGCTAAGAAGAGGCCGCATACAGCATGGGCTGAAGAGGCAGAATGGCTGGGAAGGAATACCAACTCGGATACTTTCTACCTGGGCAACCTCAATACACTACTTAACTATTTTCAGTTTTTCTCACCTTTAAAATGGGAGTGGCGACAATAGGGCCTTCCCTGTAAGGCCATGCATGAGAGCACATGATGTGTCAGGTCTTGAGAGGAGCACACATAGCAGCTGAGTGCTGGCCTCACACTGCCCACCCCCCACGGGACCAGGGTTTGCCCTCTTCCCCAATGTCCTAGGGGGGCCCTGAGATCAGCTGAGCTGAGCCTGTATTCTGGTGCACCTGGGGCTGCTCAGGAGCCTGGGACACTGTTCAAGTCCCTGCCTGGATCTCAGCTGCTCAGCTGCAAAACACAGTTAATAAGGATCCCCACCGTTGTTGAAATGGATTAACTCATGTAGACAGAGTGCTGGAATAGAGCAAGTGCTCACGACTGTGTGCAATGACTATTATTTGCATCTCAAATGCACACTGAAAGGTGAAAAATTAAAGAAGCCCCTTTGTCAAGCAAGGAGTCCTTTTTCAGGACATAACAGCACCTGGATTTCTCCTCACAGGACAAACAAGTGTTCAGAATTAGGGGAAATGACAGCAGCTGGCTCTTGCCCACGTCACTAGTCCATGTCCCTCTCTTTAAGACCATTCCTGTCCCTCCCCTCCCCTGTCTTCCTTACCACCACTTGGCTCCCCATCTCCTCATCCCAGCAGATTTGATAACACCCAGGAGTCCCAGTTCCCCTCCTGAGGACAAAAGCATCAATTGTCCCCATGGCTGCCTTTTGACTTGGTCTCACTGTGGTGGTGTAACCAAGCCCCCGCAGGCTTCACCTCACTGGGAGGCCTCTCAGAGCTCCCCGCACTGCCCCTCCCCACCACAGGTTGGTTTCAAATGATCCTCTGGCTAAAGTGCCAGCAGGATCTCCTACCAAGAGAAATCAGATGGCCACTATTCAAGACCACCCCCCCCCCACCCTGGGCTGGTCAGGACATCAGGGAGGTGAAAAGATTGCTCCCACTACTGTAGAGACCTCCCTGGTTCCCCTTAATAACACCATTATCCATGCCACAGCAGTCTAATGCAGTGGGCACTGGCCAGCAGACCTTCTGTAACAATGAATCTGTCTAATATGGTAGCTAAGAGTCACTCAAAACATGACTGAGAACCTGAATGTTTAATTTTATTTATCTGTGGTGACTATACTGGACAGCTATAAGCACTCCACTTCACTGAGAACATCTTCTGTATGCCAGGCTCCAGGCTGAACTCTGAGAGATGCTGCAGTGACTCACAACTAACGAGAAGGATAAAAAGGATTCTGCCAGGAGAGAGGATATAGTTCCCCAAGCTGCCTTCACCAGACTGGGCAAGCTCAGAAACTCCATTAAAACAGGAGGTGCCCCAGGTCTCTGCACAGGTGTGGACACTCCTGGGTATGCCTCAGTCTGGGCACTTCCTGGTCAAGTGCCACATTGAACCCCCTCCCCACAACAGCCCAGGCCTCTCCCTGCTGGGGAGGGCAACGTGTAGAATCTTCCTCTCCACACAGCCAAGTTCCCTCCTGACCCAGAAGTACCCATTTCCAGGCAGAGGATGTTGCCTGAGGACTCTCCAGGGCCACAGTGACCAGAGTAGGAGAGGACTCACAGTGCCTGAGTCACTCACAATTCCTAAACTGCCAGATATTGGGACCTTTTGGAGGCTGAAGACTGTAGTCTCCAAGTTCCCCAAAACTTGAGGAATCTCAGAATCTTAGAATAATAATGCCTTAGCATCACAGTATGGCAGAACCAGGGGTGGGGATAAACACAATTGAGTCCAAAAATTGCTGAAGCTGATAAAACAGTTCAGTGGTTAAGAAGTGGGTCTGGAGCCAGACTGCTTAGGTTCAGATTCCAGGGTGACACCTGCCAGCTGTATAGAACTTGGGCAAGTTTCTTAACCTCTCTGTTTCTCCATTTTTCCATTTGTAAAATAGAGAGAACAATCCAGAATACTAACCTTATAGGGCTGTTATGGGGACTATATTAGCACATGCATTTCAAGTGCTAATATTAGAATGGTGTCTTTATTCTCTAGCTTATCTCACTGGAGCTAAAACTAGCATCTTCCCAACATTCCTCTATTTTTTGAGTCCTGGTCCTTCCTGCTTCCTCCCCAGACACCACCTAGCCCTTTAGTGGCTAAAGCTACCACACTCCAGGCTGAGCCTCTCTGGGCCTGCCCTAGGCTGCCTATATACACTCCGGGCTGGGGTGTGGGGGCGGGGCGGAGGGGGCTTGATAGTCCATCTAAAGCAAAGTGGAATACCGAGGATCAGATCCCATGATGTTTGGGGTCCATAGATTTTTCTCTTCTCCATTGGTGGGCATGCTCCTGCCCCATCTCTGCTCCTCACCACATTATCTTGCTTCTCGGGCACTCTCCACTGCTATCACCATGGCATCAATGATCATACCTGGCTAGGCTCTGCACTTGCTATGTCATCAGAGAAAACTGGAAAAACCTCAGGCATCTTCCATATGGGTCTGGGCTGGTTCCCTGATTCCTCCTCAGCAGTTTCCACTCCTGACCTATCCTGGATTTTTCTTCTGGTTACACACAGCCTGGCCAAGTTGCCCCAGTGGGTTATCGCTGATGGACTTCTCAGGTCCCAGATCAGCACCTCATCCAGCCACAGAAGCCAGGACGGGAGCTGGGCTCTGGTGTGAATCCTGTTCTTCCACTCTCTTGGTACATGTGGCCTTTCCAAGGGCCCTCCATGTCTGGTATCAGTCTTTCATCGATTCAGTAGGACCAAGGAAAGAAGAGTCTCTGGTTCTAAAATGATTGTACAGGGAAAACCTCGGGATCTAACATGCAGTGAGGCTCACTGCAGGCAGCTCCAGCTGCCTCTCAAGCTTAATATCCATGGGAAAGATGGCAATAGATTAAGTGGAAGCTACTCTGACATTTTTCCAGAATCAAATTGAAAGAACAATTGAAATATAGAAAACTCATACTGAATAACCAACTGAAAATTGTTGGAGAAAAACCTTATAACCAAGGATGTAAGGAGGAGGCCACATTGAGACTGGCAGCCAAAATGGGGAAACAAAGAAATGAGCCCCAAATGAAAAAACAAGAGAATTCTCCAGAAGAAGAGCTAAGTGAAACGGAGATAAGCAATTTATCAGATATAGTGTTCAGAGTAATAATTATAATGATGCTCAACATCATAAAAAAAGATATTGAAACTATGAAAAATAACCAGTTGGACATAGCAAAAATAAAGAATACACTGGATGAAATAAACAACAGATTAGAGGAAGCCAAGTATCAGATCAGCAAATTAGAAGACTAGGTAGGTAGCAAATATCACTCAATCAGAGAACTAAAGTGGAAAACACAATATAAAAACAGGAAGACAGCTTAAGGGAGCTGTGGAACAACATGAAGCTTAACAATATCCACATCATAGAAGTACCAAAAAGAGAAGAAAATGATTGAGGGGGAAGAATGGAACTGCTTGAGACTGGGATCCTAGCCTCGCCACCAACCAATCTGGTTTCGGTAGCAAACCGGAACCCCACAACCACTCTGGTGAAAGACCTCCAACCACAGCTGCAGACCCAGGGACACCAAGACTCCAGGCACCCCGGCCGCAGATTTCTGTGAGTCACAAAGCCAATCCCCTTCCCCAGCCATTCCCGGGACAGCAGCATAGGAACTGCCAGACCCCCGCTGCACAGTGGAGCTGTCTGCACACACTCAGCAGCAGCAACTCTGCTTGCCTTTTAGCCTTGGTGTCGGACACGGGAAGTTTGTTTCCCACGACCAGGCTCCGCGGGCGGGGAGACTGTGCTGAATTTGAGCCTGGGTGTGCATCCTTGGTGAAACTGTTTCCTGGGACCAGATCCCACACCCACGCATGCAGGGAGACAGCGCTGAGTTTGAGTCTTGATGTGCACGAACTGGGGGAATCTATTTCCCGTGACTAGACTGCTGAGTTTGGGCCTGGATGCGCATTGTTGGGAACACTGTTTTCCGCGACCAGGTCCTGTGCCCACATGGGGAGACAGCGCTGAATTTGGGCCTAGGGGTGCAGACCCGGGGAGTTTGTGTCCCACAACCAGACCCTGTACCCTAGCAGAGAAGCTGCCATGAATTTGAACCTGGATGTGCAAACCGGAGGAGTTTGTTGCCCTCGCCTAGGCTATGCACCCAGGCAGGGAGAGTGTGCTGAATTTGAGCCTTGGTGCGCAACGTTGGGGAGATTGTTTTCTGAGACCAGGTCCCATGCCCATGTGGGGAGACAGCGCTGAATTTGAGCCTGGGGTATGAATCTGGTGAGTTTGCTTCCCATGACCAGACCTGGCACCCAAACAGGGAGTCAGTGCTGAATTTGAACCTGAACATGCGAACTTGGGGAGTTTACTCCCTGCGACCAGACCCCATGCCCACGCAGGGGGGCAGCACTGAATTTGAACCTGGGTACTTGGACACGGGGAGTCTGCTTCTTGTAGTGCACACCCATGTGATCAGACCCCACACCCACACTGAGCAGCAGTGCCACCTGACTTTGATTCAGGGCAAGCACACAGAGAAGGCTGTTTCAGAAGTAGGCCTCCTGCCAACACAATGCGACTGTGCAACCCGATCTCCCAAGCAGATCGGGGACCCTGAATCTCCACACAAGAGGCAGCAATGAGCACCAGGGACTAGACTCTGTTTCTTATTGCATGCACCTGAGATCCCTGATTCCCAGTACAATCACACTAAGAGCCAGAGACTCCAATTCTTGGTGCATGTGCACAGCGGGACCCTGATTCTTGGTGCAAGACAGCACCAAGCAACAGAGACTCTGATACTCGATTCTCGGCGCGGACACAGGGAGCCTCTGACTCCTGACACGCACTATGAGACTTTGATTTTTGGCACACCCCAGCAGGTTCTCTGTTTCAACGTGGTGCAGGCAGGATCCCTGATTCTAGGTGTGCACACAAGGCCACAATAAGCATGTGAGACTCTCACCCGGGGCAAGCGTGGCTCCCACCAACCCAAAGCAGCTGCACGTCTTGGTGTCAGAGCTCTTCAGTGACACTTGGGGAGGCGCAAAACTCCCACTGCACACTGTCCAGGACCCTGCAACTTGACATTTGAACATTCTGGTGATAGTCAGAATGGAGAGACAATGAAACAATCCCAGAGGAAAGAAAATGAGGAGTCACCAAGAAAGGAAATTAGTGAAATTGAAGCATGCAACATGACAGAAAAAGAATTCAGAGTAATGGTCATACAGTTCACACACGGGATGGATGAGAAAATCAACAACCTATGCAAAAATCAGGAAGAAATGAAAAAAGATATAGCTACAATCAAAAACACCATGGAAGGCTTCAAAAGTAGACTAGAAGAAGCAGAGGACCAAATTAGTGAGTTAGAAGATAAAGTACAGAAACAAGTCCAATCTGAACAGCAACTAGAGAAAAAAATGGAAAGACAGGACGAGAGCCTAAGGGAGCTGTGGGACAATGCAAAACTAAATAACATACGTATAATAGGGCTGCCAGAAGGACAAGAAGAGAAGCAAGGATTAGAAAATTTATTTGAAGAAATAATGACAGATACTCTATCCAGCAAGATTATCAATCAGAATTGAAGGGGAAATCAGGAGCTTTGCAGACAAAAAAAGGCTAAGGGAGTTTATCACCACCAAGCCAGCAATGCAAGAAATGCTAAAGGGACTCAGGTAAAAAGAAGAAATAAAAAGGTAAGAAGGAACACAACCTCAAAAAAATAAAAATGGCTACAAACAAATATCTTTCAATAATAACTTTAAATGTAAATGGACTAAATGCTCCAATCAAAAGACATCATGTGGCTGAATGGATAAAAAACCATGACCCATATATATATGCTGTCTACAAGAGACCCACCTCAGAACAAGGAATTCACACAGACTGAAAGTGAAGGGATGGAAAAATATCTTTCAGGCAAATGGAAATGAAAAAAAAGCTGGGTAGCAATACTTATATTAGACAAAATAAACATCAAAGTGAAGGCCATAACAAGAGATAAGGAAGGCCACTTCACAATACAAAAGGGATAAATACAACAAGAGAATATAACCCTGATAAACATATATGCACCCAATGCGGGAGCACCCAAATACATAAAAAAAACTCCTGGAAGATATCAACGGAGAAATCGACAATAATACAATAATAGTAGGGGACTTTAATACACCACTGACATCACTGGATAAATCCTCTAGACAAAAAAACTAGCAAAGAAACAGCAATCCTAAATGACTCACTAGATCACATGGACTTAATTGACATCTTCAGAACATTTCACCCCAAAGCCGCAGAATATACCTTCTTCTCAAATACACATTGGGACATTTTCAAAAATAGAGCACATATTGGGTCAAAAGCAAAGTCTCCCCAAATTCAAGAAGACTGAAATCATACCAAGCATCTTCTCAGACCACGAGGGCATAATATTAGAAATAAACTACAATAAAAACAAGCCAAAACACTCAAAACACTTGGAAGCTGAATAGCATGCTATTAAATATTAATTGGGTTACCAATGAGATCAAAGAAGAAATTAAAAACATCCTGGAAACTAATGACAATGAAAACACAACAATCCAAACCTATGGGATACAATGAAAGCAATCCTGAGACGGAAGTTTATAGTTCTACAGGCCTACCTCAATAAAACAAGAAAAAATGGTAGTAAATCATCTAACTCTACATCTCAAAGAATTAGAAAGAGAACAACAAGAAAACCCCAAAGTGAGCAGAAGGAAGGAGATAAAAAAGATTAGAGTAGAAATAAATGACATAGAGACCAAAAGAATAATACATAAAATCAATGAAACAAAAAGCTGGTTCTTTGAAAGGATAAACAAGATTGATGAACCTCTGGCCAGGCTCACCAAGAAACAAAGAGAGAGGACCCAAATAAACAAAATCAGAAATGAAGGAGGCGAAATAACAACCGACCCCACAGAAATACAAATGATTGTTAAAAAAATACTATGAACAACTCTACTTCAACAAACTAGAAAACCTGGAGGAAATGGACATATTCTTAGAAAAATACAACATTCCAAAGCTCAATCAGGAAGAATCTAAAAATCTCAATAGGCTAATAACTATGGAAGAAATTGAGGCAGTCATCAAAAAGCTTCCAGCAAACAAAAGCCCAGGGCCAGATGGCTTCACAGGGGAGTTTTACAAAACATTCAAGGAAGAACTAAAACCTATCCTCCGCAGACTATTCCAAAAAATTCAAGAGGAAGGAACACTTCCAAGCTCATTCTATGAAGCCAGTATCACCCTAATATCAAAACCAGTCAAAGACAACACAATGAAAGAGAATCACAAGCCAATATCCCTCATGAACATAGATGCCA
>NW_006293248.1:62366-76711 GCF_000327345.1 Myotis davidii | reverse complement strand
CACTGTCAGTCTGTGTGAGTCCTTTTTTCTGAGCTGCGTTTCCTGTAGACAACAGGTATATGGGTCATGTTTTTTTTTTTATCCACTCAGTTACTCTATGTCTTTTGATTGGGGCATTTAATCCATTTACATTTAAAGTTATTATTGATAGTTACTTGTTTGTCACCATTTTTATTCTTTACCCCATGTTCCTTCTTCGTTTCCTATTTCTTCTTTTTTACAGCAGACCCTTTAGCATTTCTTGCATTGCTGGTTTGATGGTAATAAACTCCCTTAGTCCTTTTTTGTCTGTGAAGCTCCTGATTTCACCCTCAATTTTGATTGATAACCTTGCTGGGTACAGTATTCTTGGATTCAGACCCTTCCTTTGCATGACTTTTTATATTTCATTCCATTCCCTTCTTGCCTGATGCATTTCTGTTGAGAAATCATTTGCTACTCTGATGGAGGATCCTTTGTAGGTAACTTTCTGTCTCTCTCTGGCCACTTTTAAGATTCTTACTTTTCATTGGTGTTGGCCAATGTAATTACAATGTGCCTTGGTGTTGGTCTTTTGGGGTTCATTTTGTTTGGGACTCTGAGCTTCTTGGATTTGTGTGAGTTTTTTCTTCCCTATATCAGGGAAGTTTTCTGTCATTATTTCTTCAAACAGGTTTACTATTCCTTGCTCAGTTCCCTCTCCTTCTGGCACCCACCCCTATTATGCAGATGTTGTTTCATTTCATGTTGTCCCAAAGTTCTCTTAGGTTCTCCTCTGCTTTTTAATATATTTTTTCTAGAAGCTGCTCTGCTAGGGTATTTTTTCCTACCTTGTCTTCTAGCTCACTGATGGGGTCCTCTGCTTCTTATACTCAACTATTGATGCTTTGTATTGAGTTCTTTATAGCAGTGATGCCACTTTTCATTTCTTCTTGGTTCTTCTTCATTTCCTCTTGGTTCTTACACATATTGTTGAATTTGTCTTCCATTCTTTTCATCCACCTTATGACCATTTCTCTGAATTTTTTCTCAGACAGGTTGCTTGCTTCCATTAAACCCAAAAAAAGGTGACCACCCGAGAAAAGATAATTAGGGGATACAAAAGAAAGAGAAAGAAAGAAAGAAAGAAAGAAAGAAAGAAAGAAAGAAAGAAAGAGGAAGAAAGAAAGGAAGAAAGGAAGAAAGAAAGAAAAGAGTTGGAAAAAGGAAAAAGAAGTTAGAGAGAAAAAAAAGAGAATGAAATTGAAGAGAGGAAGAAAATATTTGTATGTGGAGAAAACTCAAATATACAGCCACTAATCCCAACAAATGCCAACAACAGATACCTAGAGATGAATGCAAACTACAAACAACTCATATCAAGCGAGGCGAGAGAAAACAGAAGCAAAAAAATAATCAAAACAACCAACAACAACAAAACAAAAAGAAAAAGTGAAACAATCTCACAAACAAGCATAAAAAACCCCAATATAATCAACAATAAAGCAAACAACAACAAAACAACAGAGAGAAAAAAATTTAGATAGTGAAGAAAGAGAAGAGAGAGGTGTGTATGGACTTAGAGCAAGGGATTGGAAATTAGACATATAAGTAGGGTAAAATTTTAACAGGGGGCAAAAGAAGGAATAGGGAAAATCTAAAGCATGAATAGGGTAAGAGAAACAGGACAACAAAAGGGGAAAAGTGAGGAAGAGAGTGTTGGCATAAAGGTAAAGTTGAGATAGAGTAAAATGATGCTAAAGGAAAAATGAAAACAGAATGTAGAACACTAATCCCAAAATAAAATAAAGAGAAAATAAATGACACTTTAAAAAAAGGTAAAATAGTAGTAGTAATAATACTAATTTAAAATAAAAATATAATAATTAAAAAGGTAAAATCAAGTGAGGAAAATAGAAAGAAAAAATTAGTTTCTTAAGTAAAATATAATAAATTGTGCTGTGGTGAAAGTCATTCACAGTATTTTTTTCCCAGACTGCCTTTATTTGTGTTTGCAGAAAAGTCCATTCGTGGTTCAGCCCCTGGGTGGCAGTGTTTCTGGATTGACCTCCGAGGCTATAAGTCCTCCCTAGCCAGTATTTAGGTTTTGTTTTCTCTATTGCACTTAATACTGGTTTGGGAGAATCAGCTGCCCCAGAGCTGGTTCCTTGATAGTTACTCCCCGCTCTGATTCCCAGGTTCCAGAAAAACAACTTTCCCCTGCAGTCTCTGTGAGTGACCCCAATTGGGCGATCCTATGTATTGTGTTTAACAATCAAAAGCACAGATTTAAAGAGAAAAAAAAAGAGCCAGAGTAAGTGTGCAAGCTTTCAACTTCCACCATCCAGCTCTGTGCACAGTTCTCCCAAAGTCTCTTCCGCAGTTCCTCTCTCCCCTGGCACTAAGCAGCAGGCACACTGGTAAAATCGAGGCTGCCTTTTTGCACCCAGTCCAGCTATGGGCTGATTTTTCAGAGTTCTCTTCTGCCAGCAGCCCTGTGGGACCCCTCCACACTCGCGGATCACGCTGGCCCCAATGGCTGCGGACTTTGTGGGGCGCAGACTTCCCCCGTGTGCGTGCCTCAATCCAACCTGAATTACAAACCACACCTTTAACTAGGTGAAATCTGACTTTTCCGTGAGGAGGAGCAGGGCTCATCTGAGTCCAGGTATTTATGCTGCTTGAGATCCGGTGTTCCTGGGTTCGTAGCTGGTCCCTGGGTGCCGTGGTTGCGGGGTCTCTGGATGTATATGCTTCTGATAACAGCCACTCAAGATGGTGCAGTCTCTGTGGCGTAGCCCGCAACTCCGGGAGAGATTTCAGCAGCAGTGGAGGCTGCCCGGTTAGGGGAACCTGATCTGGCAGTCTCCAACAGTCCCCTGGAGTGTAGCTATCGCTCACCCACAAATTTACACTCTCGGTACATCCATACTTCTTTCATTCTCTCACTCTCACACTGTCTTGCAGTCTGCCTTCCCATCAGCAGCCTTCTTTTTTTCAACTGACAAGGATTTTTTAAAGTAGCTGCTATAACTGTTCTCAATGTCATAAAGGGAAATATGCTTGTAATAGATGAAAATATACATCTCAGCGGAGCAGAAAACTATTAAAATGGAAATCCTAGAACTGAAAAATATAATATCTGAAATATTAACTAAGTCACAAAACATATAAATCTCAGACCCATCAAAGCACACAAAGCCTGTTGTTCCTTCTAATTACTGTGAAGGGAGTTCACATGGTCGCAGCCAAAGTTTGTTAACTTGATAAGCTTGTTCTAAAACTACATAATGGATCCCTAACCGATTGTCTTAATGTGTAGAGCAGGGGTCCTCAAACTTTTTAAACAGGGGGCCAGTTCACTGTCCCTCAAACCGTTGGAGGGCCGGACTATAGTTTTAAAAAAAAAACTATTAACAAATTCCTATGCACACTGCACATATCTTATTTTGAAGTAAAAAAAACAAAATGGGAACAAATACAATATTTGTATTTGCATGTGGCCCGCGGGCCGTAGTTTGAGGACCCCTGGTGTAGAGTGTAGGCCGGCGGACTGAAGGCTCCTGGGTTCTAGTCAAGGGCATTTGCCTTGGTTGTGGGCTCAAGCCCCAGTGAGGAGCGTGCAGGGTGCTGCTGATGGATGTTTCTAACTATCCCTCTCCCTTCTTCTCTGCAAAATCAATAAAATATATTTAAAAAAAAAATAAATAAAACTGCATAATGGAAACAAATAATGTACATGCATAAAAAAATGAAGTCAATGTTTGCCCAATTCCTTTTTATCATTTATGATAATGCAGAAAGACAAACTCTCATGTTTCTATTTATCTCTTCTCTGTTCAAGTTAATTTCTTGTTTCCAATAGTTCAGTCAGTTTATTAAATCATCTTTGCTGCAGTAAAAAATAAAAAGTCTGAGTAGATTTCCCTGCCAAATCTTTCTCTTCTGCCATATGTAGGCAACTAACTAGCTGTACTTCTGCTCCAGCCCGTGGATCTGCCCCTCGTGTCTTCTTATTTTAGGACCCAGCCTAAATAAAAGTAAATAAAATTGAAAGTGAAATAAAAAGTGAGACTGCATGACTGAGGGAGGTTATAGCAGATATTTGGACTGAAGGAGATGATTAGTTATCAAAACTAATGATAACACGTGTCAGAGAAAAGCATGCCACCCATATATATCCAAAACCTCAGAGTACCAGTGTCAATATAAATAATTTACACTTAAATACAAAATCCATAGTTATTCTCTAGATCAGAATATCACATATATGTAATTGGTAATGCATTGAAATGGATTAATTGGTTGTAATAACTTCCTGGTATGAGTTTAGTGTATTATGGTGATAAGATTTTGTAAAACTGAAGGTATCGCAACATTGTTATTTGTGCTAGATCTGATGCAAATTTGGCATAAGGTAAATGGAACATTCTGAAATGCAGCTGGGCAAATGGCCATTGTCTTCAATACACTCCAACCCACCCACCCCCACCCCAGGAAACCTAGGGCTATCATAAATAGTGTGCAACTTGTAAAGATCACCTAACCCTCCCTGATCAGATGTTTATAAGCTCTGACTATATCATAGGAGAGGTGTCTCTATTTTAACACCTACCCTGTATTACAAGCTAATGAAATGCATCTCCACATGAAAGTAAGGAAGTGTAGTCTATGTCATTCTATGAAAATGTTTCTGCACATTTGCAGTATGTGATGCCAGGGACTTAAATAAGCCCTTCTCACAGATATAATCAACAACATCCTTTCTCTCCACTGATCAACTGGCAAAATTATTGCCTATATCATTTGTCTTATCCCTATATTTCTTTATTTTTACAGTTACTTCCACAAAATTAGTATAGAAGCTACTTAAGGGAAGATACTTTTCAGTGATTTTCAAAGCCCTGTTAGCTCTGAACAGTAGTATTCTGTTCAAAGTTTACTAAATAAGTATTTGTTAATTGACTTATTGTTTGATGGATATATATTGATGTTTTTTAAAGTGTGTGGACCTAACTCAATATAAATCTAGGTGTCTACCCACATTCATGGGGCAATGTACCAAGGGACATATGCGCGTACTAAGCATACATTAACATGAAAAATTTTAAAATTAACAAGTGGTAGCATAAACATGTATGTATGAATTAAGCCATATCTTATAAAAGTTTTCATTATGAAACTGTGCTTTTATTGTAACATATGCCAAGTTACATATTACATATTTTTATTGTAAATTTGTAGAATAATATTTCTCCCACTTACTACCAAACTTTGTCATTAAGATAATTAAACAAAAGTGGGGATTATATGGAACTCTAGTAACATAGCCTTTCCTCCCCTTTGGGCAAAAAGCAATTAATGGGAATTTCTTACACTGCAGCCCATTTTGGCAATTTCTATGTGGGTCACAAATTGGATTAGACTTTGCTAAGCATTGCAGACCTTAAACAGTGTATCAGTTCTTACAGAGATGAAAGTTGGATGATATACTCTTAAGACATTTCAGTTGAAGATTGAAAGATACAGAAAAAAAAGACAGATTAGCTTTGGAGAGGATGCCATAGTCTGCTATTTAAATGTCACCAACATTTTGTCCCTGTGCGATCAATATGTTTTTCCTGCCAGCAATCGATCCGGTGGTGGTTTTAAATGATGGCCCCAACGTTCTTTGACATTTGCCCCTTCAAGAACTGTGACCTATACCTATCCCCTGGACACGGATTGGGCTTGTGACTGCTTTGAACAAAAGAGGATCGTGGAAGGTATATTTCTCACACAAAAGGCCAGGCAGCTACTAGCTGATTCTCTTAAGGTCCTTGCTCTGGGGGAACACAGCTGCTACTAAGGAAGTTTGATTGCTCTGAGACAGAAACATTGAAAAAACCCCATGTTGGCTCTTTTGTCAACATCACCAGGTCAATTTGTAAGCAATAGCTAGTCTCCACTGACTCGCCGTGTGAGGGAAACATCTGGAACATGCAGTCAGAACAAGCTTTTAGATGCCTGCAGCTCCAGCCAACATCTGGATGTAGCATCAGGAGACATACCAAGCCAACCACACCCTTAACGGACGTCCTGACCCACAAAATTGTGACCCCTAATATTTGTCGTTTTAATATTTCTACGTTTTGGGGTAATTTTTTATGCAGCAAAAAATTATCCAGAACTTTTCACCATACTTTAGGTATAATCTTTGTTTCCAGGTTGATGATGTACCACCTGTACTTACCAGTTTACATACGAGGAAACTGAGATGCAAAGAGTTGAAGTTACCCCTTCAAAGCTTTACAGTGAGGCTGGTACAGGAGCAAGTGGGCAATGTGTGTACAGTGCTTAGCCTATGCTTGATCCGTAGTAGTCACACAGTAAAATACAAACCATCACTATGACTGTCATTGTGATGATTATTATTTAAATGGAAAGCCTCAAATAAAATGCTCCTTGAACACCAGGCTGCACCTGACAATGCTTTGTATTAAGACTTTGAAACACCTCGTACCTCTCTTGAATTATTAAAGTGACCAGAGGAGTCTTCCCTGCCATTTGCTGGATTTTGTGGGAACATTAAGACATGCCTTGCCCTCCCATGAAGTGCTGGAATGGACAGAGGAGCGGTAAACAGGTCAGATGCTCTGTCTTTATCTTGGGCAAGTCGCAGGACGCAGCTGGCTCTGTTTCTTTGTCTATATCAATGGTTCTCAACCTTCCTAATGTCACGACCCTTTAATACAGTTCCTCATGGTGTGGTGACCCCCAACCATAAAATTATTTTCGTTACTTCATAACTTCAGTTTTGCTACTGTTATGAATCGTATTGTAATTATCTGATATGCAGGATGTATTTTCATTGTTACAAATTAAACATAATTAAAGCATAGTGATTAATCACAAAAACAATATGTAATTATATATGTGTTTTCCCATGGTCTTATGCAACCCCTGTGAAAGGGTCATTCGACCCCCAAAGGGGTCGCGACCCACAGGTTGAGAACCGCTGGTCTATACAATGAGAGAACTAGATCTCTAGATAATGTCAGAACTCTTTGGCTTAATATTTTTCTAATTTTCAAGGTTGTTTAAGATAGTATAAGTATTTCTGGGATGAAAGATCGTTAAGCCCTCTCTTTTCCATGGCTGGTGGGACCTCAGAATTAGAGGAGCCGTGGGCATCTAGGGAGGAGGTGATGTGGTGGAGAAACACTGTCAATCAGAAACAGTGGTGGAAAGACAATCCCCAAGAGACACTTCAGCTTCAGCTACTGCCCAATACCGCTAGGATCCTGGGGATAAAACAAAAAATGCTGCAGCCTGGAAGACAATGATGGTAAAAGTTTTAAACTGGGTGACTGCACTTGTCTTATCCCCAGGAAGTCAGTCTTGCCTGGCTTCTAAACCTCTCACTTTACAGGTGAGGGAAATGAAATCCAAAGAGAACTGGTTTACTAGTGACCACTGTGACAATAAGGCTCATAGAGAGATCTAGGACCTAGAGATTCAGGGGCCTTTAAAACTGCATGTTATGTCATTTGAGGCAGTAGATCACAAAGAGGTGGCTTGGGATAAAGGCCCAGAAAATTGTAAAACATCCCACCAAGACATCCCAAATAAAAATGGAGTCTAAGGTGGGAAAAAAGCAAGGAGCTTGTTCGGAGAACATATCTTCTTGGCAAATGCCCTGTTCTGCTCAGATCCTAATGTATTTACACTTCTGTGACATGTTTATATTGAAGAGGGGTCAGCAATTTTTTTTCTTCTCTAAGGGGCCAGATCATATATATTTTCCGCTTTGTGGGCTATGTGGTCTCTGTAGCAACCACTCAACTCTGCTGTTGTAGCATGAAAGCAGCAATAAACAATTTGTAAGTGAACGGGCATGGCTGTGTTCCAACAAAACTATATATCAAAACAGGCAGCAGGGCAGATTTGGTCCACATAGGTGGGATTTTCTAAAAGTTACAGAAAGTAAGTAACTCATAATCATCTCATAGAAGTTATAAATGTCCCCTTAACTAGCATATTTTATTGCTTAGTTATTTACATACACACACACAAACATACACATATAATTTAACAGCTCTAATGATATGGATGAATTTTTTAAAGAAAATATGACAAAATCTATTTTCTCTGTTTGTTTAAAATTGAATGTGCATATTCACATACACAAACGGAAATCACGCCACGCAGGGTGTCCTGATGAAGAGGGTGTGGGCCTACCTGACAGTGAGAGGTTAGGGAAGGCCCATAGAAGAGGTGACAGTTGAACTAGAGTTTTTGTTCAGATAGTGATGAGTCAAATCACCAAGGATGAAGGTGTTTTTCAGGGAAAGACATCATCCTCTATAGAGTTGCATGGTCAATGCAGGAACCTCTGATATTGTACATCATGAAATTCTCAAGGGTGATTTGTCCATCCACGTTGTGGCATTTTCCTGTCGTTTTAATATTATTTTTTGTCAGTTTTTGCCAAAATTTAGTCATCTTAGTTTACTTATAATCAATTTCATAATTGATATCTAGTGTAGTAGGAAATACACTTTTAATAGCAACTTAAGTTTGGAAATACTTGGATGAGATGAGAATCACCCATGTTGCTGTCAGGGTCACTGAAATCTTTTCTGAATCTACCTTGCCTGCTTAGGATACAAGCTTACTTCAATATACACAGCAGTGGGGCGCTGAGCCACCCCATCTCTGATACACTGCACTTTGTTTTTCTTTAAACTTATATTTCATCTTAAGTGATTTCTTTAGATAGGGAATGGAAAATTGAGTTTTACAGCATACAGGTATAGTGATTCATAGCAGCCACATGATTTATTGCCTTAAAAAGTTTTTTGAACTTCCTTTAAGCTCAGAGATAGAGTGTTTTATTAACAGTGTCCACAACAGACACAGGAAGGGAGAAGTGGTAGCAAAGGTGTCACATGTGAGCAAGCTGTGGTGTAGATGGTTCTGCACAGACTTTCTCTGTTATCGGTTTCATATTTTTACCCTCCGTTCACTTACAGATTGTTTATTGCTGCTTTCATGCTATAACAGCAGAGTTGAGTAGTTGCAACAGAGACCACATAGTCCGCAAAGCTGGAAATAATTATTATCTGGTCCCTTTGAGAAAAATAAATTGCTGGCCCCTCTTCAATATACACATGTCACAGAGGTGTAAATAAAACAATCAACCATAGCTCAGAGTTTCCATGTGGGCATAATTTTGGGTGCCAAGAAGAAGTTACTTGCTAATACCACTACGTGGTTTTACACATTCAAACATAGGACTCTAGCATATTTGTATTTATGTTAATTACATATTGACTTATGTAATAATTTGTTTAAAATAAAGTGAATGCTTTTACACTTGCTACTCTTCATAGAATTTCTAGCAAATTAATTTTTGGATATTGTTTGAAAATGAGGTTCTAAACCAGGGAGAGCAAAACAAAGCAAAACAAAACTCTGGCATTTGGAGTCAACATCTTGGCACCTGAGATAGGAATTCTGTCAGGGTGCCTCTCTGAGGTGGTGAATGGAGTTAATCTATTGCCACCCTGAGTCTCCCAAGAGGAAGATTGAATGGAGCATCTGTGGAAGCTCCTTTAAGGAGGGACTCTATCTTAAGTTAAAGTTTTACTTTCTGTCTTATTGGGCCTCTGAGTCTTCCTTCTAGTTCATTCTGAATTAATCTGTCTATCCCAAGAGTTACAGTGCAGAATAAAGCAAAATCAATGAATTCATCTAGGTAAACTACTCTCAAGCTATGTCAGCTGCTAAAAGAAGAAAATGAGGATCTCTGAGAGCTTAGCACATCGTTTTTGATCATTCAGTGAAGAAGATTGCAGCTTTCAATAAAGCACTCATTTTAAGTATGGCCATTCAAGGAAACTATCTCATATACAGGTACATAGAGAAGGAAAAACCTAAGGAACAAATTGGAAATATTTTTAAGTTTATCTATAATGCCAAAGTATTTCAAGGACAGAGAGAATGACATCATCAATCTTCATTATACTATTAAATAAATAAAGTAAACTCTACGATTTTTTTGCAACTCTATCTTAAGTTCTCAAGTTAGTGCCTCATATATCTCTAACAATTTTAGGTTATATGATTATGCTCTATGTTTTTTTATAATGAATTATTCAATTTTTGATTCTTAGAGAAGAAAAGAATTTTAGACACTATATCATCTCTCAATATATATGTACAATCTTAAATACATTTTGTTTATTGTCATGAATATGATTTGAGGTTTTTTTTAATGGATATTAGTAAGTCTTTAAAACTGCTGTAGGGTGATATCATTTTTTATTTTTTGGTAATAGTTTTTGAAAACATCTAAAGTTTTCTTTTTCTGTTTCATTTAATATGAACAGTATTGGTATTGAACTTTCTTATCGATCTATCAAGTAACTAAAACAATAAAACATCTATTTAACTCACATTTAAAACAGAAACATAAGGCAGAAACTATGACATCTGTTTTTATTTCTTGTTTTTTCATTAGCACAGTGATGGCGAACCTATGACACATGTGTCAGAGGTGACACACGAACTCATTTTTTGGTTGATTTTTTTGTTAAATGTCATTTAAATATATAAAATAAATATCAAAAATATAAATATTTGTTTTACTATGGTTGCAAATATCAAAAATTTCTATATGTGACACGGCACCAGAGTTAAGTTAGGGTTTTTCAAAATGCTGACACACCGAGCTCAAAAGGTTTGCCATCACTGCATAGCATAGTACGTGGTTACCTGGAATAAAATATTTTAATGATGTTTATTTTTAAAATCTAAATAAACCCATTATTTTAGAGATAAAGGATTTCAGGCCCAGAGAAAGTCAGAAAGTTGCTCTATGTGACACTATATGATGATGACTTTAAATTTGTTAGAAGCATAAAGATGATCTGTTTTACTGATTAACCCTTGTGACCATGTGTATTTGAATTAGAAAAAATACATTAGATTTTTTAAATTAAACACATCTAACTACTATGTTACCTTCATAAGACATTTTAGCCTTTTTTTTATTTCTATAGCCACCAATTGTATATTAGATTTTATAGCTGCCATGTGATACTTTTATTTTCTAACTATTATAATCTATTTTTAATAATCAACCTGCAACTGAGAAAGCTGATCTACATAGACCTGGCCTAAATAAATAAATTTTGAATATTTTATTAGTACATATAAATATAGCAGAACCAAAGTCTGAAAAATGTAAGTGCAATTTTCCAGGGGTTTTTATTATATAATTCAATATATGATGAGCTATGCGTATCTTTTAGATTTCATCTCTTACCTTATCATCAATGTTACTGCCTAATATGCCCTTTTGTAAAAGACCTATTACCTCTTAAGTGAACTAATCTTGAGCAAATCCATTAGATATATTATCAGTGATTTTTCTTTCCTACTGTTGGTTTTACTGCTAAATTAGCCCACACATAGATTGCATACATTGCATGCAAGTTATTATTCATAGTTCTTTGAATTTATTCCATGGCCTCTGCAGCTTTTTTCTTTCCCACAGAGTGTAGGCCAGCGGTTCTCAACCTGTGGGTCGCGACCCCTTTGGGGGTCGAACGACCCTTTCACAGGAGTCGCCTAAGACCATCGGAAAACACATATATAATTACATATTTTTTGTGATTAACCACTATGCTTTAATTATGTTCAATTTGTAACAATGAAATTGAGGGTCACCACAACACAAGGGACTGTATTAAAGGGTCGCGGCATTAGGAAGGTTGAGAACCACTGATGTAGGCACTCATCTATCATTGCATTAGAAACCTTGATGCCCCTGGATTCATATTACCTGATAATGAATTAACAATGTTTGTGATTTTTAAAGCACTCCTAAGATAAAAACATTAAAATATTTGTCTCCTATTTATTTTGCAAGGTTAAACATAAAAATGTGACTGGTATGAATATTTAGCCATTCTGACAGAAAATTTGAGAACTAAATAATATGTATGTGGTTCATTTTAATGAAGTTACCAAAACATACTATCTTATTAGAATATTGTCAAATGATTCCTATTACGGATTTGACATTGCAAAGTTGCCACAGTGAAGAAGGAAAGTTAAATTGACTTTCTAGAGAGACTTTACAAGTTTTCTAAAGCTCGTATGATTAGTAAATATAGGCCATGATCAGTGATTAGTAAATATATACCATGTTTGTGGTTCATCACAAATGCTCACGTTTACCAGAGGCATTATCTACGATTGAGAGGAAAACAGCATGGTTTTAGAGTGAAGATGAGCTGGATTGAAAAGTGGCCTCATCAACTAGCTGAGTGCATGACCAGACACTGATTTAACTTTATTAGATTCAATTTACTTGTGTGTTAGGTTGGGACAGAGGTTCTCATATAAGGAAACTGTTGCCAGTATTGAGATACTTCACATACATGGAACTTGATTCTTGACAAAGTTGTTTTTTTTTTTAAACACAATATCTGCATATATATTAGAGAAATATGCTAATTAACTGGGACACCCTAATGGGTCAACAGGAGGAGGTTGCGGTTGCGCGCACAGGGTCGGCGGGGCGGCAGGGGCCTCCTCATGCCTGCGCTAGGGGAGGGCCTGATCAGCCTCTGCTGTGGCTGCTTCAAGGGCTGGAGAGCGAGGCAGGGCCAGACTGGCTACTCGAGGGTGGTGGTGCCACGCGATTTCAAATTGCGCTGGGCTCCTAATATTTAATATAAAACAATTAAATTCTGACACAAGAGTGTCTGTAAACTACAAGGGCACTCTATATTATACCCTTAGGGCTCGGGGAAAATACCAAAGGAAAGGAGAAATTCAAATTACTCCCTCCCCAAGGCCGGGGTTCAGACCTCCTCACAGAAGGTGTAGCTCAGACTCTTAACAGTAGCTGTGATGCAGGTTTGGCCCAATAGAGCTGGTTGGCCTTCAAGCAGCTGTCCGGAGGACATAGGTGCAGGCTCTCAGCCTGAGTGTGCAGAGAGAGCAGAGGCTCAGAGGCAGGCAGAGCCTGAGCAGACGGGCCTTATGGACACTCTATCCATGTTAGAGAACTGAGGGAGGTGCTCACCGGGCTTGGCAGAGGTTCTGGGCAGGAGGCGGGGAGCTGGGCTCTCCTAGATTCCTGGCCCGCACCCTCACTTCATCCACCCCCTGAGCAGCGGGAGCTCTTCCTCCTGCAGCCCCTCCCCACCCCCTTCCAGTGCAACATCCTGAGGAAGTGCGGGATCTGCTCACTGGAGGAGAGATGCTTAAAGGAACATGTCCATTATCAGCACAGAACAGACGTGGAAGGGGAGCTACCAAGTGCCTTAGTAGCTTGGTGATCACCTTGGGATCTCTGGGAAGTTAGCACTTGTGTTCTCCCTTCCTATAGAGTAGTGACTTGGGAATGAATCCATTCTACTCCGTACAACTAAACTGGTATCGATTTTAAAGGCAAACAGCAATTGGTAACCAGTGGTTTTGTTATCAACGGAAGTGGAGTTCTTGAGGAAAAGTAATTCCTGAGGCCCCCAAGGGAGGATGAGGTTTCCTGAAAAGCTTAATTGATGATATAAAATCGAGGGCGTTCCCCTCCAAGGCCCCATCTCTGTCTGCCTCACCATGGAAGAAGTTCAATCTTGTCTTCAGCGGAGCCAAATTAAGGCCACTGCCCAGATTTTCTGTGCTATATTAAAGCACAGTCCAATCCAGCATCCAGCTACCTTAGCTGTGTGCCAGCTACAGTGCATTGTGTGTGGATTCTGCATGGCCCTGGGCCATGCAGCTGCTTAAGGCCACGTGGCTATGGAGACAGAAGAGGTGAGTGCTGGTCGGGGAGCAAGAGAGCACAAGAGTGAGCAAGTGCACAGGAGAGAGAGAACTCTTTGGGGATTTTAACTTCCCGAGACTGTGCCTGCTTCTGATGGGGCCACCCGCTAGCCCAGTGATGGCGAACCTATGACACACGTGTCGGAGGTGACACGCGAACTCATTTTTTTGGTTGATTTTTCTTTGTTAAATGGCATTTAAATATCCTATCTAATAAAAGACAAAAGCGGTAATTAACTGTACCTCCGCTACACTTACCATTGGCTAATTAGGGTGATATGCAAATTAACCGCCAACAAAGATGGCGGATAATTTGCATACATAGGCACAATGATGGGAGAGAGAGCTGCATTGGGATCAGAGAGCCAGGGCGCAGGCGAGGCAGTACCCCGGCACCCCAGCACCTGACATGCAAAGGTCGGGGATGAAATGACTTTTCCCAACCACAGCTGCAAATATCCTGGGAAGGCATCACTGAAGAGTTCACAACAACTGTCTTACTTGGCAAGGAAGAAAGCAGTTGGCAACGGAAACAATCACTGACATTCAAATTAAGGTCCCTC